>NC_058419.1:14191927-14269200 GCF_002201575.2 Neomonachus schauinslandi
GGGGGGGGGGGGGGGGGGGGGGGGGGGGGGGGGGGGGGGGGGGGGGGAGGAGCTTCCTTCAGTATGCCACATTAGTGTCTCCTGCCACCCCCATCTCCCCCTACATACTCCTGAATTTAACACCCTGGAAAGACTACCTGTGCTTCCATTGACAAATAGTATCCTTCCAATTTTCATAGATTGAGGTCACTCTGCACTTCTGACACCAAAGGAAGCAGGACAATGGCTGCTAATGGATATCCCATTGTGTTAGGCAAGCACATTGCCCCAAAGCACACTGTCATTACAGATCCCTTCCAAGTCTCATCCTGACCCCTAATCAGGGATTTTTAAATGGACAATCCTTTTAACTACTTCATTTCTGATTATCATATCCAAACCAACCAGCTATTAGGGCCTGACACCTCACTCATTAGGAAAGGTGTTCTTGGAGCAGCTATCCAAAGCTTTGATAATGCAGCCAGTCACCCATCCTGTCATCTGTCCTTTCAGTTAGTTGGTTGATTGAGCCATTAATACTGCTCTTAAGAAAGAGAATAAGCAGTGATTGTTTACAGTGCCATTAGCGGACAGGTTGAAATCCTACATTGCATTCTGTAAGTTTTCTAAGCTTGCAGGAGTTTCTGGTTCCTAGAAAATGTGTCCCTAAAGTCTTATGGGTTTAATAAGCTAATAAATATCATCTGAACCTCTTTGTGACTTATTTCTGCCTACAACATAAAGATGGCAAGACTAGGTGAATACAAAACCACAAGAAAAATAAATGCTTGTGGAAGTTAGTATGTGGGAAGGAAATTCTGGCTATTGGCTATTAACCAGACACTTGGAACGGAGAAAGGAAAATATAGGACTTGCCAATACATTTCCATTGTTTCAGAGAGGATCTTTATTATGACGTACTCCCAACCAACTACCAATTGTGTTTGTCTAGTTTGTCAAAGGGACTTGTTTATCAATATTACTGAGAAGCTTCTGAGTATGTCATTTCTTCACAGTGTAGTAACAATTAATACTAGTGGGGGTGGCGGTTATAACAATAATGGCACAGTGATTAGTTTCAGGGAGTTGCTCAATGCTTAGAGCACATCACACCACCAGTAGTTCATTTTGGGTGTTGGAGAGTTGATATTCACAACCTTCCCCTTTCTTCCCTCCTCCTCCTGAAACTCAGTCCACCCTACCATATAGTTGTAAACTTCTTTGAAAGCAGATGTCTTATTCATCCCAGTATCCTCTCCCTGTGTAGCAGCATCTGGTATGGTGCTTTGTATATAATAACTGCTCAATAAATTGGCTTATTTGTTTTTAAAATTAACAAAAGGCAGAGTGAACTAGATGGGGTAATAGAGGCATAAGCCAAGACCCTGGGGACAGTGGAGGAGGGAATAATGCTCAATGAATCAATAATGAAAGTAAGATAGGAGAAAAATACCTCTTAGGGAGTTGGGAACAATAAAGTAATACAGATTTGGTGAATTCTAAAGGATCAGTCAGATACTATGCTTGTAAGATGAATTAGTTATTGGGTTGGAATATCTGCGTGGCTCATTGTGGTACCTCATAATCATTGCTCATGATGGGGCTACTCTCCATCAGGACATGGACTTGGGCCATGTTTTCTAATGTTGGTCATTAGTCTCTGCTGAGACATAGGGAGCAAATGGCAAGCTGTGACCAGGAGAAACAGCTTATCTTCAGTCTTCAATGCAAAAGATTACTCTCACATGCCAAAATGCTTCAACTCTAGAACCCACTTTGGGGTTCCATTTGCAAATGAAAAGAAAGAGTACAAATGAATAACACACCTCTCTCCAGAAAGCTGATGACAGAGAGAAGGAAGAGGGAGAGCAATTTGAAAATAAGCATCCAGACTTTAGATAAGCTGATATTCACTCTTTATAAACCTTATTAGCAACTCCCTAAAACTAATCACTGTTCCTTTTAATCCATGTTGTCAATTCTCTTCAAGTAAGACCTCTGACAAGTTTTTAAATGACCCTCCTCTGTCAGCATAGTCTTAATAATTCTAATAATACAGGATTGATTTACATATGCAGAACTCTCAAATCAGTATATATGTCCTGATCGACACTGAATTTGCTCTTAATATAATGTGTATGCCATAATTCCTTCCCTTAGGATAGCCTGTATTAGGATCTCCCACACTGTCCCACATTTGAAATAAAGAATGCTATTTTATGTAGCTGGTGCAATTTGAAAGTAAAAAAAATATATATGCTAAGGATGGTAGATAATCAAATTGAACAATCTAATATCTGGCTTCTATACAAATCCATTTTTATTAAGTAAGCTATGCATCCATTCCCACTTCTCTGCATTAAGTTCTTTATATGAATCTCTCTCCTTTTTATGTTAACTTCCTGTTCTCTTTTGTTTAAGCCACAATGTCCCCTATAGCTTGAAATCAATTTAGCAGAGAGTCCTTTTACACAATTTTATAACCTGCAACATTTGCATTTCTATACATCCCTTTAATTCACAAAGAACCATACATCTCCTAGAGGAGACTGAAAAACGAAGCTCCAGAAATACTAGAATCTTCTGTAACTTGGAAAAATGATTTAAAACATCCATTCCTAAAAATATAAATGATCCCTTTTTGTTGCTAGCTTCTAAAGGCTTCATTTTAAAAATATGTAGAAGGTCCTCATTATATCACAAAAGAGTCAAGGGACAATTTTCCTCGCCAGCCCATGAATTTATGCACTTTCCCATAGAGTTGGAAATTGCTGTTAACATAATCTTTCTCTGAGATTCCATCTCTGTATATTTTATTTGATGTCTGCTGTTACCAACTCAAATCTAGGTTGTTGTAAGAAGCAAATAAGAGCAAGCACAGGTCATCTAAAAGTCGGGCTCTTGGATCGTTTCCCTCCTACAAGCCCAAAGTTACTCTGTGCCAACAAATAATTAAAACAACTATAACAATAAGCATATTTCAAAAAGTTCCTTTTAATAGGTGATTTGTAATAATCCTTAGTAAGGTATTAGAAGAAAGGACATCTGCTGAGTAAATGCAAATTACCAATAATGATCCAAGGAATAAGAACAAATAGTGGAGAAGAATAAATAGTAGAAGTCCAGGGTCCAACACTAGGACTTTGTTGAACCTTTCTGTAACTAATTAGGTAAGCATGTTCATTTGTTTCTCAAAACATACCCAGTGCTTACCATATACCTTCTATAGATAAATGGAAATGAAAGACTCAGCCCCTGCCCTCAAGGAGGTCAAGTCAAGGGGGGAGGGCAGAATCATAGATGATCAGTGCAAGGACTAGCATGATGAAGGGATGTGGGGATGGTTGGCACGGGAGCACAGAGATAGGATACAAGATCCTGCCCTGGAAGTAAGGAAGGGCTCAAAGAAGGGAGGTGACGTATGTGTCAAGAATGAGGAGTTTATGCAAAGACCCAGAAATGTAAGAGTATGCCATATATATGGACCTTCAAGCCATTCTTGAGCTAAATATTGCCCTCAACTTTATAGTGTTTCAAAGAATCACATGGGAAACTGTTTTTTAAATAGATTATAATATGGGTCCAGGACCACACTTTGAGAAAGTTAGACTCAAGAGATGCATCCATAGACACATTTTTAGGTCAATGATTTGCTTCCGTATCTTTGAGTTCACCTGTTTGACCAAAACAAGGGGCAGTATTTTTCAGGACTCAGAGTGAGATGTGCCAGAACGAAAGAGTTTCATTGGGTTCACCAAATTAGTTCAATCAACTCAACCAAAAAAAGCAACAAACATTTATTGTATACTGTCAGGTACTGTGTGAGATATGGTGGGCGGGGAGGGGGGGGATGTTGGGAGCAATAAAAAGAAAATGAGTAAGACAGGTCTAGCCCTCAAGAAGCTCAAAGAGAATGGTGAGGTGACTCCTGTAACCAGCTCCCTTGTAATGGTCAGGGTCCAATAAGAGACAGAAACCACACCAGTTATTTGAGCAAAATTTAGTGTAAAGGATTGTTAACTAGGCCTAAAATTATTGCCTAGATGACTGAAAAGAGAAAATGAGAACTCTAAGGTATCACAGAAGTAGGATCTCAGG
This sequence comes from Neomonachus schauinslandi, assembly GCF_002201575.2. NCBI lineage: Eukaryota > Metazoa > Chordata > Mammalia > Carnivora > Phocidae > Neomonachus > Neomonachus schauinslandi. The sequence goes on from NC_058419.1 coordinate 14,196,005, forward strand.
ACTGCAAGAACAGAGGGAAAAGGTTGGGACCATTGAAACTTAGAAGTCTGGAAGAAGTGCCCCACTGAGCTGAAACTGTAACATCTGGGGAGGGAGAGCCACTCAACCCTGTGCCCCACACCCTGGGGGGTGGGCTGGCGGCAGTGTCTCTGTTCTCAGAGAAAGTGCTCTGTGGGTTTGGGATCCAAACTTCTGAGGAAAGGCTGCTGGCTGGTGCTGATGTCTTTGGGGGTGAAGGGAAGATGGGGTGGAGTGTGATGAAGCTTGTACTGAGACTGTTGGAGAAACTGCAAACTGGATTCAGCTGCTGCCACAAAAAGGTCCAACTTCCACCAAGGTAAAGAAGCAAGGCTGGGCTGATCCTCACAGGATTCACAAACAAGCAGGAAGTCCACTGGGAACAAACATAAAAGCAGGTCCCTTCTTCCTTCTCCAGCCTTGTGGTCTCCCCCTTGGGACCCCTAATGGCCAAGCTGAACCGTGGCGAAGTAGAAACGTCGCTTGCGAAGTCTTGGCCCCAGCACCACATAAGAGAACACAGAAGGGTGCATTTAGAGCCTGTAACATAAAGCAGAATGAATAAATATTATTCTAGAATTCTGTGAAAGTACAGAGTAAGGAGAGATGAACTCCAAGTGGAAAGACCAGGAAGGTAACGATGTTTGGGGGCAGTGGGCCTCAGAAAGTTGAAGAAATAGGGAAAAGGGGGGAGAGTAGTGGTAGAAAAGGTGCTAAGTCAGTGAATGAGAATACCTGGGAAGGGGCATTACATTTACCTAGTGCTCACTATGAGACAGGCAGTCTTAGGCACTTGCCAATACATAATCTCATTTAATCCCCACAACAACCCTTGAGAATAGGTATAATTATCCCCCATTTACAGACAAGGAAAGACTCTCAGGGAGCTTCTGTTCATTCATCAATAATTCATCAACTACACACTTCAAACCAGACAGCTGGGACTGCAGCAGTGAACAAGCACCATGGGTAATATGAACATGGGCTTGTTCATCAAAACTACTAAGAGTCAGAGTGTCCGAGAGCTAGGGAGGACATTTTAAAGATGGGAGAAAGAAAAAGCAGCAAGTTTAGAATGCAAAGCGGATGTGCCACTTTACAAAATGAAAAGCAATCTTCTGGAACCTACTACCTCAAGAACATGATATGGGTATAAAAAAGAAGTAGCTTTGTCGATAAATCCACATAAAAGCCTGGCTCGCAAAGGTCTAGTTCTGTATTCAAGGAAGGTAGGAATGTTTGGAGACCTTTTGTAGCTTTGGGGGCCAATATTAGGGAAGACATCCTTAGCCTTGCAACCGTCTCAAGATCTCTGATCAGATACGGAGTCAGACCCAGAGGATGCACTTCCATAGAATCATGGAACTCAGAGAGGGCCCGTCCCAAGTCCCCTATTTCACAGAGGGGAAAGCTAAGACCTGGAGAGAAGTGACTTACCCAAGATCACACAACTGGTTAGCGTTGTTTAGTCAGACTACTATAGTGAGGATGACCAAATGTCCCGGTTTGCCTGGGACTGAGGAGCTTCCCAGGAGGCAGGACTTTCAGTTCTAAATATGGGATGATCCAAGGCAAACCAGGATTAGTGATCAGCCTAATTCTAGCACAGGAGAATTCCATTACACAATGTTTCTTTTGGAAATGCATGTTGACACATCTTTTTGATTAATTAAAAAAATATATCACACTAGTTCTGCTCAGAACTATTCAGGGAGAGTGATCAATTATAAGTATGTGAGAATGCAAAGCAACTGAAGATTTTCTTCTTGCCTCGGGATGAAGAAGTACCATATAATAAACAAGAATTATCTCTTCCAGTTGCTCATCCAGAGCTTTATTGGCAGAGCATACTGCAACTGTTGCTCAAGGAACCTTCCTTCTACTGGGGATAAACGGAGCCAAATCTCACCTAGCCTCCCAGACCCAGGTGGGTGTGGGGGTGAAGGAAATGAGCCCTTTCTCACTGACTAGCCATTTGCATTTGCAACCCCTTCTCCAGTCATTCGCACCCAATTTCACAGAATACAAGTGTCAACAAAACTAGAAAACTCAATCTAGTTGAAATTCACATTACAAAGCATTAAAACTTTTTCTTAGTATTTCAACTAAAAATATCTCTTATGAACTTACATTGTTGTCACCTACAGTAAGCTTATCTTGAATGGTTATTACAGGCACCCAAGATAGCTCCCATTACTTAAAAAAGTCAACAAATTTACCATTTAAACATCACTGCTATATGTAAAACTTATAGTATGTTCTACTATTAGAAGTATCAAGAAAGTACTGACTTCCATTGTTTGAGAAGGATTAACAGTGGGTTTTCCTCCAGTTGACTCATAGAACTTTAGCTTCAGTAGATTTTTTTAAGGATTTTCTTTTTTTAGAGGATTTTTTTTTTTTACATTTTACCTATTTTTTCTTTAAAATCAATGAATTAACATATAGTGTGTTATTAGTTTCAGAAGTAGAGTTTAGTGATTCATCAGTTGCATATAACACCCAGTGCTCATTCCATCAAGTGTCCTCATTAATGCCCATCACCCAGTTACCCCATTCCCCACCCACCTCCCCTTTTTAGAGAATTTCTAAGTTCACAGCAAAATAGAGAGGAAGGTACAGAGATTTCCAATATACCCCTTGCACTCACGCATGCATAGCTTCCCCCGTCTTCAACAATCTCACCAGACTGGTACATTTGTTACAAATGATAAACCTACATTTTCAAATCATAATCACCCAAACTCATAGTTGACATTAGGGTTCATTCTTGATGTTATACATTCTATGGATTTGGATAAATATATAATTAAATATGTCCTTCATTATGGTATCATAACAGAGTGTTTTCACTGCCCTAAAACTCCTCTGTGTTCTACCTATTCATCCTTTCCCCCACTCCTGGCAACCACTGATCTTTTTACTATCTCCATAGTTGTTTTTTTTTTTTTCCCCACTACGTCATGTAGTTGGAATCATAAAGTACGTAGCCTTCTCTGATTGGCTTCTTTCACTTAGGAGTCTGCATTTAAGGTTCCTCCATGTCTTTCATTGCCCAATAGCTCATTTCTTTTAAGTGCTGAATAATACTCCATTGTCTGGATGTACCACAGTTGATTTATCCATTCAACTACTGGAGGACATCTTGGTTGCTTCCAAATTTTGGCAATGATGAAAAGAGGTGCTATACATATGTGTGTGCAGGATTTTGTGTGGACAAAAGTTTCAACTCCTTTGGTTAAGTATCAAGGACAACAATTGCTGGATCATATGGTAAGAGTATGTTTAGTTTTGTAAGAAATTTCCAAACTGTCTTCCAAAGTGGCTGTGCCATTTTTCATTCTCACCAGCAATATATGAAGCTTCTAGTTGCCCCACATCCTCACCAGCATTTGCTGTTGTCACTGTTCCAGATGTTGGCCATTCTAATATGTATGTAGTGATATCTCACTGTTGTTTTAAAGATTTTATTATTTATTTATGTATTTATTTTTAAAAGATTTTTTATTTATTCACTTGACAGAGATACAGAGAGAGAGAGCACAAGCAGGGGGAGAGGGAGAGGGAGAAGCAGGCTCCCCGCTGAGCCAGGAGCCCAATGTGGGGCTCAATCCCAGGACCCCAGGATCAACGACTGAGCCACCCAGGCGCCCCTATTTATTTATTTATTTGAGACAGAGAGAGTGCATGAGCAGTGGGAGAAGCAGAGGGAGTGGGAGAGAATCTCAAGCAGACTCTGTGCCAAGTGCGGAGCCCGACGTGGGGCTCAATCTCACAACCCTGAGATCATAACCTGAGACCAAATCAAGAGTAAGACGCTTAACCAATTGAACCACCCAGGTGCCCCATCACTGATGTTTTAATCTGCATTTCCCTGATTACATATGATATGGAGCTTTTCATATGCTTACTTACCTAATCTGTATGTCTCCTTTGGTGAGGAGTCTGTTAAGGTCTTTGGCCCATTTTTTAATCAGATTGTGTTCTTATTTCCAAGTTTTAAGAGTTCTTTGTATATTTTGGGTTAATAGTCTTTTACCAAATGTGTCTTTTGCAAATATTCTCCCCCAGTCTGTGGTCTGTGTTCTAATTCTCTTAATATTGTCTTTCACAGAGCAGAAATTTTTAATTTTGATGAAGTCCAGCTTATCAATTATTTCTTTCATGGATTGTGACTTTGGTGTTGTATCTAAAAAGTCATCACCATACCCAAAGTATTCATCTAGGTCTTCTCCTATGTTGTCATATGGGAATTTTATAATTTTGTGCTTTACATTTAAGTCTATGATCCATTTTGAGTTAATTATTGCGAAGGGTTCAAGGTTTGTGTCTAGACTTGTTTTTGTTTGTTTTTGCATGTGAATGTCCAATTGCTCCAGCATCATTTGTTGAAAAGACTATATTTGCTCCATTATATTGTCTTTGCTCCTTTGTCAAAGATCAGTTGACTATATCTAGGTGGGTCTATATCTGGGCTCTCTATTATGTTCCATTGATCTATCTGTCTATATTTCACCAATAACACACTGTCTTGATTACTGTAGCTTTACAGTAAGTCTTGAAGTCAGGGAATGTCAATCCCTTGACTTTGTTCTTCTCCTACAATGCTGATTTGGCTTTTTTTAGGTCTTTTGGCTCTCCATATAAACTTTAGAATTAGTTTGTCAATATCCATAAAGTAACTTGCTGGGATTTTGTTTGGGATTGCACTGAATCTATAGAACAAGTTGGAAAGAACGGACATCTTGACAATACTGAGTCTTTCTATCCATGAACATGGAAAATCTCTCCACTTATTTTAGTGCTTCTTTGATTTCTTCATCAGAGTTTTGTGGTGTTCTTCATATATATCTTACACATATTTGGTTGGATTTATACTTAAGTATTAAACTTTTGGGGGGTGCTAATGAAAATGGTAGTGTTTTTTTAATTTCAAATTCCACTTGTTCATTGCTGGCATATAGGAAATGTGATTGACTTTTATATATTAGTCTTGTGTCCTGTAGCCTTATTATAATCACTTATTAGTTCCAGGAGTATTTTTGTTGATTCTTTCAGATTTTCTACATAAATGATCAGATCATCTGTGAACAGAGACAGTTTTATTTCCTCCTTCCCAATCTGTATGTTTACCTATTTCCTTTTCTTGCCTTATTGTATTAGCAAGGACTTACACTATGATGCTGAAAAGGACCGGTGAGAGGGGACATCCTTACCTGGTACCTGATCTTGGTGGAAAAGCCCTTCAGTAGCTTTTCAAATTGAATAGTTCTCAAAGGTTAAACTGGATAGCCATTGGACTCTATGCTTCAGAGGTTAGTTAAGTAAATTCTTACAGTGTGTTTTCAGTAGAGCTCAAAGCACAGCATGAAGTGTCAATGCTGAATCAGGGAAATCAATGCTAGTATAATTGGTTTAATCGAAGAAATATTCTGAAATTTACAAAACAATAACTAGCATGTATCTGACATCTAGTACGAACCAGGTTATCATGCAAGGTGCTTTAGACACATTCAGGCAGGTTAATTAAGGAGAGTTATTAGCAAAACAAATAATTATCTTAAATCATATTAGCATGTCACCAATTAGAGACATCAATAATACTGCCCTAGATTTACATCTTCCCTTTCTTCTAACTAAGTGCTCTTCCAGAGATTCCTCCCAATGCCTTAGGCAACTCACAGCTTGTAATTAATCATATTCTTCCTCACAGCATTCTTATATCAACTTGATTTTGACAGAGAGGAACCAGACTTGGGAAAAAAAAAAATTAGGTGACTTCCTCCTCCCATTCCTTCCTACAACATATAGTCAGTCATTAGGTAGCTACTGTGTGCCAGCCCCGTGTTATGTATAAGGCATATCATTTAGCACCAAATGTTTTCTTCTACTCTGGCTTATCTACATGACATGTGACCAAACAAACCAGTTAAATCAAATTTGGAATATCCTGCCTGATAAAAAGATCTGAACAGGGACACCTAACATCTTTAGATAGAACTTCATGAGCAATACAGAGAGGAGGTATTATAGTCAGGTGAGTGTGGAGAAATCAACTGAAAGAAAGGCAAGTGAGGAGTCAACGCTGAGTCTTTCTTCAAATAAATTTAGTCATTTCAACTTTTCTCACATGTACTGTAGGACTGCTTTTTATCCTTTTTGCCTTGATAGTCTCTCCAGCTTCTCTACTTCCATGTTTTATATGGAGACCAACATGCTGAATGCCTGAGTGTATTTAATAAAGTCCCTATTAATGCAGAATATAGGGCAGAAGAATTATGTCCTGGCTTTTGTACATCATAACTCTGTTCACAAAATCCAGGCCCATACCAGCTCTTTAAACAACGGCCCTGTCTTGTTTCCATTTATTCAAGGTGTGATTCAGAGTGATGGTTTCACCAGCCATTCCTCAGCAGGTATTCATGTGGTTTGGATTTGGGAAGCACATGGATTGCCCAGCACTGTCCCTGTTGAACATCAAATGTCAGCCTCCTTCTGACAGACCATTTTTCTAATTGGTCAAGGTCACCTCAGATCCTGCTCTTGCCTTGCAAGGAATTTTCAGCTTTTATTTCCCCTATCCTCCAGCCCCATTTCCCGATGTGGTGTCTTCTGCAAATTTAGTAGGAATTCTCTTATTTCTCTCATTCCAGACCTTGCCGGAAAAAAAATTTTAAAGCTCTGGGACAAACCTATGTGGTTTCTGGGATATATTGTCCCAGGTTCCTCCCCAAGCATTGTTCGGTGCCCTTGGAATAAGACTCACATAATAGTATAGCCCAGACCTGATATCCCTAACTCATTAATGGAAATGCCTTGCAGATCCACAAAGCTTTAGCAAAGTCCAGATGTGTCCTACACTGATTGCTCTCCTCTTTATTCAAGACCTGCAACTCTATCGCAGAAGGAAATTAAATTGGTTTAACATGAGTTGCTCATCATAAAGACAGTTCCTTGGAATCTTTTGTTAGCAAATGGCTTGCTTGCTTTTTTTCTAGCATCTTCATATGCATTAAAGTGAAAATGTCTCAGTATAAGGAATTATGTTCTGTTAGAGCTATCCAGAGATGGAGTGGCTGTCTTGAGGAGGCAGTAAAGATGCCACCACTGGAAGTACTCAGAATTCAAGAGGAGATTCCTGTATTGGTTAGGACACTGGGCTGGGTGACTTCCAGGATTACTCTCAATGCTATATTGCTGCAGTTCTGCAATCGTTTTATATTTTCCAGTAATATGTTTCCCTTCATTTTATTTTTTAATTTATTTTTTTTTAAAGATTTCATTTATTTATGTGAGAAAGAGAGAGGGTGAGAGAGAGAAAGCACGAGAGGGGGGAGTGCCTGAGGGGGAAGCAGACTCCCCGCTGAGCTGGGAGCCTGATGTGGGACTCGATCCTGGGACTCCGGGATCATGACCTGAGCTGAAGGCAGATGCTTAACTGACTGAGCCACCCAGGTGCCCTGCTTCCCTTCATTTTTAAAAGATCACTTTTTTTTTAAAAGAGGGAAGTATAGGAGTAGACATTTTCTTTATTTTCTTTCATGTTTTATTGAAGTGTAGTTAACATATAGTGCTATATTATTGCAGGTGTACAACCTACTGATTCAAAATTCTGGAGATGACTCAGTGCTCACAAGTACAGTCACCATCGGCCACCAAACAATGTTATTAGAATATCACTGACTATATGGACCCAGAGGGTATTATACTAAGTGAAATAAGTCAGAGAAAGACAAAAGATCGCTTTTCCATTGTTTCTTTTCAAAGGCATTCTCAGGCTTCTACAAAACAGTGACTAATTTTTCTCTTTTCTTTTCCTACATTCCACACCACAATAAGTATACCGTGATTGGAAATGAGCAGAGGTTACTGACTAAACATTTTGACATTTATCTTTTGCTTGGAAGTAAAACAGATAATCGTTTTCCTTCCTTTGTCTAATCCTTCATTTATCCAGATTGGATAAAGTGGTGGGAGTTGACCTGTACATGTAGAGTCCTAGGGACTCACAAAGGAAGGGCATAGGACACACACTCACCCAAAGCCCTTTCCAACACCGGGAAATAGCAAGTCACAAGCTCAAGCCAAATCTGATCAAGTTATATTCTTCTCAGAGCTATGAGCTTAAGAAAAATGAGATCTGTACTTTCTTTCTTCCCTACAACAGCCTTAGGAGAAACAGTACCCCATGATTCACTTGACACAAGTGCTCCTCCTCCTGGCTCAATTAATATACAGTGAGTTGCTAAGGCTTTTAAATAACTGAAAACCTTACTAGATTTGTGAAGTTGCACAATGAAACCATTCTTAATCTCCTCTTCTTTATGCACTGGAATACATTTAGAATTGATTCTTTGGAAATGAATGGAACAAAAGTAAAAAAAATATGAATGTTTCTCTGGAGCTAGCCTTTGTTCAATGCCCACGTCTTGCGATAGAAAAAATTACTTTGTTAAGGGAGACTCAGACAGAGACTTCCTAACGTGTGAGCCGGGAAGAACAAGACTGTGTGTGTTTGGACCACATATGTAATTCCTTACTAATATCTACAGCATGAAAACTGCGCTATTTCTTTACCTAAATAACCTTCCATGTAATATAACCTTCACTTAACCAGAGAAAAAAACAAGTCTTAGGGATTTTTGGCCAAATCCCAAGGTGAGTCTTGTGCCAGGATCAGCTGAGTGTTTGAGGGAAAACTGTAAGTACAATGGTGATGAAATGCCCTCTCTCCAAAATTTATTTGGATCTCAACATTCTGGTCTAGGAGAGCTTCAAATGCAATTCAATATAAAGGTGGGGTTGTGTATTATAATTGACCCAAATAGCATATTGTACTTCTCTGCATCTTTCACAAGGAAGGAGAAGAAAGTCTACGTGATGAACTGGAAGCCTACCTCTCAGGGAAGTCTGCCCAGCTGCCTGAAGTCTTGAAGTCTTGCCTTACTTGCTACGGAGGAGTAGGAGGGCAGCAATAGAAAATAACATGCACAGTGACAGCTCTACCCTTCCAGTTCTAGTTTAGAGGAAGAAAAGAAATTCGGGGAGAAAAATGGGCATTTTGTTTTCATAGATCAGTTAAATGGTTTCTGATTATCTTCTAGCACACGTTATTTTCTTTTTTTAAAAAAAATCAAATCTAAGTTCTATTTTTTTTTTAAGATTTTATTTATTTATTTGACAGAGAGAGACACAGCGAGAGAGGGAACACAAGCAGGGGGAGCGGGAGAGGGAGAAGCAGGCTTCCCGCCGAGCAGGGAGCCCGATGTGGGGCTCGATCCCAGGACCCTGGGATCATGACCTGAGCCGAAGGCAGACGCTTAACGACTGAGCCACCCAGGTGCCCCGCACATGTTATTTTCTATCTTGGTTTGAGTTACCCTCACCAACACACACCCTGAAACAAGGATTCCAGTGCAAGTAGTCTGTTGGGACATGATCCCTGTAAGCACTGGGAGGGAAGCAGTCACAAGCGACAGCAAAGGAAAGGAACTCAGTAACATTTGTGCTAATCAAGCCAGTTAGCCACGGTGGACAACCGGAACTCAGTCCTTCTGGGGAACTCTGGGAGACAATGAAGAATACTCCAGAGTTATCTCAACGGAGGGAAAATAAGCTGCAGTATACAGTTGACCCTTGAACGACATGGGTTTGAGCTATGCAGGTCCACTTGTATGTGGATTTCTTTTTGGATAAGTACAGTACAGTACTGTAAATGTATTTTCCTTATGATTTTCTTAATATTTTTTCTCTAGCTTACTTTATTGAAAGAATATAGTATTTCATACATATGCAAAATGTGTTAATCAACTGTTTATGTTATCAGTAAGGCTTCTGGTCAACAGTAGGTTATTAGCAGTTAAGGTTTCGGGGAGTCAAAAGTTACATGCAGATTTTTGACTCTTTGGAAGGTCAGCACTCCTACCTCCTGCATTGTTCAAGGCTCAATTGTATGTCCACTGACTCCCTGTTTTTCTTTGGTTTAGGGCTGTTTCCAAGGGCTTTAACTCTGTAGCACTTTTGACTTATACTGTCAATAATATAAGCCTGATCCCTTGGCAAGAAAGAAAAAAAAAATGTTCAATTTACAAGAGATGAATGCCAAGTAGACATTGGCAGGGAACTGACACTGATTCTGTCATAAAACTCATCTTGGGACTTAATCTAAAGTCTATAAGCCAGTTGCTTTCTCAATCAGATGGTGGGCTATTTAGGTAAAGAGACTAAGTAACTTTCATGACATTGACATTAGTAAGGGATAAAATATATGCTCTAATTTACTAATTGGTGTGTTTAAATATATTGTATAGACTACGCAATCACTCATTCAACATTTAATGTGTGTTAATCTGTGTCAGATCTTGTCCTAGATCTCAGCTTTAACAATCTTTAGTCAACAGCAAGATCAGAAACCCTGATGCAATTATACAGTTATCCTAGAACATGGCATTCTTCCTAGATAGTGACTACCACCTCAAAACCATTCTCCCATCTAAGACACTGATCACAGACTAACTTGTGTATCTCAACCTAGGCCAGTCCCAACATAAGCCATTTACCCCCTTTATTGCAAGATATAACCCACCCTCACCTGTCCTCCACCAAAGGAAAGAATCATTGATACAGTTCCTCAGGACCTCCTAAATTGTTATTTTCTGCGGCCTCAACTAATAAAATAACAGCTAATATGTATTGAGAACTTACCACTGAAACACTGTTTAAAGCACCTAAATGTATTTACTCATTCAATCCTAACAAGGCTACAAGGAAAGAATGTTATTGTTCTCATTTTACAGATGGGTAACTGAGGCAAAGACAAGTTACATAACCAGCCCAAGGTCTCCCAGCTAGTTACACAGCTGGGATTTGAAGCCAGGCAGTTTGGTTCTAGAACATATGTCTTAACTTCTAAACTATTGGAAACACGGCTGTCATATTTCCAGCTTCCTTATTGATAGTGGTTTAATTCTAAACCTAAACCTTAGCATATGTGAAAAATTAAAAATAAAACGAAATACAGAAAAATCTCAGTAACTGTGAAGGGGACTGGATGGAATTAACCAAAAGATTGACTTTGAGAGTGTCAGTTGTTTTGTTCTGATGTATAAAGAAAAGATATAGTTCTTTCAATTGCATAAAACGAATGAAACCTGCTAATGAGCAGAAATCCTTAGGAAACCTGCTTTAAGGAGCAGATAAGAATGATTTATGACTACCTTCACTTATGTACCTATATTTATGGACATTATTAACTACCATATCCATTGATGAAAAATGTTTTTCAGATGCCATGGCACTCAGAGATGGGCACAAGGTGGCCCACTGTTTGGCAAGAGAAAGGTTACACTGAAGTGGCGACCTCTGCTTTATTGTTGGGACATTCATTTTGGAGAAAATCCAAAGCCTCTTCTTTTTATCAAGTTCCTTTTAAACCCCCAGAGTCAGCTAGGCAAATAGCCAGCAGTGTCCCTGGGCAATCACAGGCTAAGCTCAGCTTTCCACCATCTCCCCTCTATTGGAAACAACTTTGGATATAAGCAAGAGTGGGTTCAAATCCTGGTTTCACAACTTACTGGATGTTACATGTGCCCAGTAAGTGATAATGTTTAATGACTGTCATTATGTGACCCTGATAGTGTTAAGTGGCCAAGCTCTAAAATCAGACTGCCTATGAGGCACCTGGGTGGCTCGGTCAGTTAAGCCTCCGACTCTTGATTTCAGCTCAGGTCATGATCTCAGTGTCATGAGACTGAGCCCTGCATCAGGTTCCACAATGGGTGTGAAGCCAGCTTAAGATTCTCTCTCTTCCTCTTCCTCCCCCTCTGCCCCTGCCCCCACCCCTCTTTTTTTTTTTTTTTTAAGATTTTATTTATTTATTTGACAGAGAGAGACACAGCGAGAGAGGGAATACAAGCAGGCTCCCGGTTGAGCAGGGAGCCAGACGTGGGGCTCGATCCCAGGACCCTGGGATCATGACCTGAGCCGAAGGCAGACGCTTAACGACTGAGCCACCCAGGTGCCCCACCCCTCTCTCTTTCTTAAAAAAATAAAAATAAATAAAGTCAGACCACGTAGGATGCAATCATGGATCTGCCACTTACTAGCTATATTAGACAATTTACTTAAACTCACTGAGCCTGTTTCCTTACCTAAAAAATAGGTCTTATAATATAAATATGAAAGAAGACAGGTGAATTGACTAATGTAATACCTGGTAACCACACAGGTGCCAATTTTAGGGTATTCCCCCCCCCCTAATTTTAGTTTCATCTCTCCCTTCACCTCAGCATGGCAACCTCTGGCCATCTACCCTCATGTCTCCCACTCCAATTCAATAAAAGGGATACATATTTCCGGGGCATTTATAGGATTGTTATGGATCAGTTTTGGGTGTGTGTCTTAGACCTGTGGATGGATTTCCAAATTCTGCCACAGAGAAGTGATTTTGCATAGTGCTAAAATGGTAGGCTCAGGGACCACACTGCTCGGGTTTCTATCCTGGCTCTGGCATGATATGACCTTGAACAAGTTACTTAATTTTTCTGTGCCTCAGTTTCTTCAACTATAAAATGGAGATTAAAAAGAACACCTATGGGGCGCCTGGGTGGCTCAGTCGTTGAGCGTCTGCCTTCGGCTCAGGTCATGATCTCAGAGTCCTGGGATCGAGCCCCGCATCGGGCTCCTCGCTCTGCGGGAGGCCTGCTTCTCCCTCTCCCACTCCCCCTGCTTGTGTTCCCACTCTCGCGGTGTCTATCTCTGTCAAATGAATAAATAAAATCTTTAAAAAAAAAAAAAACCACCTACAAGGTTTATAAGAGATTATTATGAACAATTATATGCCAACAAATTGGATAATCTAGAAGAAATGGTTGAATTCTTAGGAACATACAACTTGCCAAGACTGAGTCAGGAAGAAAATAAAATATGAACAGACTAGTAACAACTAAGGAGATTGAATCAGTATTCAACAACCTCCAAACAAAATCACAGCACCAGATGGTTTCACCGGTGAATTCTACCAAACATTTAAAGAAGAATTAACACCAATCCTTCTCAAACTCTTCCAAAAAACTGAAGAGGAGGGAATACTCCCAAACTCATGAGGCCAGCATTACCCTGATACCAAAGCCAGATAAGGACACTTAAGGACACTGCAAAAAAACTACAGACCAATATCCCTGATGAACATAGATGCAAAAATTCTTAACAAAATAGCAAACTGAATTCAGTAGCACAATAAAGGGATCATACACCACTAGCAAGTGGGTTTTATCCCTGGGATGCAAGGATGGTTCAACAAATGCAAATCAATACATGTGATACACATTAATAGAATGAAAAATAAAAATAATATGCTCATCTCAATAGCTGCAGAAAAAGCATTTGACAAAATATAGCATTCTTTCATGATAAAAACTCTCAACAAATTGGGTATGGAAGGAATATATCTTAACACAGTGAAGGCCATATGTGACAAGCCCATCACTAACATCATACTCAATGGTGAAGGTTTGAAAGCTTTTCCTCCAAGATCATGAACAAGATAAGAGTGCCTACTCTCACCACTCTTACTCAATATAGCATTGGCAGTCCTAGCCACAGCAATCAAGCAAAAGAAAGAAAAAAGAGGCATCCAAATCAGAAAAGAAAAAGTAAAATTGTCTTTATTTGCAGATGGTATGATATTAGATACAGAAAATCCTAAAGACCTAAGCAAAAAATGGAACTAATCAATGAATTCAGGGAAATACAAACCAAAACCACGCAAAACTGTCAGAATGGCTGTCATCAAAAAGACAAGAGATGACAGTGGTGGTGAGGATGTGGAGAAAGGGGAACCCTTGTGCACTGTTGGTGGGAATGTAAATTGGTGAAGCCACTATAGCAAACAATATGCAGGCTCCTCAAAAAACTAAAAATAAAACCACCGTATGTTCTAGCAATCCCACCTCTGGGTATATATCCAAAGGAAATGAAAATAGGCTATCAAAGAGTTATCTGCATGCTCATATTTATTGCAGCATTATTCACAATAGCCAAGATATGGAAACAACCTCAGTGTCCATCAATGGGTGAATAGAGAAGATACACACACACACACACACACACACACACACACACACACACAGCCATGAGAAAAAATGAAATCCTGCCACTTGTGACAACATGGATGGTCCTTGGGGTCATTATGCCAAGTGAAATAAGTCAGACAGAGAAAGACAAATACCGTACAATATGACTTCTATGTACAATCTTAAAAAGCCAAACTCTTAGAAACAGAGAGTAGAATGGTAGTTACCATGGGCTGGGGAGTTGGGGGAAATGGGGAAAGGTTCATCAAAGGGTACAAACTTCCAGTTAAAAGATGAGTAAGTTCTGGGAATCGAACGCACAGCAGTTCAGTTATAAATAACAATACCGCACTATATATTTGAAAGTTTCTAAGGGAGTAGGTCTTAAATGTTCTCATCCCCCAAAAAAGAAATGGTAATTATGTGACATGATGGAGATGTTAGCTAACGCTATGGTGGTAAACATTGTGTAATATATAAATGTATCAAATCAAGAAGCTGTACACCTTAAAGTTATACAGTGTTATATGTCACTTACATCTCAATGAAGTTGGAAAAAATAAAATTAAGGCAGGGCGCCTGGGTGGCTCAGTTGGTTAAGCGACTGCCTTCGGCTCAGGTCATGATCCTGGAGTCCCGGGATCGAGTCCCGCATCGGGCTCCCTGCTCGGCAGGGAGTCTGCTTCTCCCTCTGACCCTTCCCCCTCTCATGCTCTCTGTCTCTCATTCTCTCTCAAATAAATAAATAAAATCTTAAAAAAAATAAAATAAAATAAAATAAAATAAAATAAAATTAAGGCAATAGTTGCTAAAACAAAGCAACAAAACCTACATGACAGAGGTAGTTGTAAGGTAAGGTTTGAATGAGTAAATACATGTGAAACGCTTCGTACGACACTTGGCACACACTAAGTGTCAGTCGTTGTTACTGCTTCAGAACAGGCTATGATGATTGAGTATTAGCGAAGTAAATGACAGTCATTGTGATTGGCTGATTCACAGACTGGAAGCCTGTGTATGATTCACACATGGCTATCTCCCACTCAAAGGTATTCTGGGGCTAAAGCAGTTCTGCAGAACTTTGAGGAAGGACAGAATTAGGGCAAACTACTACGGTGAATAAAGATTGAATTTCGTGTCAAAAGATACAAATTTGAGTGCAGTTCTGTTGCCTACAAATTGTGCAGCCTTATGAAACTCACTTACCTTCACTGAGTCTTAATTTATCCAACTAAGAAATTGGCACTATCAGCCCTATGTTACAAGCTTATTGTGAAGGCCATAATAGAAATTCCAGGAAACGGGCTTGGCAAATTATTAAGTACTACACACATAAAATGCCTTTTTTCTCATCACAGTTGTTGCTATTGTAGCTGCTATCTTACAAATATGCATGTCCTCATCCTGCTCAATTATAAAATGGGCTTTTGCGTTGGGGCTTTGTAGGACCATCTGCTTAGATCTGGAAGGTGGGGGATCTGGACCAGGGGTGGTCAGAACTGATTGAGACTCCAAGGCCCCTGATTGAACTCGGTGTCAGTGTCCTAACAATTGCACTCGCACTTAAACTTGGGTGGTTGTGAATATAGGTAGGGTCACTAATCAACCAGGTGGCTACCCGCTGCCCAGAACCATGGGCAATTAAGTACAAGGGCCATTTTTATCCAGAGGGTTTGCTATTTCATAGCCAATTACCCGGGCAGCTTCACCCCACTTTGAACTTCGTGGGAAGTAAGGGCAGCATATGCATCTGCAGCCTCAATAGCTTCCCTGTAGCTCCTGCCATCAACCCTATTCAGCTCATTCTAAAGGAGCGGCAGCATCCACCTGCTTTTCAGTATTTAACTCCTTCATTTAGAAAGAAGCAGCAGGAAATTTGAACCAAGAGCTATTTTTATCTTTATAATGGCAAAAGCAATTTTAACACTATATACACGTCGTAATCTGCATTTCTGCAATCTGCTATATTTTAAAATATAAAAATCAAGAATGAATGCTTTCTTCTCAGACATTCACGGGGCTCCCTAATGCAATTTTTTCCTAATTAGAATGGTGCTTGGTTAAGAGTAAGACGTTTAATGTTCTTAAGTCCCTAGTGCAAATGGAAATTGTACTGAAGACCAGTTGTACTCAGCTTCACCAAAAAAAAAAAAATGCAGCTTTATGGTATAAGCTTATCTGGAAAGAGACTTTATTATTAAAATGCACCAATTTGGCCTATAGCATTAAAGGACTCCAGAGGTAGAGGCTTAAGCATGTACACGCACATCCAAAGACACAGTGACTCGCGTGCACGCGTCCACATGTGCGCACGCGCACACTCACACACACACGCACCAGACTGCCAGCTAGTGGTCTGTGTCTCAGCCCCCTCCCTGCCTCCCGAGGGGGTGATCATGCAAGGGAAGAGGGAAGGGAAGGATGTGGAGTAAGAGTGTAAATGAATTTGTATGTTCTCCATTCCTGTCGGTGGAATCAGAACCCTCTGATCACCCCTGCACTTCCACCACTCCTCCGTTCCTTATACTGCTTCCCTGAATCCTTCCCTCATACTTCAAGCAAAGAGAACCCTAACCTACCTCTATCCTCCCATCACTTGTCCCAGACTGGCCCTCCCAGGCCCTCCGGAGACTAGAATTGGCTTTCACAAGAGACAAGCCAACTTGCAGGCAGCATGGAGAGTAACAGCCATCCGCCCCCACTGCATAACCTGGTTCCAGCCATCTCCTCCTTGACCCCTCCTGCCTCCTCCCTGTAGCACTGATGAGCTATATGAGAACGTCTCTAACTTTACTACGTATGCAAGTTACCAGAGGATCTTAGTAAAATGCAGGGCTGGGCTGGCGGCCTGAGATTCTGTATTTCAGTGGGGCTCCCAGTTGACGAAAATGCCGCTGATCCAGACTGTACTTTTAAGAGTACCAGTCTGTGCCACACGATTTAACAATCCTAATCTTTTACCTCTCCATATAGGTTATCAAGCCTCTGAGGCCAGGGATCCTAGCTTATATTTCTTGTATACACCTTCACAATGCTGAGTTCATAATTGGGGCCACTTAAACGTTTCTGGATTAACTGACTGACTAATTGTTGTAACAAGCACTTTGAAGCCAGAGAACCTGGGTTGGAATCCCAGCGCAGGTCCTTATAAGCTATGGAACTCTGGGCAAGTTATTTATCCCCTCTGAACCATAATTTCCTCATCCACAAAATAATAGAGTAACTGAAGATTATAAGAACTAATTCTGTAAGGGCGCCTGGGTGGCTCAGTCGTTAAGTGTCTGCCTTCGGCTCAGGTCATGATCCCAGAGTCCTGGGATTGAGCCCCGCATCGGGCCCCCTGCTCCGCAGGAAGCCTGCTTCTCCCTCTCCCACTCCCCCTGCTTGTGGTCCCTCTCTGGCTATCTCTCTGTCAAATAAATAAATAAAATCTTTAAAAAAAAAAAAAAACTAATTCTGTAAATCATCTTGTACAGTGCTTGACACATAGTAGTCTCCCCATAAATATTACTTCTCTCTTGCCTTGGATTTCTCAGAAAAAGAACTGGAGATGATCAAATCATTTTACAAGTGTCAGCCAAAATTTTTAAGGGAGAAAAACAAATTTAAAAAATATGCATGTATCTGAAAATGTCTGTTTGAATGCTTTTCCTTACTCCCTACCGTATTCTGGCACTGTCTTAAATTCACTTATGCTTTCTCTTCCTTGCATTTCACAAAGCAACTTTGGTGTAGTGAAAAGATCACTGGACTTTCTGATCAGAAAACCTAGGTTCTCAATTCTGTTGTTATTACCCAGGAGACATTGAGTAATAATCTTAACCTCTCTAAACTTCAGCTCTGGTGGTTTTTCTGGTTTTGCAGTGTGTTACCTTTCACTGGTATGACCAGTTCTGGACACTTCTGATTCCTTCTTCCACCATCTTCCATGCAATTTCTAGCATTTTTATTTCACTTTATGTTGGATGGTCACTTTTCCCAAGCTTCTAAGAGTCATCCTAGCAGCACGTCAGCACTATCCTGCAGGGTCCCTGACAGAGTAAGTTCTATGTCATGGTTAAGTAATCTTATATTAGTAAATTCTCATTTATCCAACTTTATGTTTTGCTCCTCTTGATCCAGCACAGTTAGGATCCGGTACCATATATAATTCCCTGGCCCCTGTTAATCCTTGGGGAATGGGTCCTGTGGCTCCTTTGGAATACAGTCACTTTTCTCCCTTGAGAGGCCTAGCACTTCCACAACTGGGTAATGTAACTTAATTTTAAATCACGTACCTGGTGGCCAGGATGGGAACCGGGGGTAGATTCTGAGGAGAGAGGGGTACGTGTTTTCTTGCAAGGCAGAAATATCTATAACATCTTCCAGCAAGTTAGGGGGAGTACTAGGCTTCAACAAGGAGCAGCTCACTTCTAAGGCATAGAGAGTTTGCGGCAATTTTGGAAGTCAAGAATTTAGAGTGCATTGATCCTGATGCCTTATCCCATGCCTCAGAGTACCACTTCTTTCCATCAGTGTCCTGACCTTGGCAAAACTGACTTGCTAGGGTTGAGAATTAAACCTTATCTGGAAACCTGAGATCCTCAGAATTATGTCGTGGCCTCGATCCTCAACTTTTTCTACCTTCCAGCTGAAAGAGATGAGTGTCTCTTTATATGCTGCCAAGGATATTTGGCATTCACACTCCACCTTAAATCAGCTACTAGTCCTCATTAGCTTTTCATTGTCTTTGTCAAAAGCATCCATAGCATCTAGAAAAAGCCATCCAGGGATGCCTGGGTTGCCCAGTCCATTAAGTGTCAGATTCTTGATTTCAGCTCAGGTCATGATCTTGGGGTTGTGAGATCTAGGCCCACCTTGGGCTCACGTGCTGGGCATGGAGCCTGCTTAGGATTCTCTCTCCCTCTCCCTCCGCCCCTTCCCCACCTCCCTCTCTAAAAAAAAAAAAAAGAAAAGAAAAGAAAGCAAGCCATCTAATTCCCCAATCCTTATAATTATTACTTCACCCAAACACTCAAATGCACAAGATATTGCTCCTGCCAGTGTCTTCACTTCCTCTGGTATTACATCCCAGTTCACCACTGAGAAAAGTCGAAACAATTTCACAGCTACACGATGCCAAGAATGGATGTTAGAATTCCACCTACCATCAGTGAAATGGTTTTCATTTGAGCTTGCTGGTGGGTAACCCACTTCCAAAATCCCATCTTAGAGTTTTCTTCCTAGAACCAAGTCTTAAGTCAGATTCCTTGCGAAATACACTCCTGTACACAGGAGTTTGGGAGGAGGGGGGGGGGGGGTTCTCTCAGAATAACACCGCTAAGAGAACTGGGGAAGCAGGACTGGACACAGGAAGAATTTAAACCACTGTGCAATTGCAATAGAGGCTTCAGGCAATCCAACAGTGGGTGATCGAGCTGGGATGGCCCTTCAAAGTTGTCCTGAACTGAGGCAAGGGGACTAGGTCCCGTAGTCCTCCATCAAGTCTCTAGATAGGAGCTGCTCTCCAGAGGGAAGGTGTAATGCGAGGTGAGGTGGTTCCCTTGAGATGAAGCCAGAGCCTGGAGAGGGACTCAGAGGTGCGTCAGCAGCAGCCAGCATTCCTAGCAGTCTAGGGGAGGAGGGGCTCAGTATCGGATGGGGTATTTATGTGGTACATCATAATATCTGCTACCATCCCCCTCCTCCTTGGGTTAACGGTGCTGGTGATGTGAAGTTATGGCACAGGAGTTGGAGGGGTCTTTTCACATGAAATGGTTCCCCACGATCTTCATGCTGGCCAGGTTTCTCTTTAGAATTTGCCAGATGAGGTAGGAAAGAGGATATTCAGGAAAAGCTGCAAGAGTCTCCTCAGGAAGCTTAGCACCCCTTAGAGAGCATTTCATTCATGGTGGGCAGAACACTAACACCTTTCGGCATGCCGTAGCAGTGAAATTTTTAAGACTTTTATCAGTTGTGAGCCTCAGCGGCAGTTTCTCCTCTGGCTATTCCGGGTATACCTCACTAAAACAGAAGGAAACTCTTACCTTGAAATAAAAGCATAGCCATATGCATTATTCAGATCAGGTATTTTTCCAATTTCCCTTTTTTGCATCAATTCTTCGTATAAGAGTGCCTGCTACACAGCATTCATTCATTCATTCATTCATTCACTGATACTGATTGCATAACTACTATATGTCAGAAACTGTTCTAGGTGCTAGGGATACGGCAATTAACAAAGTAGATAGTCCCTGTCTTCATGGAAGTCACATTCTAGAAGAGGGATGGGGAGACAATAAATAAGGAATAAATAAACAAGAAAATTTCAAATACTCATGTGATGTACTGATAACTAGTAATTGACTTTTAATATGTGTAGTGTGCAGAGAAAAATTACTGTACTTAGGGCAAAGTAGGCTTTTCTGAGGAGAGGATTCTTGAGCTGAGACCCACATGGTGAGAAGGAGCTAATCAAGTGAAGATCTAGAGGCAGGAGTTCATTTGAGCTGAGATCAGAGTGAGGCAAGGAAGCAAGCCACAAGAAGGTCTGGGGACAGTTAGTTTGAAACAGGCAGAAAGAATCACCAGTATGAAGGCTCTGCGTTATGAATGAGCTTGGCCATGTTTGAGTCAAAAAGACCACTGTGGCTGGAGCTTACTGAACAGAGGAGAAAGTCATACAAAATGAGGTTGGAGATGGAGCAGATTATGTAGGGCCCTGGAGGCCACAGTAAATAATTTATTCTATAACTAAGGACAACGGGAAGACAATAGTGAGTTCCGAGCAGAGGAGTAACCATCTACCTTCTGTTTTAAAAGAAGTACTCTGGCAGCTGTGGATAAAATAGGCTATACAGGGAATAGAAACAGGAATGCCAGTTAAAAAATTATTGCAGTAATTTGGGAGAGAGGTGATGGTGGCTTGGACCAGGATAGTGGCTGTGGAGATGGTGAGAAGTGGTCAGACTCTGGATATATTTCAAAAAAAATAAAAAATAAAAAGCAAAGCCAAAAGAATTTGCTGAAAGGTTAGATGGAGGATGTGAGAGAAGGACAGGACTTGTATTAACAACACTATAGCTAGGGTCAAAATGTCAAGTGAGTGATTTGGACAATAAGTGGGTTGGAGGAAGAGATTACTGAGAGCCAAATCAGGAAGATTTCAGTCCTAAAAGGGAAGAATGTGTGTGTGTGTGTGTGTGTGTGTGTGTGTGTGTGTGTGTGAGAGAGAGAGAGAGAGAGAGAGAGAGAGGAGAGGGAGAGAGAGAGAGAGAGAGAGAGAGAGAGAGAGAGAGAGAGAGAGAGAAGAGAGAGTTACAGAAATAAAGGGAGTAATTGAAGATGATCTTGTTGACAATTCACTTCTAGGATTGGCCAAAGCCAGTGTTTCCTGTTTTGACTGACTGAATCGAGGAGGTCTTCACTTTGTCAAACTACTCCTGGAGCTGACACTCCAACACACACTGAGGCACACCCATCTGGTGCCTTCCAAAGTGGTAGTGATTGCTATAGTGCCTCAAGCTGTTCTTAAGCAGGAGATGGTGGCTGGGGGATCTGCATGCACTGCGTGCCCTGCAGATGCGACAGGAGAGTAAGAGCAAACCCAATTGCAGCGGGGCTAGAAAGTCTGCCCGTTAGAGGTCCTTTTGCACTTCACAGGCAGGAGGGTATATTCTGCAAGCAAAGCCAACCCACAGGTGCTGGGGCCGGAGCACAATTGATTTCCTTTGTGGAACTAGCCACAGAGAAATCCTTCATGTGTGCTCCCAGACTCGGTGGCAGTTACAAGTTGATGTGAAATAAGTGCTGACACATAACACAGAAGTGTTAGTGTTAGAACATTCTGGAATTTCAAAGCGTCACCTGATGGGAGAGAGTGTAGGAAGCAGGCACTAACCATCTCGCCTGAGAAAACAGGGACTGAAGAAGGGAAGAAGGTTTTTACAAAGTCAAAGAGAGTTACACATTTTTTTAACACACCGTACTGTAATTTTCCTCTGTAATGCCTCTATATCCCGGCAACTGATCTGTCTTGTTCATCATCAGCAGAGTGACTGCCAAATAGTAGATGCTCAAGAAATATTGTGGATGAAAAGAGAGTTCCCCTCGACTTGCTAGATGGGATGCTGTCTGCTCCATGAATCACTTAATAAAGCCAATTAGATCTTTAAAAAGAAAAGAAATACTGTGGATGAATGAACAATTGAACGCAAATCAACCTCAGCATCCCTGGGTCACACTGTCAACATTTGTTGTCAGCAAACGTACAACTCAAGTTCTAATTCCTATTCCTGTGTCTGGTCCCAGGGACACGATCAGACTCTGTACAGCTCTACCGACGCAGTTGGCTGTGTGGAACTGGTCAGTAAATGGAGGGAGGAGACCAGCCAAATGACTGGTTTGACTGGTATTTTTTCTACTCAACTGCCCAGTCTTTTGTCTGAATTGACAAAACAAACAAAGAAATAAAAACAAAATGAATCAAAATGCATGCCGGTGCCTGGTACATGTGATCACATCCCTATCCTGAGCTGTGACCATCAGCATGAACCTGAGACCGAACAGTGGTGTAAGAGGCTGCGTCTACAACCAGTCCTTTTAGGCCCCTCAGGAGTGGGGGTGGAGAACAGCCCGATCAGTTGTTTGATGTCATGAATTCAAAATACCCAACTGATTGACTCAATTTTTCACTACTTATATAATCAGGGCTCTTGTATAATCAGCGTCCTCTCTCTCAGTAAGGTATCAGGCTCTTTTCACCTCTCAAATGCCCCTTTCTAAAGACTACAAATATTAGACACCTGAAGTCATTCCTGTTTGGAGATTTTCTCATCTAAGCCTCTCCAACCATCTCTGTACCTCCCCCTACCTTGGCAGCTGTGTGACCCCCAAAGATTTTCTTTCTAATCAGGGCTGAAATTCACATGCAATTCTTAAGTAACCAAACATGGGGTTGTCTGTATTAGCGATATTTTTCCCAGCCAGTCCTGATTGGATGAATTGAAGGTTTCCACAGACTTTCCCAAGTGCCAACTGCTTAAGCTAAACAATGACACCAAATGAAACTGCGTATCAAACAAAGACACATCAGGAGGAGGAACAAGATGATGCTGATGTCATGAAGCCTGCTTCAACTGGGGGCCAAAGGCGAGGCACAGTGTTCATACTGCACAAGCCAAAGCTAACACAAAGAAAACAGGAGAAAACACACAAAGAGGACCTATACCTATAGAAAAAGAAATTTAAATTGCAGATGGATCCGTTATCATTTCTAGTCCTTTACTACAGAAAGAGGCTATTTTTGCCACTTTCCTCTTAAGTGTGTAATCTTCTGCAACAAACATGTAGTTTTAAACACTATTTTAATAAACAAATAAAACACATAGTAGTTTCAGATCTAGTAGAATATTTCCATTAGTTAAAAGTATAATAGCTATGCCCCAGGGTAGCATAACCTTAAGTGTGCTACTCAGTGTTTCCTAATGAGTGAAAAAAAAAAACAGTTTATACCAATAACTTCCACTTTCTATTATAATACGGTTCAGTCCATCACCAGTAGCCTGAAATTATAAAGGGTAAAACATTTAATGAACTTGCTCTTATTAAATGATGTGTATCATCTAATGCTGAGGGAGAGAAAGCTAAGACCTATAGTTTGAACAGCCTTAACAGCAGCTTGTTAACAATCAAACTGAGGAGTATTACACTCTTACAGCAGTTGGGAAGCAATTTATTTCTTCTCACCACTGTGCTTTTTGGACCTAGAATATATTCCACCCATTAGAAAGCTTTATCTCAGCGGGAAAACATAAATTCTTATTTTGGTTCCCAAAATTCTAACTCTTTAATAAATTCTAAGTACCTTTAAAAAACTGAAATACCCATGGTTGACATTTATTCTTACAGGTAAAACATATAGCTACATTCATATTTGAAAAGAATGTACATTTCAAACTCACACTTTGTCAAGAGCATAACTGAAAATGAGAAGTTTTTCCCCTGTTAGTTTGGCCTCAACTTGCATACCAGGTTTCATGCTTGCTGTCTCAGAAATATGTGCCACATATCCAAAGAGAATGACATTACCATGATAAACTTGAACTGTTTTCTTTACCATTGGCCATTATTGTGTCAAAATGCTACTGAGGTTCCTGGGAAATGTAGTTCTCATTTCCAGGGAACTAATAAGGTTAAAAACGCTTGAAGCAGAATTTATAGGGAGGGGGCACATTCTGAAATTCTTACTAGAAACTGGATAAAAGAAAAGTCACCAAATGATCTATTTTCTACTGAGTGAATGAAGTATTTTTTATTCCTTTCATTTTTGATGGTACAATTGTGTGGTTTCTCATTGGAGAAATACCAAGTTTTGACTACATGCTCATATATAACCTGGTTCCTGAATAATAAATGTTTGAGAGTGTCCTATTATTTCTGATGACTCTGTAACTATTTGTTGTGGAAAGCTTGCATGGAAGCCCTTCAATTAAAATTTAGGCCGCAAAGTAGCAAAAATAATTTTAAGTTCTTATCAAAACTATTCTGGGGCACCTGGGTGGCTCAGTGGGTTAAGGGTCTGCCTTTGGCTCAGGTCATGATCTCAGGGTCCTGGGATCGAGCCCCACATCGGGGAGCTCCATGTTGGGGAGCCTGCTTCTCCCTTTCCTTCTGCTACTCCCCCTGCTTGTGTTCTCTCGCTCTCTGTCAAATAAATTAAAAAAATCTTAAATTTTTTTTTAATTGTAGTTGACCCACAATGTTACATTAGTTTCGGGTGTGCAATGTAGTGATGTGCTCCCCACAAGTGTAGCTGCCCTCTGTCCCCATACAGCGCCATTACAGTCCTATCTGCGGCATTCCCTGTGTTGTACCTTTCATCCCTGTGACTTATTCATTCCATAACTGGAAGGCTGCACCTCCCTCTCCTCTTCACCCATTTTGCCCATCCCCTCCTCCCCTCAGGCACTCATAAGTTTATTCTCTCAATTTATGGGTGTGTTTAGATAAGCATTATTTTTAATACATAGTCTCCTTCCATATTCTTAAAATAAATTTTGATATCACTAAGATTAGCTCCTGCACTACTACAAGAAAGCCAGGAATACATACGTGAACTTGAAATCCAGAAGTCTATTTGATATTTAAAGCTGATCGAGAGATAGGCAGATAGATAAAATGCACTACTAAGGACTACGGACTGGGGCTGTAAGAGGGGAGTGGATCTAGCTTGTCACAGTACCTCTGAAAAAGACTCTGACTGGGTCTATACAAGTTTAGCAAATTGACCATTTTGACTAAATTGACCAGTCAATTTAAGGAAACAGCCACTTAACTCCCTCCCACCTCAAATTCACCCAAACCACCTGTTAAGGAACTTGCGGACAGTCATTTTCCTGCTCTTCCAAACACCAATTCCCTCCACTGCTCTACTCGCCTGTCTCCTCCAAGCTCCTCCTTTACTGATTCAATTGTTTTCTCAATTGTAATTGGAGTTAGGGAATAACTATTTGTTCCCGAGGACACACATTTTCCTGGGATTGAGCGAGTTACAGTAATCAACTGAGCTGATGGCTGCCTGAGCAGAGCCATCTGAAGGCCCCTGAGGAGCACGTTAAACTCCTGAATGCGCCGAGAATTCTGCTTCAGTCGAAAACTACCCAAACCACTGGCGTGTGGCATTCAGTCCACTGCTTCACAGCCTGCACTCTGCCTCCTCGGAGCTAGAGGTCTGAAATACTCATTCAGCTACGATTTCTCTTGGGGCCAGCCAATAAACTGAGCAGGTCAGGCCAACTCACAATTCTTCAGGAAGCAGCCACCCAATGGAAAGACACTGTCTGTCCATTTACCGTGCAGGCTAAATGCCTCAGTTTCGAAATACGTGATGAGAAAGGAAATGCAATTGTGCAATTTTTAATTGAGATGTGATCATTTCCATTTTAATTCTCACCACACTTAGCTACAGGAAACAATGCGTCCATGAAAACCCCCAAGAGAACTTGCAAGAATCTAAGAGACTTACTTGCTTTTTATGCTGGGCATGAGATACCCACCATCTTCCACAAGATGGCAGGCAGTTTTCATTTTACTGTTGGTGATCAACAGGAAATCGTTCCACTCTCAAATGACAGCAACCCCAGGTAGCTAGGGTGACATTTGCTTTACATTATGATACACACTAATTAATCATTAGTGATCCCAGAAGTAAGTCTGCGAAAAATGCTTTGCTATGGCTTCTCACAGCAGGGGCTTTCAATATTGATACTATTACGTGCACATATGTTCAGCCAGTATACGTTATACTCGTTTAAGTTTTAAGACTTGGAGTTTTTAGGGTATTTTAATTAATATTGCCTAGATTAATATTCACCTCTTATTTGGAAGGGGAAATGAAGAAGCTAGTAAAACAAATACAGAAAGAAAAAGCAGTAAACAAAGCTTTGAAAAGCTAAAGGCAACTTTGATGAGTTTTTGGCTGGAGGCACCTTTGTCCTCTTTGGTTGACATCTTCAACTTTTTCCCAGACCCACCTCAAAATCTCTGGGGGAAAAAATTCTGTAAAGAACTTTGCTGACACCACCACTGCACACTTAACTGTTGTCTCAAAAAAGCACCTCACAAAGGATTTAATTTATCTCATCGACTAACAGGAAATGTTCACATTGCCTTCCAACATGGATTCTGTCCCATAGCAAGAAGCCTCGTTATTCCAAGCCACTCCACCAGGCCTCAGCCACAACCCAAGCTACAGACAAGCACTGATGGTCCTCCCTAAGAAGAGCCTTCCAGGAAGGTTCACCAACTGCCTGAGCCGCCACAGCCCGGCAGACCCGCAGCTAACCCACGACAAAGATCATCTTCCTGGGTTCACCCCACCAGTGGTGGAAAGTCTTTTTTTGTTGTTTTCTTAATTTTATTTTGTTATGTCAATCACCATACAGTACATCATTAGTTTTTGATGTAGTGTTCCATGAATTGGTGGAAAGTCTTAAGCAGTTTAAGTTCATACCTTAGTTCCAGTGTAACTGTTCTTTTCTCCAACTTAGGTGAACTACACACATGGCTAGGCCTTGTTAACATATCTTTTGGAAGGTTTCTTTTACTCCTTCACTAAACCTTAGCTTTCCTCTGATAATGGCACTTCCTTCGGTACTTCTTGAATGGTATTATATATCTAAATCACCCGGAGATCTGGATAAAATGCAGATTCTGATTCGGTAGGTCAGGGGTAGGACCTGAGATTCTGCGTCTCTAGCGAGCTCCCAGGTGATTCCCTCTGCTGCTGGCCCACAGGCTGCATGTGAATTTGCAAAACTATTGTTTCTTCATTCATCCACACTCCATATATCCTGGGGTAAAGAAAACTGGTAGGAAGCTTCTAGACTCCCCACTATATCTTCTGGACTTCCTTTCATCAATAACTCCTCCTCTTTTGAAGCCCTCATCATCTGACAGATAAACTCTCTTCGCAGTCATCTCTAGATCCCCTTCACAGGCACTCTTTTGCATTCATCGAACACCCTGGAACCCACATTATCATATTCTTTCCATCATATACCCTCCTCTTACCTTCTTGGACAATCTTCATGTGGATGACCCACTCATGACACTGGCCTTGACCTCTTTTTTAGAGTTGGTGTTCCCAGATCCAATTCCAATGGGGTGGGGATAGTTCCCGCCACAACACCAAGCAACTCTTGGACCCCAGCAGGGTGTCTTGAGAATTCAACTCAATGCTGACACTATCTACCAGAGGAAGCATCAGATTCCACGGGTTAAGCGTTCAGCCCTACAAGACTGCCCCAACCCTCCACTTCAGACACTAGCTGGGAGCCCCAGGCTATTACCTGTGCTTCTGACCGATTCTCTACAGACTGGAGATTTTAACAACCTCCTTAGGCTTGATTTGTTTGCTAGAGCAGCTCACAGAATTCAGGGAAACACTTATGTTTACCAGTAAAGGATGTGATAAAGGGTATGTATCAACAGCCAGATGAAGAGATATACAGTGTGAGGTCTGGGGAAAGGGCACGAAACTTCCATGCCCTCTCCAGGCCACCACTCTTCCCAATCTTCATGTGTTCACCAACCTGGAAACTCTCTGAACCCAGTCCTTTTGGGTTTTTATGGAGCCTTCATAACTTAGGCATGATTGATTAAATCATTATCCATTGGTGGATGATTCAACCTCCAGCCCCTCCTCTCCCTCCAATCTGGGGGTGGGACTGAAAGTTCCAACCCTCTAGTCACAGTTGGTTCCCCTGCCAACCCACCCCCATCCTAAGGGGCTATCTGAAAGTCATCTCATTAACATAAACCCAGTCCTGGCGGAAAGGGGCTTGTTATGAATAACAAGACACCCATTTCACTTTTATGGCTCTGAAGCAATTCAGAAACTCCTCAGTTCCTGAAGCAAGGGACCAAATATTATGACAAAAGATGTTCCCGTTGCTCTTCTTGTTCAGGAAATTCCAAGGGTTTGGGGAGCCGTAAACCAGGAACTGTGGACAAAACCGAAATATATATGTGGTCTGAATGACCACATATGTATTTCTTATAAATCACAATATCACAACCTCCTTTATTCCAGTGACCTTCATCTCCTGTGTTCTTGAGCAATTGACTCAGTGGCCACACCATGACTTTGTTATTACCTGAAATGGTTCTAACCTTGAAATCTTAAACCTTATAAATGCCCTCTGTTACCTCTGTCTCCAACAGGAGCTTTCCAGCTCTTCTCTCCTTCACTCCCACTAAACATATTCTTCCACCCCATTGGACTTTCCACTCTCTATACCTCCCTATTCTTGTCTCCTAACACCACTTGCTTTCACCTCCTTTTCTACCCCTACCTACCCCTACCCATTCTGGAAACCAGAGGCAACCATATCTACTCTAAACGCAACGATAATCCATTTTCCCTAATTTCCTCCTTTTCTGAGACAACTGTGCTAAACTCAATCCCTAGTGCACTCATTGTTTTAATCCTTCCCATCTATAGAGATCCTAGTGAACACACAAGCAACTCATCATGCTGGGTGACCCCATTACACACTCATATGTACAACCTCAGTCAGACCAAGAACAATACTGTCCAATCCTCTTATTTGTCTCTTCACGATTTTCTGACCCTTTTCATGCTTCTCAAACTGTCAAGTTATAAAATATAAATGTCTTCAGTTCCCATTCCCTTCTACCACAATCCTTCCATATTTTCACTCAACTTTTGTTTTCCTTGTCTCCTGTTATGGTTTGCTTTTTCTTCCAATGTTAACCCCAACAATAATTTTTAGCTTTAAATATAAATCCTTCTTATGCTCTCAATTCTACTATGAGGTAGTAATTTCCCATTCTCTTAAATGACCACACTTTCCCTTCCCGTTGGGTCCTTCCTCCCAGCCAGCAGACACTCCCAAGTCTTCCTCACTAACCAACTCCTAACCAAAATACTCTCCATCACTTTATTTCTTGCTAACTCAAGGTACAATCCCAACCCTACCTTTTATTTTCTAAATTTTAAGAAGAGTTGCCTTCATTCCTCATCTCTACTTCTTTATTGTTCATTCTCTGCTTAATCTCCTACAATTGTGTATCATACTATAAATGAAAGTCACACCTGTAGTGTCATTTGCAAAAAATAATCAAGTCAAAAAGTGGGCAGAAGACATGAATAGACACTTCTCCAAAGAAGACATACAAATCGCTAACAGACACATGAAAAAACGTTCATCATCATTAGCCACCAGGGAAATTCCAATCAAAACCACATTGAGATACCACCTTACACCAGTTAGAATGGCCAAAATTGACAAGGCAAGAAACAACAAATGTTGGAGAGGTTGTGGAGAAAGGGGAACCCTCTTACACTGTTGGTGGGAATGCAAGTTGGCACAGCCACTTTGGAAAACAGTGTGGAGGTTCCTCAAAAATTTAAAACTAGAGCTACCCTATGACCCAGCAATTGCACTACTGGGTATTTACCCCAAAGACACAGATGTAGTGAAAAGAAGGGCCACATGCACCCCAATGTTCATAGCAGCAATGTCCACAATAGCCAAACTGTGAAGGAGCCGAGATACCCTTCAACATATGAATGGATAAAGATGTGGCTCATATATACAATGGAATATTACTCAGCGATCAGAAAGGATGAATACCTGCCATTTGCATCAATATGGATGGAACTGGAGGAGATTATGCTAAGTGAAATAAATCAAGTAGAGAAAGTCAATTATCATATGGTTTCACTTACTTGTGGAACGTTAAGGAATAGCATGGAGGACATTAGGAGAAGGGAAAAATGAAGGGGGGAGAAATCGGAAGGGGAGACGAACCATGAGAGACTATGGACTCTGAGAAACAAACAGGGTTTTAGAGGGGAGGGGGGTGGGGGGATGGGTTAGCCCGGTGGTGGGTATTAAGGAGGGTACGTGTGGTGATGAGCACTGGGTGTTATACGCAAACAGTGAATCATGGAACACTACACCAAAAAATAATGATGTACTGTATGGTGACTAACATAACATAGTAAAATAAAAAAAGAAACAAAAAAGAAAGTCACATCTGTGATTTGGCTGCTGCTTCTGCCACTCCACTGATAGCCTCTTAGTTTACGATCTCAATGGCCTCATCTCTGCCTTCATTGTTTTTGACCCCTCTGGCATCATTTGACACTGATATTCACCCTCTGATTGAAACATTTCCCTCCCATCACCTTGTACTCCTCTCAGCCTTTCTACTTCACTTTTAATCTCCTCTGCTGATTAATCACTGTTATTTCTCCATCAAACTCTTAACACCAATGTCCCAAAGGGTCTGCTGTTAGTCCTCTTTGCTTCTCTGGAATCTCCCTTTGTATCCCTCTCTTCTGGGGCTATCACAGGCATTCCCTTGATCTCAATTATTTTTTCCCATAGCCTTTATGTTCTGATTTATAAGATAATGTACATATTTATTTTGTTTATTAATGCCCCCCACCTCACCCCTGCTAGAATGTCAGCCCCACAAAAGAAGGGGATTTTGTCTCTTTGTTCACTGTTGTACACCAAGCACCTGGAACATAGCAAGTGCTCAACAGATTTTGCTGAATCATCACTGACATATCTAGATCTCTAAACCTAACCTCTCTCTTAAATATGCACCCCATTGCCTCCTGCTGCACCAGATTTGCTCTTCCACAGTGGTTCCTATCTCAGATCATGACCCTGCAAGCCCAGAATGTTTGAAGTCTTTTGGACTCCTTTATCTCCTCTTACCACACAGAGCCAATTGGTCATCCAATCCCGTGGATTTTAACCTCTCCAATAGCTTGCATTGCCTGTGCACCCATTTTATTCATGCTCATAGCCATAGGCCATTTCTGCTCTTGCCCGAAATCTTAAAATTATTTAATAAAATTACCCTATTGTCACCAGTTGCTCCCTACCACCTATCCCTGCACAATCTTGCCTGACTCATTTTCCCGAGAAAACAAATCTGATAACATTACTGGTCTCTTGAAGAGTCTACAAAGGCTGCTCTTTCAGCAGGTTTAAGTCTGAATTCCATGGCCTGACCTTAAAACTCCTCTATCATTTGCCTTCAAATCTCTTTTTCAGCTTAATATCCACTACAGTTTTTCACAGTCTCTGTGCTCTGGATATTTCTCATCTGGGCTCACGTGCCCAATGAACATAATAGAAGATTCTAAGAGAACACGGGTGGGAAGAATGGTGACCCATTTCAAGAAAATAGGACAAGACTTGCTGGACAAACGGCGTGACTTCAAACTATCTTTTAGTGAGGAATTAAGATCTGAAAATGACTCAAAATGGAACTCTAATAAAAATGTCTACTATTCTGGGATGCCTGGGTGGCTCAGTCGGTTAAATGTCTGCCTTTGGCTCAGGTCATGATCCCAGGGTCCTGGGATCAAGTCCCGCATTGGGCTCCTTGATCAGCAGGGAGCCAGCCTGCTTCTCCCTCTGCCTGCCATTCCCCCTGCCTATTCTCTCTCTGATAGATAGATAGATAGATAGATAGATAGATAGATAGATAGATAGATAAAAATCTTTTTAAAAATGTCTACTGTTCTGCCCGAGTGCCTAGATGGGGTTCTCAAAGTGGGATTCCATGAACCATCTGCATCAGAATCCTCTGGGGGTGGGCCCTGCTATCTTCATTTGTAACAAGCTTCCTAGGAAATTCACATACACATTTAAGGAAATATGCACATTTTCTATTTTTCAAGGGGGTAAAAGGAAATAACTATGTCCCATTTCCCCTAGGTAACATGGAAAGGACACTGGATTTGGAATCAGAAAAAAACAGATTTCTTAACTTAGCTCCTCACTTGCCTCTGTGCTTGGGCAAGTCACTTACCACCTTTATGCAGATACAGGGGCTGGAGGAGATGACCTCTCAGGACACTTGCCACCAGAGGAGATACTGTTTCCATTGGAGCCATACCTCATCACCTCACATCCTGCAATTTCCTGCTACCACACTGAATAAGGGTGACCCTGACCAAGAACTATGAGTTAGGGAATAGCTGAGAAAGCGACTCAGATGTCAGTTTCTCAGTGTGGCCTTCCTTACTGACCTTATCTAAAAGAGCAAGTCCCTGGCCCATGCTTGCTATTCTTCTTGCCTAATTGATTTTTTTCATTGCACTTACCACTGACTTACTGTGTATTTCAGTTAGTTATCTTGTTTATTTTCTACCTTCCCCCACTGAATGGTAAGCTCCATGAGAGCAAGGATTATGTCCGTTCTGTTCTGTTTACTGCTACATCATCTGCACCTCTAATAACACCTGGCATATAACAAAATATAGCCTTATTGCTCTTCTCATTCGCTTGATTCTTACACTTCCTCATCCCCTCCCTTAGTGCACTCTCTCTTCTGCCCTGGCCCCCATGCATCTCTCTGTCCTAGCTTTCTCTACAGTTTTCTCTCTCTTTCCCATTGCCTTGTACCCTGACCTCTTTATACATTTAGAGCTGTGGCAAGCAAGATGGGATAAAGTAGACATACGTGTAATGAAGGAGAATTCATGCTCATTTTCAACTTCTCAGTTTGTCCAGGTGAATTTCAGAGGAAGGAAAATTCCCTCCCTAGAACTTTAGAAGATAAGTTCCTCCAGATTCTGAGATTTTTGGCAAAGTTCTTATTGTGGACTAAGGATACCTTGACCTCTGAACTTAAGTCTAAGTGATAATGCTGACGATGTTTGTAAAGAAAGCACCATGAATGCACTTATGTCATAGAAAAACAAAGGAAGTAGTGTTCAATTCACACAAAACAGTAGGCAAGGGTCCCAAAGTATGGGTTTTATTGAATTTGAACCTGACGTTACTCAGACCAGATTTTGCCTTCCTGCAAGAGAGGCTCATCCACAGGGTCACCTGGAAGCAAGATTATGAAATAGATCATATTTGTCTCTGGCTCTGCTGTACAAGAATCTTTTCCGTTCCCTCTTATCTCACGGTTGCTCATTCAAGTATTCTATTCTCTAGCCCCCAACTCAGGTGGCATTAGCCATCTTGGCCCACAGAAGCACTTACAGAGGCCAAGATTTCATCCAGCTCTGTAGACCAAGGAACATGGACCACCATGTTAACAGGAATGGTAAAACATTTTTTGTCACCCAGGGCTTTCTAGGAAAAAGATAATGCTCCCTCCTTTGCTATTGACCTTTTTGGTAATGCTAAGAGTAGAGGTTTTGAGCCTGCTAATGAAGAAAGGGATATCTTAGGGTGGACTTATTTTCCACATCCCTCCACTACAGCCATGGAGGCAGCTGCCTGCTCTGATACAAATAAGATGGAAGCATCTTAAAAATCTTGGAATCAAATTTAGCACACAAAGATTATAATGCCATTTAACCAGAGACTTTCCTGGGACTCAGCAAACTTGTGTGAGCCACTGGAAGAGTCTCAGGGCCTGGCAGTGTGCTCGGCAAATTTAATGAAGACACAAGCCTAAGTCTTAGAGAAGGCTGAACCTTTTACACAAATGTTGTCTGATACAGTGGAAAGCAGCTGCTAAGGATATGATTTCAAACTGTAGGACAAAAGGAAAAGAAATAGCAATTCCAAGATAGAGATTTATATTTTCACCTAAAATGAATTAAACACTATCCTTTCCTCTCTGTTGGATCCCAAGCAAATTTCAGGCCTTTCAAGACCTGACCAAAGCTGTATTTCAAGCTCACTATAACCAATGAGTATCTTCCCTCTCAGCCTCCCAGAAGATTCTCCTTTCAGGAGCTTAGCAGCAAGCAATTACCTTTAAAAGGGAAACCCTTGTGGCTGGTCAGTTTTTACTCTGTTGGTTGAGGAGTTAACCTTTGACCCTTTGTTTAACTTCCATCTTAGAGAGGTTGACAGACCAGGTCACTAAAATGGGAGAAGGGAAACTTGTAACTCTCCATTCACAAAGACTGGTGAGGGAAAAAAATGGCTGATGTAAGTCTTAAGGATTCTTGAACTTTCTGGTCTCTCTGTCTCCCTGTCCCTTACCCAACTGGGCTGGTTGCAAGTCAGTTTAACAAATAATTATTAAGGTGTCAACTATATATCAGACACTTTGCTAGATGCCGTTCTTGTCATCTACCTATCCAACCAACCAACCAATATTTGAGTACCTACAATAGCAATGCAATGTATTAGGTGCTAGACAAAGCAAGCATGGTCCCTACCCTTCATGTGGATTATAATCAAATGGGGGCACTTCTGCTGGAAGCAGAAAAATCTGACTAATCAGTATTATATATTGAGGGCTTACTGTATGCTATGTACTGAGCCAGTTACCATATATATGTTATCTGTTTTAAGCCATACAATAACCTAGCAAGGAAGCTCTTATTACCCTCATGTTACAGATGAAGAAAATGAGGCTCATAGAGGTAAAATAACTTGTTCAAGATCATGCACCTACAAAGTTGCAGAGCTGACATTTAAACACATGGCTATCTGATTCCAAAACCTATGCTCTTTCCAGGACACCCCCTTGCCTGTAGATAGGTAGTTAAGAGAGCAACCAGAATTTCCCATCTATATGGATCGTCTTAGTCAGTTTGTGCTGCTATAACAGAATGCCACTGATTGAGTGACTTAAACATTTCTCAGTTCTGGAATTCAAGATTAAGGTGCTGGCAGATTCAATGTCTGGTGAGAGCCCACTTCCTGGTTCATAGATGGCTGTATTCTTGCTGTGTCCTCATAGAGGAAGCGGGTAGAGAGCTCTCTGGGTCTTCTTTTATAAAGGCACTCATCCTATTCATGAAGGATCCTCACCCTCATGACCTAATCACATCCCAAAGGCCCCACCTCTTAATACCATCACATTGGGAGTTAGGATTTCAACATGTGAAGTTTGGGGGCACATAAATATTCAGTCCACAACATTCCACCCTTTGCCTCCCCAAATGCATGTCCTTCTTACATACAAAATACATGCATTCCATCCCAACAGCCCCCCAAGTCTTAACTTGTTCCAGCATCAACTCTAAAGTTTAAGTCCAAAGTCTCATCTAAATAGCTAAATCAGATATGGATGGGACTTGAGCTGGGATTCATCCTGAGGCAAATTCTTCTTCAGCTGTGAACCTGTGAAATCAAGGAAGCTCTGTGCTTCCAAAATACAATATTAAGACAGGCATAGGATAGACAAGGGACAAACAGGAAAGAAGAAAGGGATAATGGGTCTCAGGTAAGTCCACAGCCTAACAGGGCAAACAACATTAAATCTTAAGGCTCAAGAATGACCCTCTTTGGCTTGATGTTCTACCTTGCAGACCCACTAGGGTAGCAACAGCACCCACATAACAAGGAAGTTTGGTTCTACAGCAGCTCTCTGCCTGGGCCCCACCCACATAGCACCTCTGCAAGAGCCTGCAACTCTGACAGGCTGGGGTTTCACACCCACATCTCTCCCAGGTTGGAGTCCTGTGCCTGTGGTTCCCCTGGCCTGAGTCTTGACCTTGCCCTTTGAAACCTAAGTACAGGCAGCCATGTCTCCTGGGCTGTGCACTCTGGGCCCGCCATGTGAATGGCAGCCCTGATGATCTCTCAACCACCTTCAGGGTCATTCTTCCATTGTCTTGCAGAATAGTGTCTAGTGTCTATTGAGATGGCTGGTCCATCCTGATTGCCTTATCAAATGCTTGCTTGACCACACCATTAGTGTTCTCATTTTTGCAATATGGGTAAGCTGAGAATTTTCCAAATCTTTTAAGCTCTGCTTAGCATTTTTGCTTAACAATTCCATCTTTAAGTCATTTCTCTCACATTTTGCTATAAGCAGTCAGGAGAAGCCAAGCTGCTCCTTTAACATTTTGCTCAGAAATTTCCTCAGCTTAAATATGCAGTTTCATAGCTCACAAGGACCACCTTCCACAAAACACTAGAACATGAACACAATTCAGCCAAGTTCTTTGCTACTTTATAACAAGGATAGCCTTTTCTTCATTTTCCAATAACTTGTTCCTCATTTCCATCTTAGACCTCATCAGAATAACTTATACCATCCGTGAAATCATGAGCCTACAAGAAGCCATTGAGTGAAAAGAGGAGAGGTCCATAGGCCACTGCAATGAGCTCTTCACCACTTGAGTTGAAGACTTCAGGTACTCTCATCACTGAGACCAAGATTCTTACTTATTTGTAGACAGATTATGGCCTAGGCATAATGTAAGACGCAAACAAGATAGCACCTCTCCAACCAGGATTTTGTGACCACAACACTGCTCAGCCAATGGTTCTGGGGTCCAGAGCAAATACTTACCCATACATACATCTAGGACCCTTCCAACCTTAGTTGCTTTGCTCCAAATGTCTCCTAGTCTGGAAGGTTCTTTCTCTATCTCTCTCTGTACTTACAAAAATCTGACCCTTCCACTGAAACTCAACTAAAACTATACCTTTTCCAAGATTACTTCCTTGACAATTTCAGTCAAAATCAATCCCTCTCAGGGCACCTGGGTGACTCAGTCAGTTAAGTGTCTGCCTTCGGCTCAGGTCATGATCTCTAGGTCCTGGGATGGAGCCCCAGGTGGGGCTCCCAGCTCAGCGGGGAGTCTGCTTCTCCCTCTCCCTCTGCTTGTGCTCTGTCTCTCTCTCTCTCTCAAATGAATAAATAAAAGCTTTTAAAAATTTTTAGAAAAGAAAAAAAAATCAATCCCTCTCTCATTTCCTCATAAACCTATAGCTCAGTGTCAGAGCCAGCTTTTTATCTGAATTTGGTTCAATAGGTATTTTTTCCTCTGTGAGAGTGTGAGCTCCTAGAAGTCTTGTTCTCTGTCTCCCTCCCAGTATCCAACACAGGATGTATCAAATGCTCTGCTAAATATCAAATGCTTATAGAATCACATTTGACTGCATAATCAAAAATTAAAATCTATTCTTTCTAAGCTACAGTCCTCCACCCCGACCCCCCACCAGGACCCTGGTACCTGAGAGTTGGGGAGGCAGAAAATAGTAAAAAAAAAAAAACAACTTTGGCTTTGGCATCAGACCAACCTGGACTCAAATCCAGCACTGCATCTTCCTAGCTGTGTAAACCTAGGCAAATAATTTCGCTCTCTGAGCCTTGGTTTTCCTTGTCTATATAACAGGAATAACAACCCTCACAAAATTATTGAAAGGCATAAATGAGGTAGATCTGTACATGTGTGAGCCCTACACTGCACAAACTTTAGTTTCTCTTCCTCTTTTACGGTAGGCAAAGGCTCGATACGGGAAAAACAAACATTAAGCCAGGCTACCAAGTGTTGTCAATCCACAAGTGGTCAAATGAACTGATATTGACGGGGCCCCTACTATTTTCCTAGCACTCTAGTAAGTTCTGTGAGGGAGACAAGAAAAAGCTCTGCCCTCAGAGAACTAGAAATGTAGAGGCAAGAAAATCATGAGAGACACACATTAAGAACCGCAGAAGACATATGCCAAGAGCCCCAAAGGTAAATAGGCAATAAATAAATAGGCAACTAAATGGCCTTTGAAGAATAGGCTGGAACATAGTGGAAGAAAGAAGGGAATGTGGCCTGACAGTCAGAAGAAATGACCTGTGCTCAAATGTGGGGGTGGGGGTATGCTCAACGGGGTTGGAGGACAGCCAGACACTAAGTCGGGATCCCTTAGAGGTCAGGCGAGAGGCGCAGGGGGAGAGTGAGCGCAGGATGGTGGAGGGTCTTGAGCGCCAGACTAAGAGTAGTATTGCTAGTCACTGGCCAAGAGCAGTGGGGTGGGGTTGCCTTACTGGAAACCTGATTTCTAATTTGGGAAAGCTTCCTGCTGAGGCAGGAAGGTATATTGCCCCACACGTATAGAAAGAGGCCACTTTCCAGAAGCAGCCAGGACCACTGTGCTTTGGGAAGGAGGCTGGGAGGTTAGTTCTCCAGCGTCAGCCTCCAGAGTCAAGGAGTCTCCAGGGCCCTTTGTGTCTGAGAACAGTGATAGGCGGCCCTTCCCCCACTGCAGCTGCCCTTGCAGCGTGCTGGGGACTGACTCCCCCAGAAGTACAACAAAGCTGCCCCGGAGAATCCAATGGGGACAGGCACCGGCAAGGGGGGCCTCTCTCCTCCCCCACCCAGCCCCAGGCTGCACATCTCACACTGTACCCCCAGAACTGAAGCCCCAGAACGGCTCGCTGGCCATCACTCTAGGGCCAGGCTGCCTGCTCCCCTCATTTGCCTGGGGTGGGGGCGGGAGTCACGCTGATTGGCTTCCAGCTGGCTTTGCAGAGCTCTAACAATAATAAAGATGGGGCTCTTTACCAGTGAGGTCATGAATTGAAGAGTAGAAGCGGGGACAAGCTTTGCACAGCACTATGGGCCCCCCCACCACCTGCTGGGCAGGAAAGTTTTCTTCGGCAGGAAAGAGGAGTGGTGAATGGGGCCAGGCCAGGTGGTGGGGTGGTTTGCTCTGGGAGGCTGGCTGGAATGAGTGCAGCATTGTGAGCCTCTGGCTCTGCGTGGGCAGCAACAAAGTAGCGGGGACCCCTTATCAGGTGAACTCAAGTGCCCATCAGCTCACTCCAGCAACTGCTGCCCCTCCTCCCCCAGGCGCCTCCAGGCTGTTTATTTTGTTAGAAAAGGGGAATCTGCATTTCAGCTCATTTGCATTCTTTGGTCCCAAACAAAACCATATTAAAGTGCCTTGAAGAGCTGGCTAACTGGGAAGGCTGCTTGCCGTGGGGGGGGGGGGGGGGGGGAGAAAAAAGTCCTTACATTGAAAAGGAATCAATGTAGTATTCTATTTTCTTGCCAAGTACAATGCATGCATTAGGAAAAAAAAATCTCCCATTCATTCTGATCGGCAAGCCTGAATGTGATGGTTAGGAACTTAGCATCTCTTTCAACAGCCTTCAGATAGATTATTTTCTGTTTTCTTACTTTTTCCCAACTTGTTCTGAGACCTGTAAATGTAAGTAGAGGACGAAAGAAAGTAAAGGAGGGGGCGGCAGCTTCAGCGGCCGCCTGGTATCCCTCAAGAAGCATGGATGCAGTCCCTTTTCTTACTTGGGAAACAGATGGTGTTTTATGCTTAACACAATGAGCACCGGCTCTCTATCTGTGCCCCTAACCTTCCCCACCTGTGTGAAACCTAATCAGCACCTAATGAACATACTTGGAGCTGTCTGGATGGAATTAGTCCCAGTAGGAGCCGGCCTTCAGGTACCAGGCACTCTCTTAAAGCGGTGTAGCTGCAAAAGACAAGAAATCTTTACATCAGGGCTAATTAAATAAAGGTCTGCCTCTGCTAAATACGCGTCGTTCCCTCCCCCTGCAACAAGTAGACGAGACTCAGGGTATCACATTGTTAAGCTAATGCTGACCCCTCTTCACTGCAAGGATGGGCAAAGGTTTGTATTTTGAATTTCCTCTAAACCCATGAGACATCAGATGCCTTTTCAGTCATTCCTGCTCTTGGTGTGGGCTGCTTTCCTTGGATCACACTCTCCTTTGTACAAAATTATGCACACCAGTCATGGCAACATTCAGGCCAAAGTTGCCAAAGGGCTTCCCACCACCTCCTTCCCTTCCACAAAGCTACGATTCTGTCCCAAGGGAATGAAGAGAGGACTTAGCCCGAGTTCTTGCTTAACCACACACACACACATAACCTATGTGTGTTAGCAAACTGTTATTGACACATTTGGAATATTACAAAGAACTACAACAAGTTAGAGGCTTCTGGATAATGTGTGAATCACAAGGAAGAAATCCACCATTTTCTGGACAAAAGCTGTTCCTTTTGATGACATAACAAGGTCAATAGGTCATGGTAGCTCCATTACCTCACCTTGAATTGAACCCTTCTGATGACATCCCAAAGTATAAATCACCATGGATTAGCTAGAATGCTCCTCCTCTCACCCCACCCCCATGTCCTTAGAGTTTCTAAGGACTGGGGACCCACAGACTCTGTTCTTACTGTCCCTTCATCTCCCTGCAGATTTCAGTAAAGGATCATACTAGTTAGTGCTCCTCACTTACCAACCGTGCAATCAGCAAGAGCCTTATGTTCTGTGCCCCAGGCTCATTTCCTTGTCCTGGCTTGGACTTCTATCAGTCTCTCAACCTGGGAGCCAGCAAACTATAGCCCTCGGAACAAATCCTGGCTGCTGCCTGTTTTGGTGAATAAAGTTTTATTAGAACACAGCCATGCCTATTTGTTTATATATAGCCATGGCTGCTTTCCCACTACAATAGTGAAGTCAAGTAGTTGTGACAGACATCTTACAGCCCGCAAAACTTCAATACTTACCTAGCCCTTTACGGGAAGAGTTTGCTGACCTCCGTTCTAAGGCTCTGTATTATAGAATGCTAGTTGGGCTATGTTATTCTTACTCTGGAGCTGGTTTATTTGCATTTTGAAGGTTTGGTGGTTACTGGTCTTTATCTAAACTTGCCTCAGCACCTTTTTACCTTCCATTCACAATGGGGGGGGGCACTTAAAAATGAAGCGATGCCTATTTCCCATCTGCATTAACCAGATCCACAAGAAACTACGATTCACTTCTAGAAGAAAGTGCAGGAGGGGAAGACACTCCAGAGGACACCAAATGAGTAATAACAAGGGTAGGAGCCCCCTGAGAGAACCTGAATCAAAACACACCACTTTGTTACTGGCCCTGAAACAGCCCCCAGAAACCTCAATATTCCTTTTGGCCCCAGCCTCAGCTAGCAAGGCCTTAAAAAGCACTCCCTGAAAATTGTTCCCCATTTCTTCTTTTTTTTTTTTAATTTATTTTTTTATTCTTATGTTAATCCCCATACATTACATCATTAGTTTTAGATGAAGTGTTCCATGATTCATTGTTTGTGCATAACACCCAGTGCTCCATGCAGAATGTGCCCTCCTCAATACCCACCACCAGGCTAACCCATCCTCCCACGCCCCTCCCCTCTAGAACCCTGTTTGTTTTTCAGAGTCCATCGTCCCTCATGGTTCGTCTACCCCTCCGATTTCCCCCGCTTCATTCTTCCCCTCCCGCTACCTTCTTCTTTTTTTTTTTTCTTAACATATATTGCATTATTTGTTTCAGAGGTACAGATCTGAGATTCAACAGTCTTGCACAATTCACAGCGCTTACCAGAGCACATACCCTCCCCAGTGTCTATCACCCAGTCACCCCATCCCTCCACCCCACCCCCCACTCCAGCAACCCTCAGTTTGTTTCCTACAATTAAGAATTCCTCATATCAGTGAGATCATATGATACATGTCTTTCTCTGTTTGACTTATTTCACTCAACATAATACCCTCCAGTTCCATCCACGTCGTTGCAAATGACAAGATCTCATTCCTTTTGATGGCTGCATAATATTCCATTGTATATATATACCACATCTTCTTTATCCATTCATCTGTCGATGGACATCTTGGCTCTTTCCACAGTTTGGCTATTGTGGACATTGCTGCTATAAACATCGGGGTGCATGTACCCTTTCGGATCCCTACTTTTGTATCTTTGGGGTAAATACCCAGTAGTGCAATTGCTGGATCATATGGTAGCTCTATTTTCAACTTTTTGAGGAACCTCCATACAGTTTTCCAGAGTGGCTGCACCAGCTTGCATTCCCACCAACAGTGTAGGAGGGTTCCCCTTTCTCCACATCCCCGCCAACATCTGTCGTTTCCTGACTTGTTAATTTGAGCCAGTCTGACTGGTGTGAGGTGGTATCTCATTGAGGTTTTGATTTGGATTTCCCTGATGCCGAGCGATATTGAGCACTTTTTCATGTGTCTGTTGGCCATTTGGATGTCTTCTTTGGAAAAATGTCTGTTCATGTCTTCTGCCCGTTTCTTGATTGGATTCTTTGTTCTTTGGGTGCTGAGTTTGATGAGTTCTTTATAGATTTTGGATACTAGCCCTTTATCTGATATGTCATTTGCAAATATCTTCTCCCATTCTGTCGGTTGTCTTTTGGTTTTGTTGACTGTTTCCCTTGCTTTGCAAAAGCTTTTTATCTTGATGAAGTCCCA
The DNA here is from genome assembly GCF_002201575.2 of Neomonachus schauinslandi. Classification (NCBI taxonomy): domain Eukaryota; kingdom Metazoa; phylum Chordata; class Mammalia; order Carnivora; family Phocidae; genus Neomonachus; species Neomonachus schauinslandi. Next base: position 14,238,549 of record NC_058419.1, read on the forward strand.
ATAGTTCATTTTTGCCCTTGCTTCCCTTGCCTTTGGCGATGTTTCTAGGAAGAAGTTGCTTCGGCTGAGGTCAAAGAGGTTGCTGCCTGTGTTCTCCTTTAGGATTTTGATGGACTCCTGTCTCACACTGAGGTCTTTCAACCATTTTGAGTCTATTTTTGTGTGTGGTGTAAGGAAATGGTCCAGTTTCATTCTTCTGCATGTGGCTATCCAATTTTCCCAACACCATTTGTTGAAGAGACTGTCTTTGTTCCATTGGACATTCTTTCCTGCTTTGTCAAAGATGAGTTGACCATAGAGTTGAGGGTCCATTTCTGGGCTCTCTATTCTGTTCCATTGATCTATGTGTCTGTTTTTGTGCCAGTACCATGCTGTCTTGATGATGACAGCTTTGTAATAGAGCTGGAAGTCCGGAATTGTGATGCCACCGGCTTTGCTTTTCTTTTTCAACATTCCTCTGGCTATGCGGGGTCTTTTCTGGTTCCATACAAATTTTAGGATTATTTGTTCCATTTCTTTGAAAAAAGTGGATGGTATTTTGATGGGGATTGCATTGAATGTGTAGATTGCTCTAGGTAGCATTGACATCTTCACAATATTTGTTCTTCCAATCCATGAGCATGGAACGTTTTTCCATTTCTTTGTGTCTTCCTCAATTTCTTTCATGAGTATTTTATAGTTTTCTGAGTAAAGATCCTTTGTCTCTTTGGTTAGATTTATTCCTAGGTATCTTATGGTTTTGGGTGCAATTGTAAATGGGATCGACTCCTTAATTTCTCTTTCTTCTGTCTTGTTGTTGGTGTATAGGAATACCACTGACTTCTGTGCATTGATTTTATATCCTGCCACTTGACTGAATTCCTGTATGAGTTCTAGCAGTTTTGATTCCCCATTTCTTCTTGTGTGTTCCTCAATGGTGGAAAGAAAGCGACACAACCATATTGCATTTCTAAACATGATCAAGCTCTGGGAAAGAACCTGCAATAACTGAACGTCACTGGGAAATAGATTTAAACACATTTCAGCAACAGAGCAAGCTATATTTCCAAGCCAGGAAGAATTTGTACCCTGCACTTAAGTCTTTGGCTACTTGGTAACTTTAAAACACTATTAGAAGCTTCTATCAATAAGGAAATGATTGTTTAAAAAAATCAGAAAAATAATCATGACAACAAAGCTACTTGTTCTCCATAATATCAAAGACAATAATTATAAAAACTTAAATTACTATATGCCAGCCACTCTTCCAATTACTTTATGTACATCACCTCATGTCATCTTCACAATTCTCTGAGGTTTTTATAATTTTTATTTTTACTTTTTAAAAAATCGAATTTAGGTTTTTATTAATTTATTTTTATTCCCATATTACAGCTGGGAAAAGAAAAAAAAAAAAAACACCTAACTCAGATAGAGGTTAAGTAACCTGCCCAAGGTCCCAACAGCCAGTAAGTGGTTGACCCGGGATGAAAATATCACCTACCCTGACCCTCCCACCGAACCAGGAGCTTACGTGCCTCAAGTTCCCCTTCTGGTAATAGTAATGGATTTGCCTGAAACATCCACACTCTCAGACCTGCTTCTCTAGTGTCCACCAGCAAATGTTATGTCTCTCTGGATCCCTGAAATAGAGAAAAGCTACGCAATTCTGCCTGGATTCCAGTCCATGGGCTTTTTCACGCACTGCCTTGAGCAGAGGCACAGGAGAGGGCTGTCTGTGCCGATGAGCATCTGAGAGCCCCCCACCACTGAAACAGTCCCCCACCTCCACCGGTGCGGTACTGTCTTTCACATTAGTCCTCTGGCAAGGGAGGGAGCAGTTAGAAGGCTGCTGCCGTAGTCCGGGAGGGACACAATGAGGACTTTAATGGTGGCAGAGGTGATGGAGAGGAGGGGCAGAACCAAGATGTTATAGGAACTGACATGACATCATAACGGTATTGGCGAGAATGGGCTTAACTGCTGGAACAAGAAAACTTGATCCCATGGAAATGTCCTTCCTGCTCACCTCACAGTCCTGGGCCCTCAGCCCTCCTCCATGCAGGGTACCATGCTGGCAGCAACTCTGCCACCTTCCATATGTGGGTTCCCAGGTAACCCAGGGGCCATCTCTATTCCAGCCAGCTGAACGCCCACTTCCCTGAAGCCAAATACCGTTCTACTAAGAGAAGTATTGGCTTTAATAAATGGTTGTTCATCAGCCATGTATTCTTCAGGCACCACGCTCTTGTCTGAGTTCTCACAATACTCTGAACATACCTCTCCCATAACAGTTATTACACCACAATGAAATCATACATTTACCTGTTGCCCCGCTCAAGAGTGAGTCCTTTGAGGGTCAACATCATGTCTTATATTCATCTCGATGCAGCTCGTGCCTAGTACTGTGCTGGGTACACAGTCAATGCTCAGTAAGTATCAGCTGAAAATGACTGAGTGAGTAAACAAACACATGAAGGCATATCTCTCTCCCAGCCCTCCACGGTACATAGTACCCATGGCCTCATCATCTACTCAGTATAAAAATATTAGCCTTTCTAGGATCTACATTTATATTGTATAAACTAGCCCACAGTGCAACCGGGTACAAGCCAATTCATGATAAATTGAAAAGGGGACTAATAGTCTACCCATGGCCTTTCCCAACTTCCTGACTACTCATATTTGAAAACTGAAAGGCTTTGACCAATAGAAATACTGACGCTGTCCAGCAAGCAATCCTGTGGAGGGTGTAAAGCAAAACCTCCCCTGGATTTGGTTATTGTACTGGGAATAATTGAATAGTTTAAAACATGTCTGCCTTGTGACTTGGCCAGCCTTTATATTATAACAATGGAAACTCACGAATGCGTCTAGGGAGTCATTTATGCACTGGAGTGCCATATAAGAAACCCGATTGCATATAATGAAGTGTATAATACACATAAACTTTTAATGAAGAGTAAAAGCATTGCCAGGCCACTCCAGGAGCAGCCCTTGGCTCATACCTTCCCTTGAGATCCCCTACAGAAGGAAAGGGTGAACCCAGCTGTTCTACTCCTGCAGAAACAGGAGGACCTAGGCCAGCTGCCGACGGTACAGAAGTAGGAAATGAGAGCGCAAGGCAGGGGACTGAATTGCAGTGAAGGGAGCGGGCTCATCCACTGGCAGTCAGCAATAACAGCCTCAGGCGTCCAGCCTGATTTCCCCCAGCAAGAAAACCAGGCCAGCAATTGCAGGCTTCAAGGTGGCTGTGTGGTATTATGTTTAAGTATTTGGGTTATCGAGTCAAGTAGATCAGAATTTACATCCTGGTCCTACCGCTTACAAACTATGTGACCTTGGGCAAGTCACCTTACATCTCTGAATCTCAGTCTGTACAATGGAAGAAATAATACTCCCTCCCTCCTACGGTGATTATGAGGATTCAATGAGATAGTGCAAATGAAAGTGCCTAGGCTATCACTAAGAGCTCAAGAAATGCTAGCTGCTGTCATTTTCATTATCAGAATCCAGGGGTCATGAATATTTACCCTTATGTTTTCTTCTAAGGATTTTATTATAGCTTCAGCTGTTATGTATAAGCCTTTGATCCATTTTGAGTTCATTTTTGTATATGGTGTAAAGTAAGAGTCCAACTTTATTCTTTTGCATGTGGCTATCCAGTTGTCCCAACACCACCTGTTGAAGAGACCGTCCTTTCTCCCATTGAATGGTCTTGGCATCCTTGTGGAAAATCAGTTGACACAGATGTATGGGTTTACCTGAGGACTCTCAATTCTGTTCCATTAATCTGTACGTCTACCCCTCTGGTTGGCCTCTTATGACTCCACCTTTCAGCACCGGGATTCTGAGCATCATGTCGTGCTGGGGCACTTTGCCTCTTCCTCCAGATGGCCTCTTGGACAGAGTCCTTTTTTAAGATGTCTCCAAGCTGACTTTCCCCTACAGATCCACTTGGCCCAGAGCACAAAAGCAAATCAGCCACAACAACAAAACGATACACCTCTCTTTCTCCCTCTGTTGCTTTTACTCTTACTCTTGCTCTCTCTCCCTTCCTCTTCTTCCTCAGGTCCACAGACGCAGCCTCTAGATTTCTCAGCCAAGAATCAGATACCTGTGTTCTATGTCTCCTAAACTTCAAGGGACATATATCAAGCCCTCAGGATGGTCTCTTCTAATCCCTTTCATTCGACATACAATGTGGGGAAAGTACCCATTTCTCCACCCTACTTGAAGTGAGGTGGAAAAGTGACAGAGCATGCTACAGCAACCCAACAATTCTCTATAAAGGAATGGTCTTTTTCCCTCTGTCTTTATTTTCAACCCTTTTTATACCTTCAAGATTGCTGATGGGATATGGATTACAAAACCAGTTTCTATAAACCCCATTTCAAGTCCTCCATAAAAGGGTCCTACTTTAGAATTGGGGATGTTGTTCTTAGCCTTTTGTGGCCTCAGCTAATACTGAAATATAAAGAGTTCTATTTTATTATCTCTTTACAAGTGAAGGATGAATAAATAAATGGATGGACGGATGGATGTTAGCTTCCTTCCCCGACTCCCTGTCACCTTTTAATTGAATTCATTGGCCAGCTCTGTGCAGCCAAAGTTAATTAATGTTGAGCAACAACCTGCTGTGGCCATCTGAAGAATCAAGTCCCAACAATGATAAAAAAAAAAAAATTCATATATAATCTCTTGATATTTAATAAGCAAGTAATTTTAAAGAGTTGAACGGGTTTCTGATTTTGAGATGGTAAAAATATTTCTGTCCCTTTCTCCTCTTGGAAAACCACGCACAACCAATAAGAAGAACAAAAAGCCACATCACAAACTCTTTGATGAAACTAGGTATGGTAGGTAATCTCCACAGATGACCCCTCACGAGTCCTCCCTGCTTCCTCTGCTGTTCCTCACATCAACACTTGGGGATTATTTTCCCACCCCTTGGATATAGGCTGGAATTGTAACTGACCTTGACCATAGAATACAGCAAAAGTGACATTCTGAGACTGCTGAACACAAGCTTTAAAAGGACTGGCAGCATCCACTTCCTTCCTTTTGGAAACTAGGTGCCATCCAAGCAGAGTCCAAGCCAACGGAAATGCCACATGTAGACAAACCAAAGGCACACTGGTTGAAAGCTCGGACTAAGCTCATAGCCGACAGCACCAATTGCCAGCCATGTGAATCCATCATACTGAGCATTCTAGCTCAGTCAAGCACCCCTTAACTCAGTCAAGCACCCAGATGACTGCAGTCTCAAACGACATGTCACGGAGGAGAGACCAGTCAATACACAGAACCTTGAGAAAAAAGAATATGGTTATTGTTTAAAGCCACTACGTTTTGTGGTAGTCTGTCACATACCAATAGCACTAGGACAGGAGCGCCTGGGTGGCTCAGATGGTTAAGCGTCTGCCTTCAGCTTAGGTCATGATCCTGGGGTCCTGGGATCGAGTCCCACATCAGGCTCTTTGCTCCGCGGGAAGCCTGCTTCTCCCTCTCCCTCTGCTGCTCCCCCTGCTTGTGCTCTCTCTCACTCTCTCTCTCACCCTGTCAAATAAATAAAATCTTTAAAAAAAGAAAAAAAAAAGAAACACTAGGATATATCTGCAGCCCCAAAACACAGTATTTAGAGGTAGACAGTGCGTGGATTAATGATAAATGGCTCATTAGAGAGAAGGAAATTCAAAGGGTGTGAAAATGATAATCAATACTGGAAGAAAGATGCATTAAAAATTCTAAATGAAGATAATTCTCAAATCAGAATTTCATATGCAACCAGGGGCGCCTAGATGGCTCAAATGGTTAAGCGTCTGATTTTGGCTTGGGTCATGATCCCAGGGTCCTGGGATTGAGCCCTGAGTTGGGCTTTGCGTTCAGCTGGGGTCTGCTTCTCCCTCTCCCCCCTCTGCCCCTCCCCCTGCTTATGCTCGCTCGCTCTCTCAAATAAATGAAATATCGGGGTGCCTGGCTGGCTCAGTCGGTCAAGTGTCCAACTCTTGATTTTGGCTCAGGTCATGATCTCAGGGTCGTGAGACTGAGCCCCATTGTCAGGCTCCACGCTCTGCACAGAGTCTGCTTGTCCCTCTCCCTCTGCTCCTCCTCCTCCTCTCTCTCTCTCTCAAATAAATAAGTAAAATCTTTAAAGAAAGAATTTGATCAAGCAATGTATGGCTCAATCAGATTTTTAAAAATAATAAAAATTTTTTAAAAAGAACTTGATATGTAACCGAATTATAATAAAGCAAGTACATGCTAAAGGCAGTCTCAGATGTGCAAGCACAATATGTATCTTCCAAAAAAAATTCTCAAACTCAAGAAGCTTCTGGAGGATGTGGTTTACAAAGATGATACCAGGAAATAGACATGGGATCCAGGACACAGAAAATCTAACAGAATAAGGATGTGAAGGTCAATCCAAAGACATCAGCTATGAAGCAAGCAGTCAGTCCAGATGGGAACAGGAGATTGGAGGGCTTCAGAAGGGATGCTTCCTGGGAAATAAAGAAATGATACGTATTCTTTTTATTTTCCAATTAACAAGTATTATGGAGAACTTATTATGTTTTAGGGCCTGTTCTAGGCACTGAGGATACAGTAATGAACAAAATAATGTTTCTGACTTCTTGAAATCTGCATTCTGTGGAGCTTTCTGTTATCTGACAAGTTATGGAAAATTGTTATAAACCTTTTTACACAACTGTTGAAGCACCCTGGAAAAATTCATCAAATGTAACACAAAAGAAAAAAGTAACATAAAACTTAGTCATTAAGCAACTCCAGGAAAAACAAAACGTTGAAAAAGAAAGTGAATGTCTTAGTTCATCAATAGGCTCAGCAGCGAATGATATTTGTATAAACATGGTAGGAAAAGTATAACGTAGATTTAAACAAAAAATGAGATACATTGGGGGACACCTGATACATTGGGGGGATGGAGGGTGTGGGAGGGGAAGGTATATATGTTAGCTAAAATCCAGATTTGACAAAATAAAAAATCACTAGGTGATGTCCAAACTCGAATAAAAAAAAAGTGTGTATGTGTGTAATTTTAAAGAATGGAGGTAAATATCAGAGGAAATAGCTATAGATTTGAAAGAGGTTGCCACTAGGGAATGGGATGAGGGCAGGGTGGGGCAAGGGACCAATGTTTGCCATTAAAGCCCTTTTAGCACTATTGGACTTTTTTTTGCTTTTTAAAAAACACTTTGATGTTAAAAGATGTATTTTAAAAAGGAGCTGAATTAAACTCTTTTTTGGAACTTCTTCCTGGAGCTATGAAGAGGATATGATGAGTGCTAACTTTGCCAAAGGTCGGAGTTCCCTAACCTAAAGGTGATCATTGACTTTCTTACATTAGACTTTCATGCCATCTACACTACTGGCCAACAACTCCACTTTTAGCTGGGCTGCCATCTTTAGACAACCATCAGTGCTTGTGTAATCATTTAATGTATTATTGCATTTTGTTCTATTATTTTATAAGAATGACTACACATGGAAATAAAAGTCTTATAAATATAACCCAGTTGAGACAAAGATCATTAGATATGTCCGAATAACAAGTATTGGGCTTAAATTGGCCCACAGCTGGTGCAAGTGTGAATTTAAAATTCAATTACAAAAGATGGGGAAAATTCTACCCACATTAGTCATTGAAGAGTGTGTCTAAAAGACAAAGTATAATTATTAAATAAATAATATTTTAGTTTTCTGAGAATAGGATCACACCTACAGCATGTAAACCACTTGTTTGAATTTTGTACATTGGACTGTCACCCAATTTTTCAGGAAGACATTATATAACAAAACTGGGGGCTGCAGACAAAGGCAATTTGGTGGTAGGTGGAGTCTTAGAAGCAGGTTTAAAAACCAAGTCTTGTCTCAGGTCACTAAAAATCTAGGCCTATTCTTGCTTTCCTCTTAATTACCATATTTCAAAAATGAATAAATTAATGAAGCAACAAGAAAGCTAGAGACTTCTCCAACTAAATATGACAGCAGATATAGTCTATCCCTCATTAACAAATGCACACATATATAATACTGACAAATACAGGATATTTCAAAAGTCAGGCACCATAAGAATCCCACAACTGGACCAAAGTCATTTATTCACCTTCCTTCTTAGTGAAGACCAACTATCACAGTTACCCACAAAAAGAGGATGGTGATGGTTTTAGTAAACGGTTGCTAAGCTCTTTATATTGGTCAGCTTCCATCAAATTTTGCATAAGCACATGCACACACACACACACACACACACACACTGTGGAAAAGCCCATCATTAAAAATGTAACCATTAAGGGGATATTGTTCACTTTATAAACTCAAGACTACCCTCTCATATTTTTACGGCTTCCTGCCTATAATTTACTTTGTAAAGAAACCTTTTGGAGCAGAGGTCCTAATAGAATAGAAAGGGATCTAGCTATCAGCTCATCCAGAGATTCTGAACCTGGTGTGTTGTGGGGGCATGGGGTGGGGAGGGGTAATATATGTGTATGCATTTCTCTGCAGCAAGCCATAACATTCTTCAGGTTCTCAGAGGTGTCCATGACTCAGAAAGGATAACATCCGAGCTGAAGGAGGGAGAGTGCTTTGCCCAGACACAGTAGCTGAAATGGGACTACAACTCATTTTGCCTAACTTCTGTCCACCACACCATGGAGTCTAGCCCCAAACCCAGGAGCTTCCATTATGCCTAATGGTATGATACATACCCAAAGGGTGTTCAACTCTTACTGATGAAAATGAGGGGCATAACATTTTAAAATAACCCAATAGTAGGAGTTCACTGGTGCATGACTTTCTTCCACTAAGGCAATTTCTTTTCCAAGATTGGCAGAGGTCTCCTGCATCCATTATTATAAACAGTTCCCTTTGTGAGCCATGTAAAACATTCCTGAATGCTGACACTGAAATGTGCACTTATGTATCAGATCTTTTCAAATAGGAATAGAATCGTAGGTTCCTATCCTCTTTCAAATCTCTTCCTACCCCAATTTAAATCCTAGCTACATAATTACTTCTCAACCTTGCATGATCTCTGACTATTCAATATTGACTCCTTGGCAGGAACTCCCACCAAAGATTTTTATTTCTGAGCCTGCAGGTTGTTGGGAGTACAACTGCGCTTCTTGGGCTCAGAGTATTAAGTGTTATGATCCAAACATTTCTCAAGAGGCCAACATGTACATTTGAGGTCAACATAATTTTTGGTCTTTGCCAGTCAGAGCTGATTTAGGGCCTAGTGAGCTAAATATGATAGGCTACGTATCTATTCCAAAAGCCCTGAAATCTAATCTCCTTAACTGTTAAACATTGACTTTAAAAGGTACAGTTTGAGGGGCGCCTGGGTGGCTCAGTCGGTTAAGCGGCTGCCTTCAGCTCAGGTCATGATCCCGGGGTTCTGGGATCGAGTCCCGCATTGGGCTCCTTGCTCAGCAGAGAGCCTGCTTCTCCCTCTGCCTGCCTGCCACTCCCCCTTCTTGTGCTCTCTCTCACTCTCTCTGTGTCAAATAAATAAAGTCTTAAAAAAAAAAAAAAGGTACAGTTTGAGCATATCCAAAAGCACCGCTCAATTTGATGATTCTGCACTACAAAGCCGAATGAAACAGAGATTTTGCAGAGATTTTGCAAATTCTTTTGGATTTCTGTAAAATAATGAGTGTCTTGTACAATATTTATTGCTGTGGGCTTAGCTTTGTATTTTTAACTCTCTTTGTTTCATGGCATGCTATAATTATATGCTCAAACCATAGTCTAAATTTATCTTATTGTAGTTTTCTGGTAAAATACTATGTACTACATACAACATTTATATTTATAAAGTCTATGACAGAGGCAGAGAGAGGTTTGTTTAGACCTTTAAATTGGGGTGTGAGGAAGAGAGGGAAAGAAGAAACAAATTTCAAGAGAATTCTGCGTCAAAGGGTACGTGTTAAATGCTCTCATGGATGTCGGTGCATGAGATGATATGATAACTATTCATTACCACCTCTTTTGTGCTGGTATCATGGAGACAGGAACCCTTGGTTCTCTCCCTGGCTTTGCCACTAACTAATGGCCTGACCGCTCAAGTTTGAATGCCTCACTTGTAAAATAAGGTAGCTGGACTATATAATCTTGAAAGTACCTTCTAGCTTGTAAAAAGTATAAAATTCAGTGGCGCCTGGGTGGCTCAGTCGGTGAAGCGTCTGCCTTCGGCTCAGGTCATGATCTCAGGGTCCTGGGATCGAGCCCTGCATCGGGCTCCCTGCTCAGCGGGGAGTCTGCTTCTCCCTCTCCCTCTGTGCTCTCCCTCAATCTCTCTCTCTCTCTCTCAAATGAGTAAATAAAATCTTTTTAAAAAAACCTGTAAAATTCTACAATACTCTGCATAAGGGACTGGAAATGTTTTCATGGAGGGAAAACTATGTGCTTTGGCTACAGCAGCCCTCTATTAGGACCACGATCTGTAAAAATACCTGCATATTTTGAAAGACAATAAAAAGTATTTTGGAGAATTGTGAATCTCAGATTACGTATGTACATAACACAATTTTTATACTTATTGATATATTTAATAACCAGGATATTTTTGAACAAAAATGTGAGTAATGAAGAAGAATTTGCCCTGCCAGATATTTCCATGTTTCTTTTTTTTTTTGTAAAGATTTTATTTATTTATCTGAGAGAGAGAGAATGAGAGACAGAGAGCATGAAAGGGAGGAAGGTCAGAGGGAGAAGCAGACTCCCTGCCGAGCAGGGAGCCCGATGCGGGACTCGATCCTGGGACTCCAGGATCATGACCTGAGCCGAAGGCAGTCGCTTAACCAACTGAGCCACCCAGGCGCCCTATTTCCATGTTTCTTAAAGCAACAATAATTAAAACAGCATGACACCAGCATAGGAGTAGACTGGCATCAATGGATCAGGAAAGAAAGCACAGAAACAGTCCCTATAGGACATACCTATATAGTATATGATAAGGATGATACTTCAAATCAGTGGGGAAAGAAAAATGCTGGGACAATTGTTAGCTATTTGGGGATAAATTGAGCCAATGTGAATTCCAGATGATATAAAAAGTTAAAGGTAAAAACTGAAACCATAAAAACTAAAAGAAAACACAGTCATGGAGTAAAGGAGTCATTCTAGGTTTAACACCAAAGAGAAAACTCTAAAGATAAAGATTAAAAGATTTGACTATATAACATTAAAATATTCTACATGTCAACAAAATGCCATGAACAAAATTAAGAGGCAGACGACAAACTCAGAGAAAGAATTATACCATATATGAAAAAAGATTAATATCTCCAATACAAAGAAAATGCTTCAAATCTCTAAGAGAGGACAAACACCCCAGTGGAAAAGTAAACAAATGATATGAGCAGACAATTCATAAAAGAAGAAATACAAATTGCCAATAAATATGAGGAAAGTATCTTCTGTCTCATTGCTAATCAGAGAAATGCAAATTAAAATAATACCAGAAACAATATTAAAAGGCTCAGTTATTAAATAAACTCAGAGAAAGTACTGGCTTAAAAATAAGCCACAGTGGGGCGCCTGGGTGGCTCAGTCCATCAAGCATATGCCTTTGGCTCAAGTCATGATCTCAGGGTCCTGGGATGGTGCCCCATGTTGGGCTCTCTGTTCAGCAGGGAGCCTGCTTCTCCCTCTCTCTCTGCCTCTCCCTCTGCTTGTGCGCGCTCTCTCTCTCTCTCAGATGAATAAAATCTTAAAAAATATTTAAAAAATAAGCCACACTTTTAAAACAGAATTTTCAGGGTTGACATAGGTCACTAATTTCACAAATATTTATTAAGCAACTGTTACCTATCAGGCACTGCATTAAGGTAATAAGGACTCAAGATGACTTAGACATGGTTCTTGTCCCATGAAGCATTTGTATGGAGATGGAGGACAAGTGATAAGAGACTTTCAGATAAAGGGCACTGTCACGCCCTACTGGTAAGACAGTAAATTGTTATGCCCTTTCTAGGGCATACCAAAGCAATTTGACGATATACGTTGAAAGCCTTAAAAATATACCCCTCAATCCTGCCATTCTAATGCCAAGGCTTTTATCCTCAGGAAATGATCAGAAATACATAAAATTAATGGTAGCAAAGAATTTTTGAGTGCTTACTAGGTATGAGGCCCTTATTCTAAGAACTTGACATGCATTAACTCATTTAATTATCACAACTTTCTGAGAATGGTACTATTTCAGCCCTGTTTTACCTATGAGGACATGGGAGCACATGGAAGTTAAATAATTAGCCCAGGGATTACAGAGCCTGGGGCCAAACCCAAGCAGTCCCTATGCCATGATGTCTATGAGAAGTTATTAATTATAACATTATTTATATTTGTCAACATGAACATATATACAAATAATCTAAACAAACACCAATAGGGGCTCGGTTAAATAAATCCAATGGAATACTATGGTGATGCCTATAATCATGATGTAAAGATTATTTAATGACTTGAGAAAATGATCACAATATACTGTTACGTAGACAAAAAGAATTTGCAAGATGGTAATCGCGGCGCTCTCTGAGTGAAAGGATTCAAGGTGATTTCTACTTTTTTCTTTGAGCTTTTCTATACTTTGCAAATTTCACACAAAGAATCTGTATTATCTTTATAATCAGATAGATACATTAATTTAAAACCCATTTGACGAAATGGAATCATTGAAGTATTTTCAGTACCATACAAGAGTTTTGCCTATTCCCCTTACCTGGAATGCCCTCTCCCACCCATCCTGCTCTGTCCTTTTCCCTTTGTCCTGCCTAACTTCCACTTACTCCTTAAGATACAGCTCAGGCTCACACCTTCAAAAAGCTTTTGGAGACTAACAGCATTCACACCCCTGTCCCCAGCCTAGACTGGGTATCTCTCCTCTGTGCTCCCATAATGCCCTGTGCAAGTCTCTGGCATCCCCTTGCCAAGTGATTTGTTGATCCATCGGTTCCCTAGCTCCTATCCCTATCAGTGTCACAGATAAGTCTCTTCATAGCCCTTGCACAGTGTCTGGCTCAGAGCAGATAGCAAATAAATGTTTATGAAGGGAACGAAAAATATTTCTTCATGAAGAAAAGAGAGGAGAAACTCATTTTCCAAAATACAACATTCATAGGTTGGTTTGAGAAGTGGTTGAGAGGTTTAGGTTTGGGGAAGCCCCGCCTCTATAAAACTCACTACCTTGGGTCACCCTGGTCATGTTGTCCTGTTGAAGGGATAGCCTGGGTCTTCAATGCCTAAGGGCAACCCCCTTTGCTGCTACTGGCCCCTAGGCTTCCCCCATGCTAACCTTTGTCACACTGTGTTGTCCCAGTAGACTGTGAGCTCCTTGGGGGCAGGATCCATGTCTTTCGCATCTCTGTATCCAGCACCTAGCACAGTGCCTGAGGCCTTCTTGCTGACCTCCACTGAATAATCATCACAAACCTTTTCTTAGTAACTGGTGGGAGCAAGAGGCCTGAACTCTTTGGAATTAAGCTGTCTGACCAGCACCAGAATTCGCTCTGCCCCTCCCTTCCCCCGGTACAGATGGCCTGTATTGAGGAACCACCATGCACAGTTACACTGGAAACTGCTTTCTCTGTTTTAAACAGCAAACACAAAATTACCACTTCCAGTCTAGCATCACAACTAAGGAGGTAAGAAAGGTGGGGTGGGGGAGGTGGGGCAAGAGGGAATGTCTTCAATTTTCCATTGTGGCCAAGTCATAAGAACTAATTAAAGGAGTAGCTGTTTTCCTCAGAATTTAAAGCCAGAGTGAGTGAAAATAGATAAGGTAAACAGAGTCTGTTGACAAGATACCAGAACAACAGGTTGAAAAGCAAACACTTCTGAAATTCCAAAATCTTTAAGTTTATATGTTTTTCTCCCCACACTGGTTGGCCTCACAGCAGGCTTCTAACCCGCCTCAGTCAGGCCACCATCTTTGGTCAATCAATTGGTATGAAAGTGCATCTGCCACAGCCCTCCCCACACATGGAACAGAGCTTTTGCCCTAACCAGGTCTCTGCCGTCTCCAGGTGTGCCCTCCTGCCCTACAAACCCTGCTCCTGACCTCAGGGAGTCTGCTGAACCCTGCTCCTGACCTCCAGCAGTCTGCTGTCTTTACAGCCCTGCTAATTTGCATTCCCGAATGTTTCCTTTCCTGGCCTATCTGATGATGGCCAAGCCCCAAAGCACAACTTTCTCAATACCACAAGAGTGCAGTTCTATTTGTGTCCCATATGACTCAAAGGGAACTAGAAACCTCATCAGAGAGGTAGCTGGGGAGACTTCCAACCTCATTTTCAATCATCATCCCCTAGGTTCATAAACATTCCGTATACTCCGTGTGGACAATGTTCCAAGAGAAACTGTGGATAAGAATCTGTTTGAAGCAGTGTATTTCATCTATGGACACTTTCTGAAGGCTCACCTGTGGAGAGTTGAAATATGACTGGGAAGCTGGCCAGTTATAACATGATATAAACACCCAAAGAACTAAAGAAAGCCCTCTACTAAATGGTCTGTCTTTCCATTAGGTTAGAATCCAGTAGAATATATTCTAAAATAGGATAATCATATAGGACAGTTATAAAAGTAGAGAGGTTAAGAGGTCCAGCTCCAGGGTCAAATAGACCCAGGTTCAAAGCATAGCTTTAGAAGGTGCTTATTGAATGATTTGAATCTCAGTTTCATCTGAAAAATAGGGCTAAAAATAGTGCCCACCTCATTAGCGTTGCAAGGCTTAAATGAGATGATGCATATAAATACACATAGCACAGAACCTGGCATAGGAGAAGCGTCCCAAGATATTAAAACTATTGTTATTTTGGGGGCACCTGGGTGGCTCAGTCAGTTAAGTGTCTGACTCAATTTTGGCTCTGGTCATGATCTCAGGGTCACGACATTGAGCCCCCGCCTGGGGCTCCATGCTCAGCAGGAAGTCTGCTTGAGATTCTCTCTCTGCCTCTCTCTCTGTCCCCCCATACACTGTCTCTCTCTCAAATAAATAAATAAATCTTTAAAAAATTGTTATTTTTATCTGTGGGGAAGACTACTTCATCAATACGCGTGTTCTCTTTTTCCTGGCACCCAGCTAGACTACATATCCCAACATCCCTTGCAGTTAATAGTGGTTATATCTGGCTAATGAAAAGAGGACAAAAGTTATGTGCAACATTTCCAGGTTTGGCCCTTCTATGCACAATCTTCTATGCTCTTTCCCCTCCCACCTGCTAGATGTTGACACCCAGGGCAACCTTGGATGCCCCAAGTTGAAGATGTCAGAACCTCCACCAACCTGGATCCCTAAATGTCTACACAGAGACGAGCCCTGTTACTACCACCCATTTTGGACCACTATGTAACTAGTAAATAAACTTCCACTGTGTTAAGACGCTGAATTTTGAGGTTCATTGGTTACAACAGCTAGCATTATCCTAACTAACATACTGTCTAAGTCACAGAAGAGCAGAACCCTTAAAAACCTCCTCCATTGTGCAAGAGATATTGAGGCTCAGAGTCATTGTCCAAGGTACTTCAATGGACCTTTTGCTTCAGACTACTTCAAGTACACCCTGCACTTTTGCATATTATGCTAATTAAAGACTGTAGGATCAAAGTCTTCTCTGCTTGCTTAGTTTAGGCTAGATCTAGGCCTAGGGGAATTTTAGCACAGAAAGTTGGAAATACAGACCTCTTCTACTAGACAGCATAACAAGAATGGAAGGAAAACAGGAGAGCCCTTTCTCACTGTTCTGTCTTCCTCACAGGGGGTCATGAGGTTATCATATTGTTATACTTGGGAAGGGGCTTTGAAAAATGAAGAGTTACACCATATATGGTACTATTCCTCAGCAATTTTATTGGCTTTTCCTACTAATGACCCAGGAAAACAAATCTACAAACATTTATTAGGCAACTGTTGTTGCGCTTTCTTAGCCCTCTACCAGTCATTGTGGGGAATTAACCATCGTCCTCAAGAAGTTTACAATCTAGCTGTCTTAGTTTGAGCCGCTATAACAAAGTGCCATAGACAGGGGTGGGCAGAGGGGTGCTTATAAACAACAGATATCAATTTCTCACAGTTCTGGAGGCCGGAAGTCTAAGATCCGGGCTCCAGCATGGTCAAGTTCTGGGGAGGGCAGACTTCTCACTGTGTCCTCACGTGGCTGAATTAGAGAGGAAGCTCCCTGGGACCTCTCTTAGAAGACGCTAATCCCATTCATGCAGGCTCCACGCTCATGATCTAATCACCTCCCAAAGGCCCCCATCCCCAAACACCAACACTTTAGGGATTAGGTTTCAACATATGAACTTTATGAACTTTAAAGAGACACAAACACTCAGTCCACTGCACTAGCTAATACTGCACCAAAGACTTTAGAAGTGCACAGTTACATGCTTTAGACAATGCCAATTCTAGGGGCATGCAGAGAAGGGAGAGACTGATGAGGCTAATTATTTCTAGAAGACCTCATAAAGAATGAAACCTAGGCTAGACTTCAAAAGACTCTCAAGAATTGGCTAAGCAGAGAGACCACATATATAGGCACATAAGGATAATTCAAGCAAAAGGGAGTAATGCCTGGATTGCCAAAATAATTAAAGTGAATACCTGCTTCTCTTACCCTTCTTTTCCTAAAATTCATCCAGTAATAATAATAATAGCTGAATAGTAATTCACTATGTGCCAAGAACTATGCTAAGCATTTCTTGACCATTATCTAATTTCACCTTTACTAGAATCCTATGAGTGAGGTACCAGTGTCTCCATTCTACAGATGAGAAAACAGAGGCTGGAAGACTTTTAACTGCCAAAGGTCTCACAGTTAAGAAGTAGCAGAGGCATGGGTGCCTGGGTGGCTCAGTTGGTTAAGCATTTGCCTTCGGCTCAGGTCATGATCCCAGGGTCCTAGGATCGAGTCCTGCATCGGGCTCCCTGCTCCGCAGGAAGCCTGCTTCTCCCTCTGCCTCTCTCTCTCTCTCTCTCTCTCATGAATAAATAAATAAAATCTTTAAAAAAAGGAAGAACAGCTACAGAATTCAGCCCAGATGTACTAGCCGACGATGAAGCACACAGAAGAGGAACTAGCCTTATTGGGGTACCTTCTATGAGCTAGGTGCTTAATGTACATCACCTCATGTAATCCCCCAACATCCCTTGGAAATGGATATGATGAGAAAACTGAGTGTCAGAGAAGGTAAGTGACAAGGCTATTAAGCGACAGAGGTGTGATTTAAATCTAGGTCTGTCTCACTCCAAAGCACATTCTAAAACTCTAACATGAAAACTTCACCAGAGCAAGTGAAGTAGTTGGAGAAGCTTGAAGTGCACCTCTGCAGAAAGGAAGAAGAAATGAGCAAATGCCAGAACCTAACACAAGTGTAGCACAAGGACTGTTTCAAGGCATTTTTACATGCATTATCTCATATTTGTAAGCTGGCAGGCTGAAGTTCAGTGGTAAAAGGCTCCAGGTATTTCATGTTCTCTGGTATTTAATTAATTCTAAAGCATCTCTGAAGAGTTGAAAAATAAAATCTCAAAACCACTATGTCACCCTTCTTCAATAGGCACACACAACCAGTGTAAGCCATGGAATAACATGACATCTTTCTGGAACATCTATTTTCCTTAAAGACCTGGAAGGAAAAGTTACATAATTTACCTGACAATTTATTTTGAAAAGTCAAAACAAACACAAATACATCCTGAAGTAGTATGCAAAAACCTATGATATTTTAAGGTTAAAAAACAGAATCTTCGAAGAAATTTCACGCATGTGACAGACTGCTCCAGGGCCCCCGGAGAGTTCACACTGCTCTGTTGTTAAGGCTACTTGGGGAGGAGGAGCTTAAGAACTCTACAGTATTATGTCCTAAATAGGGTTATTCCATCTTCTCTGAAAGTTTCACCAAGTCTTATGTACATTTCGGTCTGTCATGATTTAGCAAAACAACAGTCTCGCGAGTTAGCCTCAGCTCATAAGTCTGGAGTACAGAAAGTTAGACTTTCAATCAAAATTGGAAAAAACCATATAGCACATGAGACATATTTCTTGGTTAAGCAAAGACGATCGGATCTGCTATTCCAGACACTGGTAAAAAACATAGCACAACAGCTGCCGTCCGCATTCTGGCTAACATCATAGTTAGCTGAAGGGATGCAGCATTATCCAGAAGGGGTTGTTTGCTGCTAAATCTTACAAAGGATAAGCAAAGAAAATTGCTCCAAGGACATGGACTCAGCTAACCCACAAACCTGGATTTTCATTATTTCTCTAACACTGCCGATTTTGTGAAAATAATATTAGAAATTTCTTATTCTTCCTCAAGTGAACTGCTGCTTGGATTAAATATTAAACAGAGCTTGGATTTTGACTGAAACACATGTTTAAACTCACATATCTATGTACTTTTAAAAGAAGTGCTTGACCCATTAATGTATGTATGAATCTTTACGTGGGAATTCTGTCACTCTAGTAACCGTCTGGTCATGATTTCTACCTGCAACACTCATCGGTGTGCTCGTTGCTCTTCATCACCCTTAAAATGAGCCTTAGTCTCACAGGTTTAGTCTCTATGGAGCAAGTTTAAGGTCCTCAGGCAACAGAAAGGATAGCTTCCCAAGAAGTCACACATTTCAGAAATGCTCGTTCTGCAGTCTGCCTAATGGAGGCTCAGTAGAAATCAGCCTTGTTTCTTTTATTTGGATGATATTAAGTCCCAAATGGAGTTGTCCACTGGCCCGCTCTGGGCTCCTTTCTCTGGGCGGCCTGGCACTCTGAATAATGGGACACTCACAAGCAGCCCTCTTTGGGCTCCCTTGCTTACAGTGAGGATTCAGAAGCAAACAATGAGCCAACCTAGTCTAGTCAGGGACTTTTCCATCCTTTGAAATGCTGGGTTTTAGCTGTCTGGCAAATCTCAGTACATGAGTTTCAGTTTTCACTCTGGGTTCTGCTCTATTTGTCCACAAGAATGTGCTATATAGCTTTCCTTAGAATCCAATTGCTACAATCTTAAATAGAAAAAAAAAAAGCAGATTACAAAATTGCTCCTACACTGCAAGTATAATTATGTAAAAATTATGTACGCTATGGACAGGGACTGGAAGGGAATGAGGAAAAAATGAAAACAATTTGATTTGCAGGGGGTGGCAGGATGATGAATGAGGATTTTTTTTTTATCCTTTCCTATAGATTTTCTTTAACATTCTCAGAGGCTGTGCATGCAACAAAATACAGACAGTTAAATCTGTGACTTCCTGTAGATAAAATGTTGATCGTCTTTCTGTTCATTTAGTGTTTGTCTTACACGGACAATGTTCCCTTTTCTACATTATCTGAAAGAACAGATTTCACCATAATTTAGGGAGTCTTTGCCAAGAAAATCAATAAAGACATATTTATACAGAACCTAGAGTGGGCTGGCTTTCTCCAGGAATGTGTTGAGTTAATTGAAAAGGTTTTGGTTAAGGTTAGCCAGTCGGAGATCACAGCATTGCAGACAACACATACTGTGAGTATGAACTTCGTACAACCTTTCAAATACCTTTGGGAAGGCAGGAAATTGAAATATTGTGCTATATTGGCAACTAAATGGTCATTTATCATCCATGCTAAGTTTGGAGCTGGGAAGAACGGTTTGGAAACTCTCGAAGGGCCTTTATTAACAATTTCAAAGTTAGACCCGTGTATGTAGATTTTCACAGCATATTTGGGGAAGACTAAGAGATAACATCTGCGTATACTATTAACATGGCCTCTCTAATAACAACTTCGGACTGTATTCACACCCACAAAAGCTGCATTAAAATACATTAAGCTTGAGACACCAACTGACAAAAGCAAGGAAATTCACAGTTAAAGGGGAAACGTGCCATATGTTCTTCAATACCTAAGAGCAACGGGGTGCATTTGGAAAGTCATTAAAGTGGCACCCAGTTGTGCCTAGGTATTGGAGAACATATGGAATCTTTTCCTCCGTGAGTGTAATTTTCCCTGCTCTCACTGAATGCATGTATCAATCTTCACTTTTTGGTCATATAGGTTTTTGTTTGTTTAATTACCATAGCATGTAAAATAAATACCTTCTCATTTTCAAAAATCAACACAATCACACAATGGCAACTGGTGCTCAGCTTTTGCTGCTTGATGGTTTCTCATTATTTGTCCTTTTCCAAGGTTCCTGCACCATTCCAACAGTTCCAGCTGTCTCCTACTCTGAAGGAGTACTGTTTCCTGTCCCCATCCCGAGGATGAAGTCTCCCGCAGTAGTCAGTACTTGCATCTTCCATTCAGCACCTTAGCGGGTATATGGGCTGAAGTCAGAGTTCTAAGAGCGGAAGAACCCATTCTTCTGGACACTTGCTATTAGGGTAAAGTCTCTTTCTTCTTTAAATATGGGCTTCAACTTTCCATGTTGGCAGAGGTAGCAGCCAGTGTGATGTAAAGAGGTGTTTATTAATATAATCGCGTCCTCTTTTTGTGCCATTCTTTCATTCATTCATTTATTCAATCGTTTATTTGTTGGGCACCTGCCACGTTTACTGAGGGTTCTAGAGGGGAGGGGGGTTGGGGGATGGGTTAGCCTAGTGATGGGTATTAAAGAGGGCACACACTGAATGGAGCACTGGGTGTTATACGCAAACAATGAATCATGGAACACTACATCAAAAACTAATGATGTAATGTATGGTGATTAATATAACATAATAAAATTAAATATATATATATATAATTGACTTCGAAAGACTCTCAAGAATTGGCTAAGCAGAGAGACCACATATATAGGCAAGTTTATAATTGAATTCATTCAATACAGTCCACATACTTTTACTGAGCACCTACTACACGCCAGGCCCTGGACTAGGCACTAGGAATATTGACACAATTCCTGTAGTTTTGAAGCATGGGAGTGACAAGAACAGATTGGTGTAATAATTGAAAATGAAGAGGAAAGAGGAGAAAGAAGTGGGGAGCCAGAGCATGCAAGCCATGCTTTATGCTACAGCAAGGAAGCAACCACAGAAGGGTTATAACCAAGAGGGCAGTATGATCAAATCAGTGTTTTAGAAAAATCACCCTGACACCATTAAAGAAGAGATAATGAAATCACCCTGACACCATTAAAGAAGAGATAATAGAAGGACTCAAGGAAACTGGTTAGGAGGCTGATGAAAGATATTGAGGCTCTCAACAAGGGGAATGATAGCTGGGATGGAAGGGCATGGATAAAGTCAAGTAATATTTAGGAGAGAGTCAGCAGAACGTGGTGATTGATTGGACCTGAGAATTGGAGAGACATGACAGATCTTGGGATGTGGAATTCACATAGACTCACTGAAGAGTAGAGGAAAACATAGAGATTATCCAGCTTAATGCTCTCATTTTCATCCATAAGGAAACTGGAAGTCTAAAATAGTTGGCTGACTTGTTCAAGTCAACCAATCCATTTTACGGTGGTGTAGGGCCCAAGACCAAGATCTCGCAGCTCACAATGAAGCAGTTTTTCAATGAATTTAACGTATCATCTAGGTTGATACAAAAGTATTAATTAAGTTTAGAATCCCCCAAGGCTGAAAACTAATCTCAAAATTATTTGAATGTTCCCCCATACTTTCCTTGCTTTTCTACTTCCACCACATTTGATCTAAAATTTCTGCTCTCTCCAGCCTCTTTCAGGCTCTGAAAAGACATGAATTTCCAAGTGTGGCAGTATGGCGACCTCATGATACTGTGACTGAAACACAAATGCTTTATGTAGATACTTATTTTGTCATTAAAATTTGAGGATAATAGCACAGAAATATCACAAAATACATAGTAATGAGTTGAGATACATCCTTAGAAAATCATTTTTTCCCTCCCTGGGTCTCAATTTCTAACTGTAAAATAAAGAAAGATTTATTAACTGCAGAGATAAATAATGCTGGAAGGCCATGAACCCTGAAATGTAGCAATTCAAAAATGTTTGTGGATCAACCATCTCTTTGCTAAATATAAAACTGTTACATTACTTACCTCTCAAACACTGCTAGTTTGATTCTGGATTGTTAATAATAGCACCAACTCAGAAGAAGCTCCAGTGAGAAATTAACAACAAACGTGAGTCTACATATCTCTGCCCAGTGACAGTGTCAGCCCTGGCTGCTCACACCGGCACTTTAATGCACTGCTTCCTATGCACTTCCAATGTCTTCTCAAACACAACTGTATCATCTACTGCACAAGCACTTTGAGATAGCACATACTCTCAATCGCTTTCGCAAGGGGGGCCATGAAGTCCAAGAGACTCTGAATCTTCCTCTTCAGCTTGAAAAACAGTATTTGGCACTTTGAGACTTGTTTTCTCCCTACCTGTCTGTACTGTCTGGTGCCTAACACCGAGACTGCTGGCTGGCTCCCCAGCAGACAGCCTAGTGCATCAAAATTATGCTGTAAAAGGTGGTCAGTAGGGGCACCTGGGTGGCTCCGTCAGTTAAGCGTCTGCTTTCAGCTCGGGTCGTGATCCCAGGGTCCTGGGATCGAGTCCCGCATTGGGCTCCCTGCTCCGTGGGGAGCCTGCTTCTCCCTCTGACCCTCCCCCTGCTTGTTCTCTCTCTGTCAAATAAATAAATAAAAATCTTAAAATAAAAGGTGGTCAATAGTTGAAAAGAAAGGTATATTTATATAATAGAGATAATATTTGTGAAAATATTGAAATGATATATATTTTATTCTTCATAAATATTTTCCTGTGGCTCCTCACCCACTGGATCAATGTGGCAGGATGAGGTGGGGGTGAAGACGGGAGCTTCTAGTACAACCTAGAACAAAGAAGTCTTTGCTCAGCTTGGATTTCAAACTAAATTCTTCTAAGTCCATAGCAAGACAATGAACTTGAAAGCCAGGTTCATTGGACGGTTTCTAAATCTCCTTTTAAATTCCATTATATAGCAAGAGTTATGGCTCTAAGAATAGACTTATTATTAACCACAACGTAAAAGAACATGAAAGATATGTCATATAATGGATTTGCCACCCAGGAAGGGGAAGTCCTTCCTGTACTGAGAGGAAGAGTTGGTGGCGAGGGGCATACATTTTGGGCAGATGAAAGTAGGGAGAAGATGCCTCATCCCCAAGTAGGCCAAACAAAAGGAACCCTAAATATATTGAGAGAATCTTGAACATCCTGGTGGTGGTCTACTTTCATGGCCACGTGCTAATACAGAAAGAGTGATTATGATATACTAGAAACATTAAGTGTGGCAGCATCAGCAGGAGAGACATCTATGTAGATGGTTCGGAGAACACTTCCAGTGGTCCAAAGCCTGTGAGTGGCAGGGGATGGGAAACACTGAGAGAACGAATGAGCCAGGACAAGTCTGGTGCAGGACGAGGAGGTTCGGAGAACTCAAGATCAAAGGGGCCCTGGATTATCCCAGTGGATAATACAGGGAAACAGCCCCTCTACTGCAGGCATTAGCACTGGATGCTACGTAACGCAGAAGGATGCAGAATATTCCCGAAAAAAACCTGTAAGTTCCTTCTGTCCCACTGCTGCTGCCATCATACGTAGGCCCTCCTCTGCACGCAGACGTCACTGTGGAGAAAAGGGAACGGGAAAACCCCCCCTGATACAGCCCTGAGAGAGGGAGTCTGAACATTGCAGGGAATGACTACCTAAAAGAGAGCCTTAAATGAGAAACTCCGTTGCCTTCGGTGGTAAGTTTAAGTTTTCCATCATCAACAAGATTGGAGACACCAGAGCAAGATGAAGTAAGTTTTAGGTAACACCAAATGTTACATATGGAGCCCATTTGTCTTTTCAATTTCGATCCTGTTATATTGGCTCATAGAAGAAATGATTAATCTTCCCTCTAACACAAAACTACTGCCACATCCCAAAGTGAAGCCAGGATCCTCAAGGTTCTTGCAAAGCATCTTAAGAATGGAGCTGGACTCATGGGGAGAACAGAACCTGCATTTCCTTATTGCCAGTTTAGTGCTCTCTCCTCCTTTCCCCACTAACGTAATTATTCAAAGCAGGTTTGAATACAGATAATGTAAGGCACGATTTGGTTGACAACCAAGTGTTTTAACGACATTAAAACATCCAAGTTTAATTTCAGCCATGACCAAATCTACTGACTCTCCTCTCCTAATAAAAAGATTCGATAACCAGCTAGGTTGAAAGAGCCGAACTGGTTTGCCTATTGGCTGGTGGTAGCAAGCAGTAGAGCTCCTCACTAACCGCTGTGCTGATTGACAGGGGCCTCTGAAACAATAGAAGAATATGCCAAACAACTCCCTTTTTGAATCGAACTCAAAACTCCTGAAAGGCTTTCATGCAGCCACGGCTGGCTGGTGTCTTCTTTGATGTGATAAAATTTCAGTCATTTTCAGCTGGAGTTGTAATTGCTATGTATGGGGAGGGGTTAGGGGCTGACTATCCAGTATTATATTATTCTTTCAATTCAGTAATAATATAATAACTTAGAGATTTAACAGCTCAGATAAAGAATAGTGGCCTATTGAGAAACTTTAGTATTTTGCTTTTGACAGGACGTTCTTTCAGACATTTCTGCTGGGGGTTAAAAAAAAAACCCTATTTGGATTATTTGCATAAGAATATATTTTATTGTAATGTGTCTAGCATTTCCATAGCGGAAAATCCAGGAAAATGAACGGCAGATTATCATTACAAACAATGATATTTAGAACAGAAAGTCCTCGGTCATTTTTCAACCTGCCAACCAAATCAATGCTGAGAGAAAACTGTGTGTGTGTGTACTTATGCACAAGCCTGTGGGCTGATGAGAGCGTCTTACAGAGATATGGATTTATAATTTGCGACCAGCAAGGGTAGCACTTTAAATGGCACTAAGTTAGCTAGGGAGCAGTGGCAGGAGGAAAGGGTCATAAACTCTAGTGCAAGTGTATGGAATGTTTCACTTTTGTGTACATTTTTCAATCTTAAAACAGATTTACTCAGGATTTAAGACTTTATTAAGGTCAAAAGGATTACATTAAGTTCATAGACACGTTTGTTTTATTAATTGAGTCATAAGTTCTGGCCGTCTGCAAACACGTTTGAAAACAGGCATCAGATGGTTTCCATTGCCATAATAGATCAGAAAATCTGCCAGTAAGTCTGTTTGCAGCTCTTAAAAGCTGTTGAACAAAAATGTGTTTTGAACTATCGACAATTACCTGAGAAAACAACTGGATTCTGTAAGTCGATTTGTTTATATTCCCAATACACTCACTCTCACCCCACTTCCTACACTCTTGGCCCGAGCCGCCCACTCCAGGGCATCAGAGGTGATCTTGCTTGAAAACATTTCCCTCTTCACCCTCATTAAGATGGTATATCAAGAAGAGTGTTAACAAGTTTTTCTAATGACTTACTATTGATAGAGAGGGGAAAACAGTGAATCTAGAAAAGGAAAAAACGAGTTGGGTTTTTACTAAATCACATACGAAAGAGTATGTAAAAAAATATAAGGTACCCTAGATTTAAAAAAAATACCACCATTACATTCGAAATCCCTAGATTTAAAAAATATTACCATTACATTGGAAATCCCCTGTTAGCGCCTTCGCGAATCTATGTCCTTGTCTCTGCCCCCAGAGGTAAAAAGACTGTCCTGAATCTTGTGTTTATCTCCCACTTGCTTTTCTTTATAGTATTTACTATATGTGTTTGTATCCCTTAACAACATATTGTTGAGTTTTCCATGGTTTGAACTCTATAAAATGAAATAACTTCATGTGCTCTCCTGCAACCCTTTCTTCTTAATATCATGTTCCCAACATCTGTCCACGATGTGGCACGTAATTTGAGTTAGCCACTTGGTTTTTTCCTCAGCTTTATTGAGATATAATTGACATATAATATTGTGTGAGCTTAAGGTATCCAATGTGATGATTTGATACACATACATATTGCAAAATGTTTGCCAAAAGAAGATTAGTTAACACAGCCTTCACCTCACATAATTACCATTATGTTGCTGTTATAGTGAGAACATCAGGTACTGCTCTCATAACCACTTTCAAAGCTACAATACAGTATTGTTAACTAGTCACCATGCTGTATGTTGCATCCCCAGAATTTATAACTTCTTATAACTGAGTTCGTACCTCTTGAGCAAACTCTCCCCATTTCCCCAGCCCTCAGCTTATAATTCTCTTCCCCGGTTCTGTGAGTTCGATGCGTTCAGATTCCACACGTAGTGAGATCATACAGTATTTCTCTTTCTCTGTCTCACTTATTTCACCTGGCATAATGCCCTCCGGGTCCATCCATCTTGTCACAGGTGGCAGGATCTCCTTCTTTTTTATGGTTGAACAATATTCCATTCTACACACACACACACACACCATATTTTCTTTACCCATTCATTTATCTATGTATACTTAGGCTGTTTCCATATCTTGGCTATTGTAAATAATGCTGCAATGATGATGAGAGTACAGATAACCTCTTTGAGATCCTGATTTCATTTCCTTTGTATAAATACCCAGAAGTGGGATTGCTGGATTATGTGGGAGTTCTATTTTTAATTTTTTGAGAAACCTCCATACTGTTTTTCATAGCTGTTGCACCGTTTTACAATATATAAAAGATTTTAAATGAGGAAAATGCTTAGAAGATCAAATATGGGGTTTTAGTAAACTGGATATTTGGGGATTTTAAAGTAGTCCATTAAAGATGAGGTAAGGTTACTTTTTGCCCTCATTAAAACAACCAGTTAGGGGCGCCTGGGTGGCTCAGTCGTTAAGCATCTGCCTTCGGCTCAGGTCATGATCCCGGGGGCTTGGGATCGAGCCCCGCATCGGGCTCTCTGCCCAGCGGGGAGCTTGCTTCTCTCTCTCTCCACCACTTGTGCTCTCTCCCATGCGTGCCCTCTCTCTCTCTCTCTTTCTCAAATGAATAGATATAATCTTTAAAATCAATCAATCAGTTAAACAGTTTAAAAGAAACCAACGCGTCCACTTTACAATTCACCACTGTGCCATTATGAAGTCATGGCCTCTGTCAGCAAATATGTTTTAAGGTTTCATCTCCATAATGTCACTAGTATTCGGCTAAGACATTCCTAGCTGTCCTTTAATCTTCTGACCTATGCTTGGTTTTCACAGTGATACTCACTATGGCAGGTTTTTTTTTTCCTAATTCCTCTGAGTACTTACTGTGTGCCCAACATTGTGCTATAGGATTTAACTGTATCCTCACGCTATCCCTTAAAGCAAATACTGTTACTAGTCTCATTTTTTTCAAATAAGGAAACAGGCTGAGAATGTATGTCATTTATCTTAAGAACACACTTCACATTTCTGAAATCAGGATGCATCTTGTAATCAATGGTGTCTTACAATCACTGTTGCCCAGACAATAGCCTGGCAGAGTAGCTATTACCTGTGCGTGTGTATACTTGGTCATACTTGTTGATATGGTTGTCAAGTCACTTGTATTTATGTATAACGTTAGTGCTTAACGTGGTGAGTTTTATTGACATTTTAAATGTTTTCAAGACTGTTTGCTCTGAATGGACATCGCAAAGAAAAGGTACTGTGCAGGCTGAAAGCGCTGGAAACGGGACGGCAGGGTGGCAACTGGATATTAGTAAAACAAATATATGTTCCATCAGAGGAATGTATACAATTCCTGATTTTCTTGCAAAGTGACATTTAAGTGATTTACAGGACCTATGGGAGAATGATGCGCACAAAAAGAAAACTTTGTTATATTTTTTTACCAATATAGCCAAAAGGATTGCCAAACCAAGCAACTGAAGGCAAGAGAAACTGTCAGATCCCTCCACCCAAAAATGCAAGAAATCTCAAGGCATAGAATGACAGCCAACTCACACACTGCACAGCAGTGGGATGGGATTATGGGATTATGTCACTGTTTAATTGGAAATTTTTTTTATTGGTATGTAAAATAATGATGTGTCAGAGAATTGATGATATCTTAGATTTGATGGCATCAGGTACCTTGCCCAGGGTCACACAAGTAGTAAGTGTAAGGGCAGAGGCTTACTTAGCAGGCCTGTGCTCTTAACCAGGAGGCTTTAGTGGGCCTTCTTTGATTTTTTAACTTCTCTTCTACCTTTTAACAAGCCCATAAGCATTTCTTTTAAACTAAATATTACTTGTGTTTTATTTATTTTTTTTATAAGTTCATGACCATCTTGAGGATAACTGTAGACTCCTTGGGAACAGTATCCAAAAGAAAGTCAAGAATCACTCAAATTAAGGAAAGCATCAAATAATCAGAAGAGCGGCTCACTGTGGTCCTCAAATGAAGGGGGAAAACAGATCCCCTCTGCATCAGGTCCCCCTCAAAACAGCAGTGAATGGGCAGTGTCTTCTATCATTTGAGAACATCAAATGGGAGCATAAATCTTAGAATCAGTGGAGCCGGGGTCTTGGCTCTGTACAGTCACATTTCATAGCCCTTCCATAACTCCTACTATGTTTTCGGAATCTATAGCTTTAAGGAGCTTAAGAAAAATAAAACTAAAAACTAAACTAAAATAAAAACTGATCATGATTACCTCAGGGTGTTGAGCATTGCTCTAACAGTAGTAAATAATTAGTGTGTTTTTATTTGTTATTGCCTCTCAATTTTCTCTCATTCGGTCCTTACAGAAACACATTCGAGTGGTTAAGAACGAAGTGCACTGGGAACCTGCATGCCATCATCTGGGTTCAGGTCTCAACTCTATTACTTAGCAGCTCGTTGACTTCGGGCAAATAATTCCATTTTCCCGAGCCTCATTCTTCTCATTTGTAAAATCAGGGTCTAATAATACATGCCTCGAGGGCTGTTATGAGCACGAAATGAGATTATGCCTAAACAGCAATTCAGCACAGTGCCTGCTCTTTAAAGGCCGACTAAACATAAGCTGCTACTATTATTAGCAATACAACCCTGTGTGTAACTAAACAATTTTACAAATGAAGAAACTAAGGTTCAGAGAGGTTAAGTCAATACCCGAGGTCACACAGCTAGTAAGCAGCAGAGCTGGTACATAAGCCCAGAACTGCACTTGCCTTGGGTGCAGGCAAAGCTTGTCATAGAGAACCTCTCCAAGTCCGTGCCAACTCAGCAATGACTATTCTTTTATGATCTCCGTGTAACTTGACACATTGCTGCAAGAGCTATAAAGCTTGAACATTATTTTCCCTTCTTTCATAAAGGCTACTGATGGATGGAGATGGAAATAAAAATTGAGTTGACTTTGCAGACCAATCACAGTACATGGCTGTCAAAATGCCACAGGCCAATTTTTGCTATAACCAAAATCTCTGCATTACAAAAAAAAAAGGACCGAATCCTAGCTATGTCATCACAAATGCAAGACATATTGGATACAATTTTTTTGAACAACAAAGAATATGGACAGGGTGTAGGGAGCTTAATGTAAAGGATCTGACCTGTACTAAAACCCACTTGAATTTCCTATTACTCTAACTCATGGTGATTATTTGAATTTGCGTGCAAGCTCTTAATCTGCATAATTAGCTCCAGTACCTCACAGAAGCAGACTGAGACCTAATCAAGGAGGTCAAGAGTTGGACAAGAGGGAGCTCCAGAGGAGAGGATGCTCTGTTAACCCCTGCTCTTAGGTGCATCTTTGTGTTCAGGAGCCACTGAGCTGGGAACAAAGAGATGGCCTAGGCATGCAGAGAGGAGATGGAGAGAAAGAACTCTAGGCAGACAGACTTGTAGATTTCTGGAGCTGTGATCCCTGCAGCAGAGATTGGGGAAGCAGAAAAATGACTGGAACTCCAGATCAGAGCTCAAGATTGCTCAACAGGCCTGGGGTGCCCGCAAGAATCCAAAAGCTATCAGAAGACCCAAAGCCAGTTCCCTAGAAA
Source organism: Neomonachus schauinslandi (assembly GCF_002201575.2). NCBI lineage: Eukaryota > Metazoa > Chordata > Mammalia > Carnivora > Phocidae > Neomonachus > Neomonachus schauinslandi. The sequence goes on from NC_058419.1 coordinate 14,268,419, forward strand.
GAAAAGGAATGTGAGTGCACAGAGCTGATCACACGAGAGGGGAGAAGACCACGGCAGGGGGCACCAAAACACTCCCCAGCATATACTACTGAACAAACCGTACCTGTTGAGTGGGTAAAACTCCCAAAGGGAGAAGCACATCCCACAAAGAGTTGGGCAGCCCTCCCTAGCTGAGTAGTCAAGTCAAGGCAAAGCAGTCAGCTGAAGCACTGGGACCACCTTTGAACTGTGTGCTTGATGTATAGCCCTCACCAGTGGAGAGGCCCTGTCCTAGAACAGTGGCCATGATCCTCTGCAGCAAAACCGGGTCCTGGGAGAGCTAGGAAGACTATGCGCTTGGGCGAGCAGAAGCCATGGAGCAAGCTCCCCAGCATGGGCAAGCGTGCTCGAGGAGACCAGCAGGCAGCTGAGGAGCTGCAAAAGACCTATGGCTTCTGTCAAGGAAACATTCTTCCAAAGAGATCAGGGAGCAAATTCCTTGCTGGGCTGTGCATAAATGAGGAGGTCTCTGGGTGCGGTCTTAGGCTAGGATGCATAAAAGTCTGGTAGTGACAACTACAGAAGACCATCTCCAGCCCAGAAAGTTCTCACTGACAACAGGGGATTAGTTGCCAACATCAAGACAAATTTGTGGGCTGCCTCATTTTTCTAAGTATCTTTGGCACCCTAAAAGACAAGAGCATAAGTGTATTATAATAAGCAATTCTGCTTTGGGTTTTGTTTTGTTTTGTTTTGTTTTTTAAAGATTTTATTTATTTATTTGACAGAGAGAGACACAGCGA
>NC_058419.1:14269210-14364047 GCF_002201575.2 Neomonachus schauinslandi
TTTTTTAAAGATTTTATTTATTTATTTGACAGAGAGAGACACAGCGAGAGAGCGAGCACAAGCAGGGGGAGCGGGAGAGGGAGAAGCAGACTCCCCGCTGAGCAGGGAGCCCAATGCGGGGCTTGATCCCAGGACCCTGGGATCATGACCTGAGCCGAAGGCAGACACTTAACGACTGAGCCAGCCCTCTCATTTTTAAGTGACAAACGTACCAAGTGCATCAGAAATGAATTCACAAAATGCCAACTTTCTGGAAATTCAAAACTTAATGAATTGATTCCTTTCCACGAACAAGTTGACAAATCAGCACTGGGTAAAACTCCAATATAGAGTTCACATTAGCATCATTGTACATGCTGTTATACTGATTTATAATCCACAACCTGTCACTTCTATGGGAGAAGAGAGGCATCTAACACACAGATACCTGGATCTACGTACACATACAGGCACATACTCATACACCCACATGCACACTCACACACATAAAGCACATACAATATACTTAGACTCATAATATACACTCACAAATACACATACACATCTAACAAATGGTATACGTGAAGAAGCCACTTTTATTGAATCCACACGACACTGTGAGTTAAGTATTATTAACTCTGTATAGCTCATCTCCTGAGCAGATGAGTTAATTGAAGCTCACGAAAGTAAAAAAAACCTGTCCAAGCTCATGCAGTTAGTAAATGGAAGGGTCTATCTGATTCTGAAGTGTGTTCAGCTATTTGTAGAATTAGAAGCAAACCAACTCACTGTATCTGTGACCTCTGAAGGATTTCACTAATTACACCATCATTTTAGTTAAGAAAACTCAAAGCACATTTCTTTGAAACACCTTCTCACTTAATTTTTGAACTGTATGTATTTTGTGGGAAATTTAATCCACATGTTTGCAATTCATTCACACCAAAATCCTCCAAGTACTGTTTCTTAAGAGGTATTTGATGTCAAAAGAAGGCTTTTGAATTTTTCAGTGAGATTTTTCAAGCTTTATATTTTATTAAAAACAGGCAAACTCCACTGTCCCAAGCTTAGGGAAATTTGGAGTTACGGTCAAGATTTTTTTTTTTTTTTTCTGTTTTGTCATCTTGAGGATCATTTCATACTGCTATGTGAATAAAGATTAATTTAGCTCTTGTGAGTGCTTTCTGTTGTGGATGCTGCTGCTTAATCACCTTACAACGACTACCATGATTTGTTTGTTTTCTGGTAAGCCAACTGTAATGACACCATAAACAACTGCATTTTTCCGAAGGGATTCTCAACAACATTGAACTCTACTATTTTCGTGATCGATTCTTAGAAAACATAGAATTCCAAGAGAATAGTAAAGAGATTTGGGGTAGAGGTGAGGGAAGACATGTGGATTCTAAGATGTGGGTCTTTTGCTTCAAAACTAAAGCTTCCCAAAAATCACAGATAAGCTCTAAGGAAATCACTACTGACTTTCGGAGGAGTAATGAGTCCCAACTAATCATCTGAAATCATTTCCAATAGCCTTATTCCCTCTATATATTTCCCTTGATGAAAAACCTTAAGACCCAAAATAAAATAAAAACCACCACATCAGAAGCATGTTTCACCCTTTGGGAAGCGGCTGTGTCAGCTGATTTGTAAAAGGAACAAAGAAGCTGATAACTTCTCCTTAACTCTGAGACGAAGAATTTATAGACAGTGAAGTCTTTGATGGGTGTGGTTCTGAGGTGGAACACCTAATTTGATGTTTAGACAGTGACATTTCTCCAGGAAGGATGCCTTTGCCTGGCATGGAATGGAGACGTTGTAACAAAATCTAATGTTTGCAAAGTGTACAGCAGCCCCCTCATCCGCGGGAGATCTGTTTCCAAGACGCCCCGGTAGATGCCCGAAAGGGCAGATAGTACGGAACCCTACACAGACTACGTTTTTTTCCTATACAAACATACCTTTGATAGTGTTTCATTTATAAATTAGGCACGGGAAGAGATTAACAACAATAACTAATAATAAAATAGAATGATTATGACAAGATACTGCATTACAAGTTACAAAATATCTCTCAAAATACCTTATTGTAGCGTACTCACCCTTCTTCTGATGGCGTGAGATGATAAAATGTCTCCCTGACGAGAACCCAGGAGGTGAATGACGTAGGCATTGCCACGCAGCGTCAGGCTATGGTCGACCTTCTGACGCTGCGTCAGAAGGAGGAGCCTCTGCTTCCGGACCAGACCAGGGAAACTGCAGAAAGCCAAACGGAAACCTTGAATAAAGGGGAACTGTTGCATTACAGTTCGCACTCATTACCTATTTAAGTCTCATCATTACCACCCTAAGAAACATATTTATTATTGTTGCTGTTGCTATTGTTATAATTATTATTAATATTATCCCCATTTTAGAGATGAACAAACCGAGATTCCGAGTTGCATAAGGTTATTACAGCTACGAGTGCACAAAGTAAGATAAATCTCCAAGGAGAGTCAGCCAAACCCAGGCTGAATGGAGATCGGAGGCAAAAGCAGGATGTTTCTGAAGTTCGTGAGAAATGAAAGAAAATGCATTAATAACAGCTCTTGGTCAACCAACCTAAACCACCTTATCAAAACCTCCACTGTGCCTCTTCAGCCTGCTGCCCAAATTCAAGCTGACCTATGGAGAGCCTTTGTGGGCATGCACTCTCTGGAGTGCCCTCTCCCCCTCTCCCTCTCCCCTCTCTTCCTCTCCCTCACTCCTTCCCCTCTCCTCCCCCCTTCTTGCTGTAGTTCTCCTTCTCCTTTCTCTCAATCCCCCACCCATCTCTCTCTTTGTCATTCTGTCTCTCAAGTTTCAAATAGGCAGCTCTTAGGGGTAAATGGGTGTTCTTCTCCTGGCTTACAGGTTAGGCTTCTGTGCCCAACTGGATGCCAAAACCTTAGATGTCAAAGTGTCTTTGTAGTGGGACCAAATATGGCACCCTCATTCTTAGAGTCAGCATGGAATAAATATGGGCAAAATCTGGAATTATGGGCTCTGGTTCTGTTTTGTATTAACTATATACTCTTAGGGAAGTGTCCCAGTCTCTCTGCGATTCAGTTTTATCATCTGAAAAAGGGTAATACTACCTCCCAAGACTTGTGAAGAGTAAGTGAATTCATGTATGCAAAAGTATCTGAGCCGAGTCAGTGCTCACATAAGGGAGTTGCGTCATGGAGTCAGCCTTCCATCATGATCAAATCTGCCTCACAGAGATTGGTTTTTTGATAATTTTCTAAGGATTTGTTCATTCCAGGGTGGTCCTAAGTAGCCCTACTTCAGCAGATGAAGGGGCACCCCTGACTTCCCTGGGCTCCAGGAAGTAGGAAAAACTTGTCATACTCCGCTAAACTCCATCTTGTCCCATTGCTTACCAGCATTGGTCCCCAACACACACAGACACACACACACACACCCACACACACTCCACAGTGTTAGAATACCTACCCTAACGTATTAGGATAGCACAGTAAAGTGGGAATTCTTATTTGGTAGGGTTGATGCAAAATTTAAAGGTCACAGATATAAAATGCCTCACCCAGTGCCTAGCACAATGTGGAGCTCCAAAGTCTTAGCTATAAGGGGGCCTGGGTGGCTCAGTCAGTTAAGCATCTGCCTTCGGCTCAGGTCATGATCCCAGGGTCCTGGGGTCAAGCCCCGCATCAGGCTCCTTGCTCAGTGGGGAGCCTGCTTCTCCTTCTCCCTCTGCCCACTCATGCTCGCTCTCGTTCACTCTCTCTCAAATAAATAAATAAAATCTTAAAAAAAAAAAAAGTCTTAGCTATAAGCATTGGTGTTTCTTATTATACAGGAAGACTGGGAAATTTTAGCTTCTAAACCTGACCAAGGCCTAAGCTTTATCTAAAATTCGGATGTTCTGGGCTATTTTGATTGCCGTTTAATTGTCTTCACCAACAAAGAAGAAGGAAATAAACATGGTAAAGTCCTAAGGAGCCATAATCATACATTTCAGCATCATAGGACTTCTCTCCACCCATCACCCTCAATACCTAGCCCAGGACATCGCACTAGAGGAGGAACTCAGTACTGTTGAAAGAAAAAAAGAAATGAATGAATGATTCATGTTCAGATGTCTCTAAGAACTGCTCTGAGACAACTTCTAGTCAACAATAATAACTTCCTGCTCTGTGCCAGTACTCCCATAGCCCTGGGCATTAGGGGGCCTACTTACCAAATGTTAACAGGTTCTGTTGCAAAGTCCTCAGTCCTTTCAAGGATAGATATTTTCCCAGCTCAGCTACTTTATCTGCCCATGAGCTTCCAACTCTCACCAGTCCTGAACCTACAATGCTTTCCTTTTCTTTCATTCATATCCTCCAGGAGAAATCTTACCCTTGGAGGCTCAGCACAAATACCACTTCTTCCATGAAGCCTTCTTTGATCTCCCCATCTGGAAATGATCTCACTCTCCTTTGAACACCATTGCCCTTTGTACTTCTCTGTTGGCACTTCTCCCATTCCACCTTATATTAGAATTGTAATCCTGCCTCAGCTCCCCTGCTAGTCTATGAACTCTTTGAGGGCTCAACACAGATTTTATACTTTTGGTTTCCCCAACAATAACTAGCACTTCCTAGCTCACTGGTGCTCAATACACACTTGCGTAAATGACAGAATCCAAGCTAGGTGCCACAGTACCTGACTTGACGAAAGTTGGCAAACCAGTAGAAAACTTGGCTTGACATGAAATACTTGAAAGGATAAAGCTGTATAATAAAAGGAGGCATAGTACATGACCAGATTTCTTGCCAGAAACATCATTAGGAGCCTGGACATTGCTAAGGCAGGATATCGGCTAAGGGGATCTGATAGGAAAAAATAAGTTTTATTAAACCTGCAATAAAATAACATACATTTATGAAAAAATAAATCCTGCTGACTTTTTAAATGGTTGTATTAGCATTTTAGGGGATGGCATTTTAGAGACTCAAAATGCTCAATTTTAGCCTTGACAGAATTCATCCATCACCTCAACCTTGTTTGTCTCTAAAAACGTTCAGAGTCAGCTGGTTTGACCATTTCCCACTGACACACACTTTGACCTAAGCTCCCATGATTGCTACCTAGTGGGTTTGTAGTCAAAGCTGACTGACAGTAGTGGCAGTAAAAACGCTCTTTATAAATAGAAACCAAGACCATGTAAATACAGTCCTGGCATCAGGTTGTATACTTAAGTACTAAGCTTAAGTACCCCTGGGTTGCTAGACCATTAGCATGTAAAGGGTCTGCCCATATTACTATGAAATCACGCATTTGCTCCCAATTTTTTTCTGCTGCATGATGGGGTGCTTACATTTTTTTAATGAGCAAAATAGCTATCTGTATGCATGATATAATCTGTGCCATCATTCTGGGATTGCTGTTCCTTAGGCTTTTGTGGGCAATTCATCTTCCTAGTAGCTTTTTTTTTTAATTGAAACTTAATTGATATATAACATTATATTACTTTCAGGTGCACAACAAAATGATTTGATATATGTATATATTGTGAAATGATCATGAGGATAAGTCTAGTGAACATCCATCACCACACAGCTACAAACTTTTTCTTGTAATGAGAAGTTTTAAGATCTACTCATAGCAACTTTCAAATACACAATACGGTCTTATTAACTTATTAATAGTTTTTAATTTGACCTGTGTGTCCCCATCAAATAGGTCACTGTGAACAGAGTACATGGTAGATCGGCATAAGCTCCAGGCAAGGCTGCAAAGTCAACAAAATTCCTGGACTTCTGGCTCCCTCTCCTTCACATGGTGGCACTTCCATTCACATCTTGAAGTCCCCCTTCCTTCTGCCCTCCCAAGTCCCAGAGTCTGTGCCAGTACTCCCAAGTCCCTAGCTCTTCAGATTGTACTGGTCCTGTAAACTGCCCATCAGCCTTCTTCCCTGGCAGCCTCATTCAAAACTTTTCTGTTCAGCATCTCCATTTTTCAAGACCCGCTCTTAGCTAGATTTTAATGGGTGATAATGGATTAATTCAGACTGACTCGTGTGTCACCAAGTAGGTAACCCAGTGCTTTAACCAATAAAATGTACATGATGTCCAAACATGGATGCATTCAGATGACCAATAACATTTTGGTTCCATGAGTGTATGATTCCCAGAAAACCAATAGGGATGAATGTTAATGGCAGAAATATCAGCCATATAGCAGGGAGTCCTTTCAGTCTCTTCTAATTTTGGAATCTTCGGCTCTTGTTGAAAGGGCCGTTTTTATGGTAACTGGCAAGGCAAATAATCCTCTGTCATGGTGGGGAAATTTAATGGAAAAGAAATGCAGATGAGGAACAGCAGAGATACATACCTTTAAAAATGGTACAAACCTAGGTATATGCCTGCTATGGACTGATTGCTGGTGCCCCCTCCCCCCCAAATTCCTATGTTGAAGCCTAATCCCCAATGTGATGGTATTTAGAGGTGGGACTTTGGGAAAGAATTAGGTCATGAGGGTGGAGCTTTTGTGAATGCTACTAGTATCCTAATAAGAAGAGACACAAGGGAGATGATTTCTTTCTCTCATTCTCTCTATCTCTCTCTCTCTCACTCTCTCTCACTCTCTCTCCCTCTCTGTCTCTGCCATGTGAAGATACAGCAAGAAGGTGGCCGTCTGCAAACCAGGAAGAGGGTCCTCATCAGAATCAAATGGGTTGGTACTTTGATCTTGGATTTCTACACTTCCAGAACTGTGAGAAATAAATATCTATGGTTTAAGCCCCCCAGTCTATGGTGTTTTTGTTATAGCTGCCCAAAATGACCAAGTCAATACCCAAAAGAAATGTATACATAAATGTACCAAAAGACAGATACAAGCATGTTCATAACTGCCTGTTCATGATTTCCCCAAATTGGCAACAACCCAAATGCCTATTACAATAAAATGGATAAATAAATTGCATCATATTCAGATATTATACTGCAATGAGCCTGAATGAAGTACAAGCACACTTAACAACATGTATAAGCCACACAAATACGATATTGAGCAAAAGAAGCCATAATCACAGAGGACATGCTATATTATTTAATTTTTATGAAGGATAGACACAGGTCAAACTAATCTATGGTGTTCAAAGTCGAGAGTCTCCTAGGTGCTATATGGGTTCTGTTTCTTGATTTGGGTGCTGGTTATTTGCGTATGTTTGGTCTTTGAAAATTCATTGAGTTGCCACAATTTTTGCACTTTGCTGTATGTATGTTACACTTCATTAGTAAATTCAATAAAGTACAATACTGATAAAACTACCATATAAAGGGGGTTCTAATGGGGCAAACAGGAATGGAGCAAAACAAAAACGGGAATAAGGTGGTTAACTTCTTGGAATATTTGGTATGAAAGGGAAAAAAAAGCCCGGCAAAGAATTATTCTTATAATTTTAACATTCGTTGATTCAATAAATATTTCTTGAGCAACCATCATGTGAAAGGCACCATTCTAAATGTTTGGCATATATCTATGAAGAAAGCACACACACCTGCCCTTGTAGCACTCACATTCTAGTGGGAGGCAGAACCTATCAGCATTAAGTGTGGTAGCCTTTCAAAGGAAACATAGAGGAATCCCCAAACCTAAACCTTTAGCAATTAGAATATACCGTGGTTTGCTTTATGCGATCAATAGCGATTTCAAGACACCAGAAGAGATGAACTTGTGGTACCCTGTCCAGTCTTGCTGGAAGGTTTCGGGTGATTTGACTCTCAGCAGCAGTGTTCTGAATGAAATACAACAAGAAATTGTGAGTAGCACTCTGTATATGTTCTGAGTCCAACTTAAAGGGTGTGTTGTGCTCTCTTAAGATGACTGAGAAGCAGGCTTTGCCCTCCTCCCACTGGCACCTGTCATCCATTAGGAAACCTCCTACTGGGATCTTTCATCATCGAAAATATATGATGATTTTCATTACCGCCTAGGCTAATTGGTAGTGAGTATTCCTTTAAAATATATTCCCCTAAATACTAAGCTTTGGGTTTGCTTTGAAGTTTCTAACACCAACACGGTTGGACTAAAATCATAGATACTAATCACAGAAACTGAAAAGTCTGGTGCAGGAAGAATCACCACTGAGGTTCTTTCCTTATTATAGCCAGTTGGGCAGTAGGCACACATGTGAAAGGAAACCTTACAGCCATGAGTTGAACCATCCCATAGCTGTCTCTGGTAGCAGGCTTGCCAAGCTCACTGTATTTATGTGCCCCCTTGCAAAATTACCACCTCAAAGGAAGTGTTTGAAGGTCAACTGGCTGGCTCAGTCCGTGGAGCCTGCGACTCTTGATCTCGGGGTTGTGGGTTCGAGCCCTACGTTGGGTGTGGAGATTACTTAAAAATAAAAGCTTTAAAAAAAATAAAAATAAATAAAAGGAAGTGTTTGATGTGTCCAGTTTGCTTTCCAAACCAATAGATTACAAACAAAAACAAAAACAAAAACAAAACCTCATAGTGTAAGATTTCAGCGCTCAAAATAATATGCGGAATTCAATACAACAAATACTTGCTTTCTGGAAGGGAAGTGGGAATACAGGTTTCCCCCACTACCCAAAAGTATAGCGTGCCTAATGAAACGTTTCATAAGCGGAAATGACGTGAAGCAAAGAAGCAATTACCGTTACTTTACATGGAAAATTTTTTGATCATTCTCAGATCCAAATAATAATTTCTCTTACGCTTTTCTGATCCATGAGGACACATCTTGCTAACGGAAGCACAAAATAAATGGAGATAAAACACAGAGCTCACAGACAGCGAGGTAAAGCTCTCGGCACCTTGATGCCGAGATGCTGAGTGTAGTTCCCGGGGAAGGCGCTGGGCGGCGCCACTCTCGCTGCTCAGGGTGCGCGCTGCCTCTGCAAGGGCTCCTGCAAAACCAACTCTAAATGCTCTTTTCGCTTTTCACCTTCCGTCTTAAAAGCAAAAATCCTCTTCGGATTTTTTTTTTTTAAGATTTTATTTATTTGACAGAGAGAGAGAGGGAGAGAGGGAACACAAGCAGGGGGAGCGGGAGAGGGAGATGCAGGCCTCCCGCCCAACACAGGGCTCGATCCCAGGACCCTGGGACCCTGGGATCATGACCTGAGCCAAAGGCAGTCACTTAGCGACTGAGCCACCCAGGCGCCCTGGATTTCTTTCAGTTAGCAAAAACCGGTACCAAAGTAAGTCTTGCATAAAAGCAAAGTGGTGTAGGGCGACTTGGGAAAAGTGGGGAACACCTGATAGTCCTTTACTTTAATTAGTTGTTAGCATCTGACTTAATAAAATGTTCAGGCTGGAAAGGAAAGATGTCATAAAACACCTGCAAACTTTTCATTTTCAGATGGAGAAACCAAGGCTCTAAAAGGATCAATGATTGGCCCAATGGCCAATCTGTTGGTGGCAGAGCCCAGCATCGAACACAGGTTTCCTGACTGCCCCTCCAGCACATCTTCCACTCTATTAGTATTTATTCGTATTGGAAATAAAGTCATGCCTTCTACCCTTGCTGTGCACATGGGTGTGTGTGTGTAAAGAAAACACACAGAAAGGAAAGCATTTTTGGAATGGGCCAATATACTTTTAAACATAAAGATTTTAAACTAGATTTTTTTTTATTTTTTTAAAAATTTATTTGAGAGAGAGAGAGAGAGAGAGCATGCACACGAGTGGGGGGAAGGGCAGAGGGAGAGAATCTTTAAGCAGACTCGCCACCGAGCCCGGATCCCAACAACACTGAGATCGTGACCTGAGCCGAAACCAAGAGTCAGATGCTTAACTGACTGAGCGACCCAGGCGCGCCTAAGCTAGATTTTTAAACTGAGCTATTGTGTAAGATTTTAGCACAAAATTTGCAGTTTATTTCCTTTCAGTTGTAGGCTAATATGATCCCAAGTAGCTCTTTGCTTTATATTTCATTTTTCAACATTAGTTTTGGAAAGTATATTGATGTCCTCAATGAAACAAATAGCTAACATTATTTGTATGCCCAGTTGTTTACGAAATCAGGAATATGCAATATGACTCATTTAGGTAGGAAAATAACAGACTAGAACTTTTATTAATATATTTCTACTTTTATCTAAAATATGTGCAGTTCTCTAGTATGGCCTAGAAGCTCCATGAGGGTAAATTATGTCATTTTGTTCACCACTGGATTGCCAGTACCTAATACAGCAGCTAGCATATAACAGGTGCTCAATACATATGTTGAATGAATGAAAAAAATAAATTTTAGACTCAAGGTAGCTATGTGATGTGCATCAACATAATTTCTACCATCGCTGTAGAGTTAGTTCTCCAGACCCAAAGATCGTGTGTTTGAATTTCACATGAGCTCTATTTATCTGGTGTTCATCCTCACAGAATGTTGGAACTAAAAAAAAAAAAGAAGAAGAAGAAAGTAAGTGATCATCTAATCCAACTCCTGCATTTTACAGAGGGGGAAATAGCCAGGCCCATAAAGAGGGAAGTAACTTCCCAAGGATCACACAGCTAGTTAGCAGAAGAGCCTGGATTAGAACCTGACACAGACCATTGGTTAGTTACCTTCCATAAATTTACTTTTTTTATGTTGGCTTTCACATCTCTAGGTCGGTGGATCTCAAACTTGTTCTCTCCCGATCAGCAGTGTCAGCACTGGGACCTTGTTAGAAATATAAATTCTTGGGCCCACCCTGGACCTACTGAAACAGAACCTGTGGGGGTGGGGGCCCCCAGCCCTCCGGGTGACTCTGATGCACTCAGGTTTGAGAAGCACGGGTCCACATAATCTTAAGGTCTCTCCTGATACTCCATGATGTGCTATGACTTTAGGCAAAAAGGATTTTCTCAGTTGATCAGTAGTTCATTTACATAAAAATAAAGACATCTTGTATATTTTTGGTCATCAGTGAGATTGAGGAAAGAAGTCAGGAGTCCCGCTGTTTTCGTATAACCCACTCAGGTTGGTTCCTGGCACAGAAAGTGTTCCTGTTAGTATTGGTTAAAGTCACCTTAGTAGACTGTCTCGATTCAGTGGCGTTTCGGTATGTACTACATAGGCAATACAGGGTAGTGGTCAGTTTCATGGGTCTTGCAACCAGATTGACCTGGTATTGAATCCCACCTCTACCACTAACCAGTTGTGCAGCCTTGGGTGCATCACTTAAACCTTTCTGAGCCTCACTTTCTCATCTTTACAAAGAGGATAATTATATACCCATTCCTCAATATTGTTATGAGGATTAAATAAGAAAGAGCTTTAATATTGCACCTCGTACATAGTAATTGCCTAGTAATGGCAGCTAGTATTATTATGATGATGCTTATTAGCATAATCATTATTACCGTCATCATCATTTGTTCTCAAGTAAGATGGATTATTCATTTGGACACAGATTTGGCATAAATTTAAAACTGGTAGGTAATTTTTTTAGTATTCCAAAGGTTGTGGTGTCCATTAAAAATGTCTGCTTTCTCCGAGTGTTGTTTGAATGTTCTCAGGCTTTTTAGAAAGTGAGTTTGTGGCACAGCCCAGAGGAAGGTTTCCTAGAGCTCCCCAGATCGGATTCACACCCTAAACCTTTGAGATGAGTCTGCCTAGGTTGGGTTTTCCTTCCCAAATATACAACCACATCAGGACACAAAATTTTCTCCGAAATTTAGCCTCACACATAGATGGCTTTCAGAAAGTCGCTTCCCGCCTTCACTGGCCCTGTGGCAGAGGGGTAATGGGAGTTGGTGGCCATAAAAACTTGGCTGCCTTGCTCCACATAGGCTATATATTTCACCAGATCCTCAGAATCCGGTTGAGACGACATAAATCTTGCTTCATCTTCAACTTTAGAAATTGGGACAGAATACAGTAATGAATAATCCGCCACAGACCAAAAGATCTCCTCTGACGAGGTATAGTAACGCCCCTTTTCCAGATGTCTCTTAAGAATCCCGGCCAACGGGCGCCTGGGTGGCTCAGTTGGTTAAGAATCCCGGCCAAGCCCTGTGCTCCCTCCCTTTCCGGTCAGGGAGCCATGAAAGTAGCCACACCTGGAGTGAGTTTGGGTGGCGGTGTCCCATGCAAATTCCCCTTTCAAGTCATTTTAAGAATTTCAGTGCTGACAACTTTTATTAACAATTCTCCGTGTTTCTGTCATTGAGGGAGAAGGAGGAAACAGTGTCCCTGGTGTATTTCTCGTCAGAGAGTCATGAGTATATTACAGCCTCTCAATTTTTGAAGTAAGCTACATTTCAGGAGATGAAACAAAGGTAACTCTTAACATCTGCCAATATGTTTTCAGTTCTTATATCAAAGAAAGTGAAATAGCCACAAATCCTAAAGAAAGAAATCGAGGTTTAGAATTTATTCAATTAGAAGATGTGAAATGCTGAACTAAGTCTACTTTGGCAAGCGAAGTGTTGTCGACAGACACAAATGCTTTCAGGAAGAAGTATCTTAACTGCAAGAGCCTTTTTGGTTAGGTTTCAAAAGCCTTAGGGGCTTGGCTGAGCTCCCCAGAGACTCTAGCAAATGTTTGCGAATTGAAGAAAACTTGCTTAGCTTTAGGGAAAAGAGCATCCCCCCCCACACCCCAGGAAGCATTTGCAAACCCAACGCCCTGTATTTCTCAAAACAACCTTTGGTCCCAAGTTCATTTTCGTGAAGAGTTACCAGAAAATATCTGTTTTTATTTTATTTTTTTTAATTCTTGTCCTTTTGCAAGTCTACAAAAATAAAGCCTATTTAAAATTCCACACTCGTGTAGATGTGGCCTTAGGGAAGACCCATTAGACACAGAGATGATTAATGCTCCCCTCGGAATCTTATTTGCTTCTTCAACTGATTGCTCATATAGAATCTTACTTACCAAGTACTTAAGGATTTAAGTGCCTTATCATTCTTGGAAATCACTATGCACTAGCCTGCACTGGAGAGTGAGAAGAGGTGCAAGCACCTCTTCCTGGATGGGGGAAGAAGCCCACTCCCTCCCACTCTGTCCCACAATACAGTCTCCTAGAGCACCAGTCCTTGCCATACAGGTAGGCCTGTAGGGCATCTAAATATTGGGCACTCTCTAACTTGTAGAACCATGTTCTTTCAAATGGATGTTCATCCTTGCAATCACGGAGGAGGGAGAGGGGAAAGAATTGTTAACGGATTATCCTTTCTAAATGTCGGCTAGACATCTCCCCTTGGCTATCCTCTGGCACAATGAATTTAAGATGCTCCAACCCCAAATCCTTATCTGTACTCCCACCACCTGCAAAAAGTGCTTGGCTCCTGATTTCCCTATTTCTATTCACACCCCACTGAAAACCTCAAAGGCATCCCTGCCAGTTTTCTAACCCTCTTAAAATGCATTCTGCCATTTGCTAATATTTCTTGATAACAATTACGAAATTCAGCCTCTTCAGTCTTCTCTAATTTCTTCCCCCCTTTCTATTCCCACGAACAACCCCTTGTTCAGGTCTTCAATGCCCCACCCCCCGCCATTGATCTGATTCTCCCCCGCTCCCCATCCTCGAATTTCCAAGCGCTATAATCAGCCCTCCACATCCACCATGAGAGAGAGCTTTCTAAAAACACAGGCTTGATCATGTCACTAAAAGCCTTCAATAATAAGAGCGAAGAGGCAAGAGGAGAAAAGCTGCGTGGGGTTATCAGAACTCACACTTTAGTGCTCAAAATGAACAATTATCCTGATTTTAAGTATACCCAAGTCATTTTTCTAAAAATTACAATTATTATAGTGAAAATCTTTTTCTCCAGTGGTTGTAGGCAAGACCATTATACACTTACGTTATGGCCGTAATCACATTATGTCAAGAATTCATTGTATGTATGTGTATTTCCGGAAGTTTTGTTTGGTTTATCTAAACATCTGCAGTGACGAACTCTGTTATTTGTGCCACAAACATTTACTGAGCATTTACTAGGTGCCAGACACTGTGTGTGCTATAAATACAGCATGGTTCTTGCCTTCGTGGAGCTCTCTCTGAAAGAAAAAGAAAGGCTGAATAACTCCTCATCATCCACAAGGTATAGTTCAAACTCCTGGTTATAAAACAGAATGAAACAAATATCTGAATCTTACTCTGAGCGAGGGCATTTACTAGGCCTCTTCCAGGAAGCCTTCCCTCATACTTCTCTTCTCAGACGCAGATGTGGTTTTGAGGAGGAATCTGTGCAACTCCATCTAGAAGGAGCTTTGTTACAGACTCTCCTACTAGTAAAAGTTTCCAGGGAGAGCACTGGGTATTGAAGCTGGGCAAAGACTCAGAAAAGGAAGATGCCTAGTAAATGCCCAGCCCTGTCCGGCTCAGGTTCCCTGGTGGAAGTCCACCCCTCCTGGGGCTCCCCAGGAGTCACCCTCATGCCCACTAAAGTCCAAGAGAAACTGTAGCCAGCAGCAACTTTCACTTGAGAGAAGGTTCCCTGTAGCTTTCCATGTGAACAAGAGGCCGGGCATGACACTGTGGTCTATAAAATAATTCTGAAATGCCATAATTGCTCTCTACCAGTGAGCATGAAGAGTCACATTAGTATTTAAAAATCATCCAAACAGGCGGGTGCTGTGATTACACTAAATCAACCTAATTTCTAAATCGCTTGAGTAAACCCTTGTTGGATGTTATCATATAAACTTGAAAGAATTCAGGAAAAGAGAGCAAACAAGTTGGGAGCCCTACTGAATGGCAGTGCCTGGCCCAGCTGCCCCCGGCTGCCTTCTTCTGGGGTATAATGGACCTCATTTGATGAGGTCAATGACCTTATTCTGCAAGGTCAGAGTTTTTAAAAGAGCTCTCATATCATTCATTAGTTCAGCAAGTGTTTACTGAGCACTCGCAATGCACCTGCCCCTTCCCTTGGTGCTGGGTGTAGGGTGGTGAATGACAAGGTTCCAGCTTTCACAGGGCTCACTTTGTAGCGGACTGAGACAGAAAGGGGACCCATGAGTATGTAATCTAGAACGCTATGGAAAAAAAGAAAGCAGTGCGTGAGGGGAAGAGAGTCTGGCAGGGTTGGGATGACAGTTATCTGAAGACAGCCTGGCATCACATCTAAGGAGCTGGCATCTGTATGGGGAGTGGAAGGAGGTTATAACCATGGAGTGATCCAGAGAAAATAGCAAGGACAAAGGCTTCGGGGCAGAAAAATGCTTGAGGTATTCAAACACCAACCCATAGCAGGGAATGTAGGGAAGTGGGTAGTAGAGAGGTAGCCAGAGGCCAGATAAGTCATGGCCCGTACATATCAGGGAGGTCAGGGTAAATACTCCGGGTTTTATTCTGAGGGTGTCGGGGAGCTACGGGAGGCTCTTGAGAATTGACAGCACCCGACTCTCATTTTTGTTGTTGTTGTTGTAACGGAATTTTTTATTTTTAATTGTGGCAAAATACACAGCATAAAATTTGCCATCTCACACATTTTTAGGTGTTTAGTTCAGTGGCGTGAATTACATTCACATTGTTGTGCAACCGTAACTTCCGTCCAGCTCCAGAACGTTTTCATCTTCCCAAACTGAAATTCTGTCCCCGTTAAGCAACAACCCCCCACCCCCTTCTTCCCTCAGCCCCTGGCACCCACCATTGTACTTTTTGTCTCTAGGAATTTTCTGCTCTGGGTTCCTCCTATAAGTGGAATAATACTTGATTTGTCTTTTTGCGACTGGTTTCTATCACTGAGCATAATGCCCTCAAGTTTTGTCCATGGTGTAGCATGTACTAGAATTCCCTTTTTAAGATTCAGTAATATTCCATGGTATGGAGGAACCGCATTTTGTTTACCATTCACCCATCAATGGATATTTGGGTTGTTTCTACCCCTTGGCTATTATGAATGATGCTTTTCATTTTTATTTTTTAAATTTAAAAAATTTTTTAAAGATTTTATTTATTTGAGAGAGAGAGCATGAGCAGGAAAGGCAGAGGGACAGGGAGAGAGAGAATCTCAAGCAGACTCCACACTGAGCTCAATTCCAGGACCCTGAGATCATGACCTGAGCCGAAACCAAGAGGCAGATACTTAACCGACTGAGCCACCCAGGGGCCCCCGTCACAGATATTTTCATTTTCTAAAGAACCACCCGAGATACTATGTTGAGATTAGACAGTAGATGTCCAGACTGGAAGCTGGAGACGAGTTAAGAGGCCAGATGAGCAACGATGGAAGTGGTGGAGAAGGTGAGAGGTCATCAAACCCCAGTCAGATCTCAAAGATAAATCAGGCAATCTGGGCCCAAGCGGTGGCCACGTTTCTGTGCATTATTTTCCCCAGGGCTAGTGTCTGGTTTAGTGGTTTTCAGTTCTCTCAACTTGCTATGGAAAGTCAGCAAATGCTACTTCTAGAGAAATCTGGTTATTCACCCACAGTGGGATTGATGAAGGTTCCAAGCCATCTAGAAGCCTGGGGGATTTCTCCAGGAGCCAGAAAACCTGAACAAAACACCAAAAATGCTTTATTTTACCCATGGGGGAATGGGGGAAGCCACCTAAGATGTATTTGACTTTTCTCTGCCTTCTTGAAGAGAGGGCATTGAGACTATTTTAGACTTTTCTGGATGACTCGGTATCACAATTCTGAAAGAGCAACTTTAGTACGGACACAGGTGCATCGCAAGCAATGTCTTTGAGGCTACTGACGTGAGCGGGTCTCCGAGTTCTGTACTTCTGATAGGGGTGCGCTTTCTTCTTGGGGGTTTTGCATCCCCTCCCGTGCTAATGTACTTGCCAACACTGCTCTTCTTCCTCTTCCTAATCTAGCAGCATGGGGCGCAGCATCCAGCACTATACCCCTTGGGCAGTAAGCCCTTGATAAATGCTCATAGAATGATGAGAGCCAAATATGTTTACCTCTTGGGTGAAAGAAAAGAAAACGGTCACAGAATGGAGGACTGTTTTGTGTACAGCGTTGCAGTTTTTGTTTTGGCCCTTTGGGGGCCTCTGGTTTTCTTCCTATCTGTTTCTTCACATACGTTCGGAGCAGCCAAGTTCGCCGTATGACTGTGCCCCACACAACTGACCTATCAGGGCCACTAGTAACCACTAAGAAAGACCTGATCGGGCCATGCATGCTGATCCCAGGACAGAGCAGCCGCAAAATGAGAAATCTCTTCCTGTCTCATCTATTCTGGTCATGGCCATACTGTAAAAAGATGTGCAATTTTTTTTAAAAGCGTCAACTGTTTGGCATCTGTTTTAGGGAAGTTCACAAGCACATTTTCAATGACAAAAGGAATGTGTTATTTTCTTTATTTTCTTGCCAAAGAAAAACACATTCCAAAATATAGACTATTTGGATGGAATCACATTTAAACTAGAAGTACATGTGAAAATTACAGAACCTTAGAGCAAGAAGGAGCCCAGAGAGATGAGAGAAACGGGGAGACAGAGAGATGTGGACATGAGGCTAGGTGACACCCTCATGATTACAGCTTACGCTGCACTTTTCTTAGGGAAGGATTCCTTCAGAGCTGTTCCTACGATTCAGTTTGCACGTGTAGCCCTGTGTCTGAGATTGGAAGAACAATTGGAATTGGTAGAGAACTCTGCTGATTATATCAACCTGGGGGGCCTTCCTTTAAGAGCATGAGCACTGGATTCAAACCAATGAATGATACCACTGGTTTATACCTAACACTTAACCTGTACTATGCTACGTATTTTAACTATAACTCATTTAATCACTGATTAGCCCTGTGAAGTAGATACTATTATTGTACCACTTTACAGAGGAGAAAACTGAGGTCTGGGAAATGATAGAGCTGGTATTGAAACCCAGGTTTCGGTGAGGTCAAAGCTAGAGTCCCTAACCACTGTACCATACTGCATATAAAAAACAAGAGAATCCGAAAGCCTGGGTCTTTGCTAAATGCCCCCGAAGACTAGAGCTGAATGGAACCAACAGGGTGACACTCTGTCTCTCCCAGAGGTCTCCAAGGGAGCTGGTTCCTGAGAGAATGCAGAGCCTCATAGAAGCCAACTGAGGACTCAGCGTAGACGCTGCTACAAGCTAAGCCCCAGAAGAGCTAAAACGGAGTAAAAAACTGAAAGAACAAGAACCAGAAATCATGAGGCTCGGAGAATCAGGTCATGAACGGGCTCATGGCCACTGACTGCCATGCTGAGACAGGGAGCCATGGAGGGCTGGCAAGTGCTCTGGCCCACCAAGCCACAGTCAGAAGGCCAGAGCCACTGGTGCCTAGGTCATCTAGAGGATGTGATGGGCCCTCAGGTGGGGTCTCAGCTCAAACGCTGTTTTCCCCCAAAGAGACAGGTTAACTGTCTATCTCTTCTCTCCACCAGAATGTGAGCTTCTTCAACCCAGTCACCATATCTTTTTTGTACAAGAATGTATCCCCAGTGCTTACAACAGTGCCTGGCACATAGAATGTGCTCAGTAAAGATTTACGGAATTCAGCCATGCAAGAATGAATGACAGAGCCCAGCTGGCCATCCTGAGCTACAACTCAGATGTCCCTGAGTTCTCTAATCTTAAAACACACAAATAAGAGCCTGAGCTCCCCATAGTTCCAACTCCCTGCTTTCCAGGCACATTGGCAGGATTGCACCTCCCCACCCCTTTTAAAGTGAGGCGTGGCCCTGCAACTTGCTTTAGCCAGTGAAGTGTGACCAGAAGCTTTGAGAACCTTTCCCTGCCTCTGCAATCGTAGATGCATTGAAGGCGGCGCCTCCCTCAGCCTGGGACCCTGAGCAAGGACCAGATGGAGAAGAGCCAGCCAACCCGCAATGGACATGGGGCAAAGGGCATGCGCAAGAAATCAACTATTGTTTTAAGCCACTGAATTTTAGGGGTTGTTATTTCAGGCCAATACAGCCTTGCCTGACTGATACATCATCCAGTTTGCAGAAAAGCTCATCTTTGTATTAGCTTCCCTTTGCCAAGAATTCCTGGCAGTCGTTGAGAAATGCCTACAATTTATAAATCCATTCTGGTTGTCATTTGTCACCTTTAGGTTTTAGACCACAGTTCCAGGTTTCTCTGCTGGTCGCCTCTTACCTCCCCATAACCAACGTTCCCCAGGCTGCTATTCTTTCATCCAAACCATGTCCCAACAAACGGCAACAGAGTTAAGAGCTGGCTGTGGAATTTTACTGAAGGTTTGGGAATAACAGAGGACGCTATGGTCTGAATGTTTGTGTGTCCCCACAATTCATGAGTTGAAATCCCAACTCCCAACGAGGATGGCATTAGGAGGAGCTGGCTCGGGGGGGGGGGGGGGGGGGGGGCTTTCCGAGGTGCTTAAGTCATGAGGGTGGTGCTCTTATGAATGGGATTAGTGTTCTATAAAAGAGACTCCAAAGGCCCCAATGGCCCCCGCTGGCTGGCTCTTCCCTTAGTCCCATCCCTTAACTGCCCTGTCATGCAGGAAAGGATCTTTAACCTTGTCTACGCTGTCCAGAGGCCACCCTTGACCTTCTCCTCCAAGGCCCATAGGGAGAAGGAAAGTGGAACTCGTCACTATCTCTGCAGAAATGTCACTCTGCCCCCTCCCCCGGGCAGCCTACCGTGTGCATCTTCTACAGGGCAGTTTAGCTCTTCATCTTCACAACCTCTTCATCCTAGAGCAGAATCTGAGCTAGAGCTTTGCAAATCAAAAGCCCATTGAAGTGATTTTCCCAGAAGAAGAGAGCAATATTTCCCCAGCAATGAATTCTCAAAGCAAAAGTAAGAAGCTGTTGGCAGCTTTAAATAGCAGCTTCTCCCTGCTCTGGTTAGTTTTGCTTCCTTTGTTTTATTTTTTGATGGATCCGTTCCACCAATCTTGTCCGGTGGCCTCAGCTTGAATGTAAGATCCCTGGGAAGGTTCACTGTATCTGCTGCTACTCTGTAAAGAGAGATAGATTCACAGAGGGGTTAAAAGTTTGGACTCTGGAGCCAGACCTCCCTTCACAGAGTAAGCGCTAAGTGTTTCCTATTACAGTAATGCCTCTGGGATGACCTGCTGACATGTCTGGTTCCCTTTCTAGAGAGCTGAGGCTGGATGGATTGTAAGGACTCATTATCTTTAATGACCAGAGGCAGAACTAGTTCAAGGGCTTGGTGCCAATCTAAATTGCGGAGGGAAGCTAAGACCGGTACCAAAGGTACGGATCTGAGAAGCGAGGCCACAGGCAGGGAGCCAGGCAAGAGATCAAGACCCAAAAGCAGGAAAGTAGAATCCAAGACAAGTCTGGGACTTAGACCCTTGACAAGACCAGGGACCTGGTGCTTGTCGTGAAGGTGTGGTGTGGAGAGGCCAGGACCAGGCTGACCCGTGCCCCCACCCCCCCACCCCCCGTCCCAGGACCAGGCTGACCACCCTCGGATGAATGATTTTCCCTCTCAGCATAAAGCCCCACCAACAAACGACCTCGCAAATAGACCTCATGATTCTCCTTTGCAGATAAAGAAATCGAGGTTTCGGGGTGGGGGTTGTACGGATTGCCTAAGGTCATTGAGCTTATTCATCTGCAGAGCTGGGATTCAAGCTGAGGTTGAACCGACTCCAAAATCGGTGGCCTTTGCGCTCCCCACTAGACCACGTGACCTCAGTAGACCTGTGCTCAGGGGTACACAATCTAGTAGTAAGGGAGGCAAATGCCAGCAAGTAGCTCACATCGAGGTATGCTAGAGGTCTGTTCAAGGTACGGTGGGGTATGAGAGCAAGAAGGTGTTCTCAACAAGTCAGCTTGGGGGGTGTGCTGGAGGGCTGGTCGGGGAGGTCTTCCTAAGAGCAGCAGTCCCTTGAGCTGAGTCCTGATAAAAACTGCCAAGGGGGCAGAGAGTAGGTGGTAGGTGCTTGGGGGGTGTGGAGTACATTCCTGACACAGGAAGCAGTGTCCATATGGGAACTGTCATAAACACTTTTCAAATGAAAAAACAAACGTCTCTTCAAGCCAAAAGCCTATATTACAGTTGCTGATAGTTCCGTTTCAGAAGTTCAGAGACCCGACCACCAAAGGAAAATACAACAGAACCAAAGGGAAAAACCAAAGGCATCGCTAATCTGCCATCTGCACCGATGATGTAGGAAAATAAACGAGAGCTAAGCAAAACAAAACCAAACAAAAAACGCCTCAAACAAAAAAGTCTTCTTTTGAGACAGGAGGAAAGCTCTGTCTCCCAAAGCCACGGTCGTGTTTTCCGTGTTTATGCTGCTGTGTGACCGGGGCCTCAGAGTCCCGTTGGGGGCCTGTCCCTTTTTTATGCGACGGGGGCTCAGTCCGTCTCCAGCACTTCCCAGAGTCAGGCGGGAACCCGCTTCAAATGCGGAGGCTCGATTTCAGCTGGTTGCGCGGCGCCCGCCATCCAAGCCACAACATCTGAACGCAGCCTCCTCCCAGGCAAGGAAACAGTCAATAAGGAAATACCATAGTTCGGCTCTTTGCAACTCGCTCGAAGTGTGAGGCGGCGCTTCATTTCCTGATCGCTCAGGTGGAAATTGTAAAAACAATTAAGAGCAATGACTAATCACCGAATCAAAGCAGGTTGCCCAACTCATTTGCAATTGTGTGCTCAGTTCTGTGTGCCAACAAACAAAGACTCGGGGAGTTTATTATTTAAACCAATTAAAAGCTCTAGGCAAAGCGAGTAGTCAATTTGTGGCCACGTGGTGGGAAAACATCGGTTGGAAGAGCCTGAGGAATTTCGTGAGCGGAGCCATATGGCCAAAATCGGAATGAAGCACCCAGGATCGCCGGGGAAAGTCTGCACGGAAAGCAATTTCAGAAGGAAAAGCTTCACCTAGCAAGAGCAGACTTGTGCTCTGTGCTCGCCTCTCCCCGGCAGCCCCCCCCCCCTCATCCCGATCCCCCCCCCCCGCCTGCCCCCTACCCCACACCCCCACCTCCCCCATCTTCTAGGCTGCCTGCAAGGCGGGTAGTTCCAACCAACAGTAAAAGGAAAAAAGGAACTGACTAAAATTCAAGGTCTGACTGTTCAGCAAGAGACATTGCTAAATTTCCTGTCCACCATTTGCACTTTTATGTATTTTAGGGCTACCTAGAGAGTTCTTAAAGGCCCAGATGATGAAAATCGGCCTCCCTTCTTCCCAAATGAGGTGCACAGTCCATCTGGAGAGGGCACTCACACTTTTGTATGAAGCTGTGGGCCGTAAAACAGAAAGTAAAGAATTAAAAACTGAAGCCATTTGGTAGCAGTTATAAAAAAAAAAAAAAGCGGAGGGAGGTAGAAGGGGGTGCAGTGGGGGCAGTTACTTGAGCAAATTAGATTTACAGAATGGATATAATGGAGTAAACCTTTACTGAAAGTTCCTTTTCACGTCCCCATGAGATATTTTCCACTAACATTTTTGTTTTCTGGCCTACACGTCCCTCTGCCCCTAACCACTTCCCCCACATCTCCCTCCCCCTGCATTTTCCTGGAAAATCTAATAATTCTGGTGCTCCTAATGGATCTCACTTCTTAAGGTCCTGGTCCCTTTCTCCTTCAAGTTCGCTCCAAAACAAGCATTCACAGACACTCCTGATTATAGAAGGAGGAAGATCCATTGTACCAGAACCAACTGGAAGATTTTGACAGCTCCGTCAGCTAGCTGCAGCTGTCCTATACCACGTTGCATATTATAACTAATGCACTAAGATGAAATCATTTTTGTACATCAATAAACAATGTGGTTCATGGTATGTGGACAAGTAAATTGAGTAAATTCAGCTGCAGCATCCTTCCTTCCAAAAAGTCTAGCACTGTCGAAACTCCCAAAATTAATAAGGCACACCTGTCCGTGTGTTGTGGGGTGGTCAGGATCACAGCTCCCACTTCCTGCAACGTGGAGGGTGGCAGCAGGGAAAGGGTGAAGGGGCTGCCATGCTCTCTGCCTGAACTTAGCCTAAGGGTTACCTTGCAGCAGGCATCCCATTCCCTCTCATGTACTCTAGCAAGTTGGCAGGGGCAGGCCCGACCGGCCCTTTAAGTCAGAGGCCTGTAGAGCATGAGGTCGAAAGGCACCAACTGTGGGACTTGTGAGTTCCAAAGCTGACTCTGCTACTAGAAGCTGAAAAGTCCTCAGATAGTCAGCCAGCCTCAGGGGCCGGCTTACCAGCCAAAGAATCTTCCCTCTGAAACTATCAGATGTGGAAGCAAGTGATTGTCTGATAGACCAGGCGCTGAGAGCCTGTCCCCATTTCTAAACCAGTGGGGATGTGAGTGGTGTGTCACAGAGATGAACTGAACTGGTTTGAGTAGGACTTAAAAGAGGTGGTTCAAAGCTCTCTCCTCCTCCACCACCATTTTTTTTTATATAAGAAATGTGGGGCTGTCTGCAGTCATCCTTGAGGTTCTATCCCGTGCAGATTTGGGATGGCCCTCCATCTGTGTGAGAGCACCAGGAAGTCGGCTTAATTTACAAAACAGAATGCCAACCCTACCTCCTGGCTACCAACCAAGATGGAGTTCTTCGGGGGAAGAAATGGGCACAGCCGGGGCAGGCAAACCCCAGTCCTTTGAAGTGAGGCAGGGCCACGTGACCTGCGTCGGCCAGTGATGTGTAAGTCCAAGTGCGATATGCTAATTCTAGGTAGAAGCAGGTAACTTCTTCCATTAACGAGCTTCCAGAGCTCTCTTGGCCCAGCCCGGTAATCCCCGAAGCACGGTGTTGAGATGATGTCATCAGATGCCACGGAGTAAATACACAGAGCCAACCCGACCCATGTCGCCCATGTAGCATGAGCGATCAAAATATTTTTGTTGTGTCAGACCGCTAAGACTTGGGTGGTGGTGGTGATCTCAGCATATTCTAACCTGTTCTGACCACTAAACGTTAGAATCTGAGGCTACAGTTCTTTTCATTGCCAGAGCTGTACCTTAGTCACTCCCTGGAGAGTCTAATCTTGATTAAAAAGCTATTTTACCAAGTGGAAAACATGATTTAGATAAGTAATACTAGAGGCACTCTAAAAGACATGTTGACCATCCAGTCCTTTCGACTCTGCAAGGTCTAATTTTATGCCAAATTAAATATCCAGAAAGTAATTTATCTTAACTGATTTAGCGGAGGTCCATGCAGAAATGCATTTGTTAAACTTTAAGTTATTATTCAAAATTGCTCTACAAAAATGTCATTCTCTGCAGAAAGCAAGGAAAGGTTGCATACAATGCTCTTTGGATCACAGGCCATGTGATAAAGTCTGCCTGAAATCTGGTTCCGAGGAAGAAAAGCTCTCCTTTGTTTATTCAGCTTGCTTTATTTAGACAACTGGAATCATATTTCCATTTTTACTTTGGCTACCAGTGTGCTCAGAGCTAAATTTATCGTTCCATTTCCAGAGTTATCATGTTGCTTCTTCCTGGCATAATTCCTTTTGCTTCTAACTCCAGTCTTTATTTTTATCTTACAAATTGCTTTCAAATCCTTTAGAAATATTGATAGCGATAGATGTTATGAATTATTTTCTTTTCAAGGCAGACTCACTTGCAGAGCCAACCACCTCCACAAAGTGAATCCTGTCCATTCCCGTGAGACCCAGTTCCAAGGGGTCACTGCCTCTCATTGGTCTCTCTACTGTCTTCCAAGGGAAGAAAATAGTCTCAGAGGCTACTGGATGGAGTTTGTTTGGCCTTTAGAGGTATAGGGACCTTGTTTATTTGATTTGGGGTGGAAGAATTAGGCTACAAACTCAGAAATAATCTAATTATCTGTAGTCTGGGAATAGCAGAATAGGACAATAAAAGGACACAGAACATTCTAGGCAATTCTATTGCAAAGGAAACTTTACCATGACGGAATTTGTGATTGTAGATGAACTTAGTATTTTATGGTACCTATAGAATTGGAGGGAGAGAAAGAAGAAATACACAAGGCTAAACCACTAAACCAAGTAACTTTGTAAAAGTCCCAAGAAGCTCAGTAAATTGTGTTTCTCAAATGAGGGCAGGGTTTCTCAACCTCAGCACTGTAGACATTTTAGGTGGATAATTTGTTGTTGTTTTTGTGGGAGGGCCCTGTGCATTGCAAGATGTCTGGAAGCACCCCTGGTCTCTACTCACTCTACACCAGTAGCACTCCCCCCAGTCATGACAACCAAAAATGTCCCCTGGGTGGGGTGGAGTGGGCAGAATTGCCCATCATTGCAAACCACTGAGTTAAAGTTAATCTTTGATCAGAAACGTCTGCCAGAGTCTGCCATATACCCTGTCCTCTCATCTATCTTATAAAAGAATCACAATAGCTGTGTTAGTGTATCTACTATGTGTCAGACACCTGACACGCATTATCTCATTTCATCCTCACCACAGCCCTCTGAAACATTCGAAGTTTCAAGAAGGTCACACAAGTAGAGAGAGCTAAGAGACAAATCCAGACCTGCTTGGCTCTAAACCTGTGTCCTTACCCACTGTTCAAACCAGATCAACAATGGTAGAGGGTACTAATTGTCCCAATTTTACAAATGAACAAACTGAAGTTATTCCAACTGAAGTGATTTACCAAGAGCACACAGTTAGCACTTGGCAGAACCAGGGTTCTAATCTAGATTTCCATGACTCAAAAGACACACCTATTCTTTTTTCTCCATATGGATCTATTAAGCGGTTGCTGGGCCATTTGTACCCTCTCCCACTTGGGTGCCAATACAGGCAAAAGGGTGAGACATCTGGAACCAATGAAGTTCAGAGGTTGCACCAAAGGGAAATACCAACGCAGTGGCAATCAGCGGAAGAAAAAAAAGAAAAATCCATCAGTACTGGGGAGGCCACACAGCTACCAAAGTTTGCAGTGAGAAGAAACAGCCCAACTACTACTACCACTTAGGGAACTCTTTGAGTATTTCTCCAGTAATCCTTGACCCTCACCTGCTTTGCTGCACTCCCCAAACAGAAAAAAAACAAAAAGACACAAAAACAAAAAACAACCTTGTGACCAAGTTCAGTTTTCTTAAGGCACTTTGAGATGATTTTGCTTTATGTCTGCTATGACTGAGCCAGACCAAATCATATTTTCTGCAATGATGATGATGAAAAGTCAATCTCCCGTGAACTCCCCACATGCCCGAGCTGGGATTTAACATGGCAAAATTGATGTGTGAACCAGTGTTGCTATTTAATGTGGTTTCTATCAAAGTGTTCATAAAACCTGGGGCTGCAGCTGGCCCCCATTAGGTAGTTTCTTGGTGAAAGTTTTCCAAGGAAAACTTTTTTAACAGCTTCATAAAGCCAGGCACAAAAGGGCAGGGCAATGACTGGCTGGAAGACATGGGACTTTTTATCTTTGAAATGTTAAATAGGGGTTTGTTCTGTTTATTTCTGAAAGAAAAATTGGAAGGCATTAAAGGCTACGTTTTGAGCCTTGCAGGATTTCAGTCATATAGTCATGTGTTCATTTGTTCAATATTTATTTAGCACCTACTATATGCCAGGCCTTGGGCCAAATACTGGGAGGAACAAAAAGATGAGTAACACTTGGGCTCTTGGGAATGTGGAGGGGGAAAGAGACTGGTGAGAACACAAAGCAGTCTGGGACCAGGGTTTCGATGTTGGAATTTATAAAGTTACCTAGAAGAGTGCTTGGTGCCAAGTAAGGGCTCAGAATACGTGTGCTTCTTCCTTCAACAGGTACAATTTGATGCTAATACTTTGAGGATGATCACTCGTTTACTGCTAAAAGATAACTATCAACCTCACACAAAAGCTAATGTTTGGGCCCCCTTTTGGGAATGTGTGGTGTTGTTTTAAAAAAGAGCTTTTCACCTGAACAACCAGATGCATATGTTAGTTCTGTACATAACACCATTAAACCTTCCCTGCATGCCTATATAGTCCCTCTGCTCTTGGGAGACTCATACTCTAGTGTGAGGAAATTACATTTGTACCTTCTTATGGATACCATGTAAAAGAGGTCTTTTGACCCACAGACCCAGGCTAGTTCCAGATTGGTGTTAAGTATTGACCATTCATCCAACCAACCCTTCCAGTCCACCATCATGGGTTATGATGCTATAGTAGTTCAGAGGAGCAACTTGATCTCCTGGGGGATGAGGTAGTCAGGTCAGTCTCTGTGAAGGAGACACTCCAGAAGCTAGGTCTTGAGGATGCAACTTGTACATGAATACGAAGAAAGAAGAGAGATGTTCTAGAATGGGGATAGCCTGAGCAAAGGTGCAGAAATAGGAACATGCCTGGCATGTTTGGGGAACAATGAATAAACCCAGGTTGACAGGAACACAATTCAGAGGAATAGCGGGACATCAAAGTCATGGTAGTTAGGGTCAGATCATGGGGATCTCAAATCCCAGTCTAGGGTACTGCACGAAATTAGTAGCCTATATATGTCGCAAACATTATTCTTGGAAAAATATGGAGCGAGGATTAAGTTGAGTCCCCAGATTCTCAAGCATTTGGTTCTTAACAATATCATTCATTATACAGAGTCTCAGAACTGTTTGTCCTTCCCAAAGATCCCCCTACTATGGAATCCATAGGACTTTGGGGGCCTCTGAAAGAAAAGGTCCTGAGAACTCATGGCAACACAGTACCTGGGCAATGTGTCCCTGAGAAAAGGAACTAGCATTTGCAGACACTGTGCAAGACCTTTGTACATATATTCTTTAATTCTCACAAAAACCCAATGAGGTAGGTTCTAATATAATCCCCATTCTACAGATGAGAAGACTGAGCCTCAGACAGTAGAGCAAAACAGGATTCAAACACTGGTCTGTTTTATTCTAAATCCAGTATTCTTTCACCATACCACACTGTCTCCTGAATGGAATCTCTTTGTAAAACTGAGTGGGGGCATCCTGTGATTAATCCCTACCTCTAGCTATTATTCTCTTAAAACTTAATAGTAAAATTCCTATTTTCCTGTTGTCCAAATGTTCTTGAATGTTAAATGTTTTGGGGTTCTAGCCAAATTAGGGAAAACAATGAGCTCAAGGACTTCCAGAACGATTCATTATAAAGGTCAAACTACCCCCCAAACTTAGTCAGCCACCAAAGGACACTATTCCATGGACCAGAGAAAATGGTAGCAACTGGAGCTATCCAGGTGGCTCAGGTTGAGGAGAGATCTATCAAACCATGGGCAGACGTGGATTGGCTCTGCTATTCTGGTAGGCTCTGCTGCCTAATTAACCATCATATCACTGAAACTACAGTGAACAAGTATACTGGCAGGTAACCTAGTACAACACTCAATGGTTTGCAAAGGTCTACAACTGCCCTCTGACACACCACCACCCCCAATGTCATAAATGAGGACACTGAAGTTCAAACTAAGGTAACTAAAACGCTAAGTAACTGGCTCAAGGTCACATACCTCAAAAAGTGGCAAAAAGCGGGATTCAAAGTCTGGTCTTTCCACCCCAAAGTTCAATACACTGCTCTTTAAGTGCCAAAGCACTTATTTGCCTTCATTTTGGCAACATAACTAGTCAAAAGACTACAAAAAGTCACCGACTTAAGTGCTTTGAATTCTCGATGCTAAACTTCCAGCTTCTGAGGCTTTTCTCTCCAGCCCCACCTCCAGCTCTCCATTGACTAGACTGACCAGGGGGTCTGGCCCCATGCAGACATAGTCTGTGTGTCATACGTGCGGGGGAACTCCATCTCCAACTCCCAAATGCAATAAACATGACTTTTAACCTTAAGGAAATCCAAAACACATGGCAGCCATAAAAATGGTATTAGAGAAATTAACAACAGGTTATCAGAGAGACAAGAATTTCCAGTAGTGTTATATAGATGAGTCACGACAAGCCTCTGTCAAAAAACCTGGAGGATATTATAATGATATAGACGACAAAGAGAACATAGGAGCGAGATAAATAGCCACCTGGTGAGCAAGGCAGAGACACTCAAAAGTCTCTCTAGAAAGTCTAGTCATCAAACCACTCTATTCACCGGCTCCCCTACGCTATCACATATTTTGAGTAATATATGCATGAAAATGCTTCTGCATACATCCTTGTCTTTGTCCATCAATCAGCTAATTCGTTATGGATGAGAAAACCAGCAGATGACACAACTGCTACCTTTTAGCACTCAAGCGAGTGGTCTGTTTAGCTTCTGAGATGAAGACCCTGATCTAGGTCCTTAGGATCTGATTAGGAGCTGTATTATGCAAGAGCCTCCTACTTCACAGCCCTTCATACGGTGGTTCTCAAACTTGAGAGTCCATCATCATCACCCGGAGGGCTTATCAAACCAGACTTCTGGGCCCCGCCCTCAGTTTCGGATTCAGTCGGGCTGGGGCAGGGCTCAAGAAGTGGCATTTCTAACAAGTTCCTGGGTGCCATGGACACTACTAGTCCCGGGGGGCCACACTCAGAGAACAAATGCCGCACAGCCACCCAAGCAATCATCTGAAAACTTATTCTGTTTGTCATCACTCTTTTCAGGTACGTTCGGTGGCTCCAGACTGCTGAAGTTCAGACTCTGGTTTCTGGGACTGCAAGCTCCAGCCACCCATTCTTGGCAACCTTGTGTCCTGTACTCACAAACACAGACCCTCCCGTGCAGACAGGAAAGCTTCCTCACTGGTCCCTAAACTCAGCATTTTCACTGCTGACTTCAACCCTTGCTTCATGCTGTTTCCCTCAAAGAAAATGCCTCCATCTTTCTTTTGCCTATCGGTATCTGCAGCCTTTGACTCCTACTCCATTTCTTCTAAGTGGCCTTTCCTGGCTGTTCTGGCTGCATTAAGTTCTTCCTTTTTAAAAAGCCAATAGCGGGCGCCTGGGTGGCTCAGTTGGTTAAGCGACTGCCTTCGGCTCAGGTCATGATCCTGGAGTCCCGGGATCGAGTCCCGCATCGGGCTCCCTGCTTGGCAGGGAGTCTGCTTCTCCCTCTGACCCTCCCCCCTCTCATGTGCTCTCTCTCATTCTCTCTCAAATAAATAAATAAAATCTTTAAAAAAAAAAAAAAAGCCAATAGCAATTCCAAATTTGTACTCCTCAGTTTAGCAAGCAGGAAGTTGAGCAGTTGTACCTATGTCTCCTCTAGGTATCTAAACTCTGTTCCCTCAAGGCCCATGTCCTAAGCAGTGTTTCATTAGCCTCTCCTTCCAGGACCCATGGCAGTGCTAAACAATAGGACCCAGGGCAGTGCTAGACAAATAGTATGTACTCAATATGGTAGTCCCCACTTATCCACAGGGAGTCCATTGTAAGGCTCCCAGTGGATGCCTGAAACTGCAGATAGTACTAAACCCTACATAGACTCTGTTTTTCCTATACATTCATGCCTACGATAAAGTTTATTTTTTTAAAAAAGATTTTATTTATTTATTTGACACACAGAGAGAGGGCGCACAAGCAGGGGGAGAAGAAGGGGGAGAAGCAGGCTCCCCACAGAGCAGAGAGCCCAACATGGGGCTTGATCCCAGGACCCTGGGGTCATGACCTGAGCCGAAGGCAGACGTTTCGCCGACTGAGCCACCCAGGTGCCCCAATAAAGTTTAATTTATAAATTAAACACACTGAGAGATCAATAATAATAAAATATATAAAATAATAAAATGTATAACAATATACTGTAACTACATAATATGGTCTCCCCCTCTCAAAATCTTGCATCGTATGCACTCACCCTTCTTGTGATGATGTGAGATGATAAAATGCCTACATGATGAAATGGAGTGAGGTGAATGACGGAGGCATTGTGACACAGCGTGAGGCCACTGTTGACCTGCCAGTGCATCAGAAAGAGGATCATCTGCTTCTGGACTGCAGTTGACTGTAAGGGTAACTGAAATCACGGAAAGTGAAACCACAACTAAGGGGGAAGTACGGCAAGTACATTTTTAAACCTACAACTTCATTAATTAAGGAGGCTTACTATACTTTTTTAAAACTGGTGAAGCTTGGCACAATAATAAATGGTATAATTAGGCTGGTTTGTTTTCAAGTTTTTGTTTGTTTTACATTTCTTTCATGTTTGGAGAATTTCAGAGGACAGTTACATTTGTAAAATTAGGTTGAGAACAGACATGACAACATGAGTACAATCTATGCATTTGCTGATCTCTGCTGGATATTTCCCAATATGCTCACACATGGAGCACAGACCTAATTTACAGAACTCAACTTAACCCTCTGGTAACGCAGATGCATCATAGGTGTTTTTGACCCAGATCAGCACTGAACACTGATCTAGACATATGCTAATTAAGATTTCATTAATGACGAAAATATCCTGCCTTTGAGGGATGCCTTGGTGAAACTAGAGGGAGATTAAAAAGACAATTACATTTCTTAAATCAACCCCCTTGTTCTCCATGAAATACTTTGAGGCTGATTTGGTTTAATTCCACCTTCTCAAAAAAATCTCACTTGGGGGAAAATGGGAATATAAAAGCAATGATCTCCCAAAGCAAATTTAAGCTATTCTAACAGGGACACTGCATGTAGAAAGCAAGTAATATCTTAAACTATGCTGTCTGGGCTTTCCCCCCCTCCCCATAAAATCTGAGTTGAAAGGAAAGGAAAGCAGAAAAATGAAAAGAAAGGAAAACAGACAAAAATTGTATCGACACACACAAACTAGTTTGAATTTTAAAAGAAGACTTTAGTCCATTCCTAAACAGATTACTAACCTGGGTTTGATTTTAGTCAAACATCTGGTACTTTTACTATCAATTGTTGTCTTCACTCCAGTCTCATATAACCACACATAGTTTCTAGAACATGTGAGGGAGTAATCACCTGGCAGCTGGACATCATTCCAATGACAGTGCCAATGTTCCTCAACCCAGTGGC
Organism: Neomonachus schauinslandi; assembly: GCF_002201575.2. Classification (NCBI taxonomy): domain Eukaryota; kingdom Metazoa; phylum Chordata; class Mammalia; order Carnivora; family Phocidae; genus Neomonachus; species Neomonachus schauinslandi. The sequence continues at coordinate 14,300,897 of NC_058419.1, forward strand.
ATTGGTTAGAATTGGCAACGAATTTTGACTTTATTTTGGATTCCCTTCTCTCCAAGGAGGCTCTCCAACTCCAAATACTTTGCTAGACAAGTGACTGCTTAAATGAGTGCAAAGTAACAGGCTTGTTGGTCTCTATGGCAGGCCATACATAATCACCATAGAAATATATAATTACACCTGTCAACCTCATCTTGTGTAATTGATTCAATGACTAACAATGTCAGTGGCAGGCTAAGCTTTGAGGTCTCGCTGTGAGAAAATACTCATACATGGCTAAACATCTTGGTGTCTTAATTGCTTGTCATACTGCCAAGGCTCCTGTGTTGTATCTATCTCCACAGCAACAGACTAGAATAGATAAAGCACATTTAATAGCCGAAAAGTGAGTTGATCACCTTGTTTTTGTTTTATAGGCCCTTAAAAAAAAATCATGGAGTTGTCAAAAATAATCTGGTCATGAAGCCAGATTTGAAAGAGAAGTCTAAAATATCATTCTGTGCACTGAAAAACTAGATGCATGCTTCACGCTTTTCAAAAAGCAATCCTCTAATTATGATTATGAGGAGAGAGGAGCAGTCCATGCTTGAACATGTACAAAGGCACAATGTGACATGAAGTTTTCATCACACTCACTGCCTTTTCAGGAGTTGCTGGAACACATTAAAATCTCTCAACCACAAAGCAAGAAAGCCCTGGAAGCTCCTGGCCATTGGCAGTTTTTTTCTGAAAGGGTGGTTTGGCGGTGTACACCATGGTTAGACAGAGGCCACCAACCCAGGAGACAAACACACCAACCATAATCACGTGGAATGAAAATGCAGAATCATGGCTAGAGTTGTAACAAAATGCAGTAAGTTATTTTTGAAATTTAACAAATTATATTCTGTGGCTGGTGCTCAAAAAGCACAGTGACTAATTGAAAAGTGTCAAGAAGCCTGTAGATTACCATGTTTTACCCAATATTAGATAACTTTTGATACACATGACAGATACAAAGTCACTCTCACATCCAATCTCTATCCATCTCTTATTTCTATTTGACAAATTTAACAAGCTGTCTTTTATACCAACCATACTCAGATGACTGCTTTCCAAGGTTACCAAATCCCATTCATTCATTCACTGGGTCAGTCATTCAACATAGTTTTGAGTGCTTACAATGTGCCAAGCACTGTGCTAGGTGTCGGGACGCAACAAAAGAGAATGCGTGTTATGGGAACTCATAGGAGTGGCACTGACCCAGACTCAGATGACCAGAAAATTGTTCCTGAGGGAGATGACACCTAAGCTGAGTCTTATAGGGAGAGTAGAGTATTAACCTGGTTTTGGAGGCTGGGGAGGGGAGAATAGCTACTATAAAAACTCACAGAGGTGAGGAACAAAACAGCTAGAGCACGAAATGGCATAACGAGAGATTTGGCTTGAGAGGGAAGAAGGAACCAGCTCATGGAGGGTATTAATACCATATTAGGGATTTTAGGTCCTGGTCCTGAAAGAACTGGAGAACCAGTTTTTTTAAGTGTGTGTTTGGGAGGGAGGAGGATGGGTGTACATGTTAGGAATATTACCTGTCTGAACTGTTAAGAATAGAAAAACGCTTCCAGAAGAATAAGATTTTTCCCCCTCAATTGTATTCTCCTTGACCAGAGTATCTGACACTGCTCATAAGATAGTTTCTTTGATATTTTGCTTTTCCACTTCTCTTTCTCTAGCTCCTTTGCTGGTCATTTTTCTCCTGTCAAATCCATTGATTCTTTCCTTTTCTCACTGTCACCAACCCTATATAGGCTATTCCAAATTACCTTCTTAATTTGTTTCCCTGCCCCCTCTAGTCCATCTTGTACTCTTCTAGAAAATTTCTCTTCTTAGTTCCACCTTCAGTGGTGCAATGTACATCTGATGTGTCTATTTGCATAGCAACCATGTCCCCATTGTTAGTAACAGCATCATGATTTTCCTTTGGAAAACAACTCCTCCCCCAGTGGATGCTGTCCCAACTTCCTCTGGCCAAAGGCCAGTTATGTAACCTAGGCCAAGCCAATCAGACTTTCTATGGAATGTGACCCTTGACCCAAAGGATTGAGAGTACTGGGATCTAGTTCATCCTAAGAGCAGAATGCTGAACAGTCTGTATTTTAGTTCTTGGACAGTCTTGGGGCTGTCACGGTTTTTGTCCTTGCTAAGGCCTGGTTGTTGTGTATTCCCTTCAGGTCGGGAAGTTATCCTATACCCTTCTAATGTATGTGTGTGTGTGTGTGTGTGTGTGTGTGTGTGTGTGTGTGTGTGTTTATATAGCTCAGGTTAGCCACAGTCCACTCCTGTTGCTTGCAATGAAGAGTGCTATCTTCCTACTGGCATTAAAGGCCCTTGCCCAGCCTATCCAAACATATATACCATCATTAAGCAACTAAATCCTCTGCTACAATCCAATAAGTCTCCCTTCTCTACTCCTGACACCACACCTATTTTTATATTCCCAACTCCATACTTGTGCTTTTCCCCTCCTAGTCTGTCCTTACTCTGTTACACTTGACACGGGTGAAGGGCACATTATATGAGGGGCACTATATTAGGGATGGGAAAAGAGATGAGAGAAACATAAGTCCAACCTTAAAGAACTGTCTCTTCTTCCTTGGCCCCCTGTCTGAAGATTTCCCAGTAACTTCAGGAACATTGATCTCTAGGTCCTAAGGACTTTGTCCTAATGGTCTTCCCCATTAGTGTCTCACACAGGTGAGAATTAGGATAGATACTGTTGAATACTCTGCTCTAATGGTGTCTTTTCTCCCCAGCAAGGTTATCAGCTCTTCAGGAAGAAGCCATCTCTTGAAATACCTCTCATCCTCCTTACCAACCCCACCCATCAACCTGAGATTTTTGTGCAGTAGCACAAATTTTTTGGATGCTAAGGAAAAAATATAGAAAAGAAATTTCCTTCTAATTTATGCCCATCCTTGGGCTGCTCATTTGTTAGGTAGTGTAGTATTTGACAGGCATTGGTTTTGCAGTCAGACAGACTGAGTTTCAATTCTGGTTCTGCTACTTATGAGCTGCATGTCTACACCACTAAGCCTCAGTTCCCTTATCTGTATATTAGATGACATGATGTATATCAATGTGCCAAGAAGAGTACCTGGCACATAGAAAACATTTACTAAATGTTAGTTCTTTTCATTAAAATGATGATTATTTTCTTAACCAATACCCAAAACCTAATTTTATTTTCTTCAAATGCCAAATTCTGAATCTGTGGCAGCAAAAAAGGCTATATTGGATTTCCCTTAAAAATAGAGTAAGATGTATTCTGCAGACAAACCTAGACTATTTCTAAGCCACTTCCATCTCCAAAAGTCATTGATCCAATTTCACAGAGAGAGGTGTTTACATATAAGCATACAAAGACTGTTTCTCTTTATATCTTCCCTAAAGATAAGTTTTCAAAGTCTGTGGCTATCTTACCTAGTGTGGTGGTTAGCATGGGCTTTAAAATCAACAGAGCCTAGGGTTGAATCCCAACCCCACCAGTTACTGGATGGTAAAGCTGGAAAAGACTTCTCTGAGCCAACGTTTTTTCTCATCTATAAAAATAGAAAGGATAACCCTTAGCTTATGAGATTATTGTGAAGATTTGATAAATATTATATAACTAAAGTGTAGAGTATCATGCTTGCCCATTAGTAAGTGTGCAATAAAATGAAACCCAAAAGCATATCTCATAAAAAGAAAGCTTGATTAACTGGACCTCATCAAAATTTGAAAAGCTTGCTCTGCAAATGACCCTGTTAAGAAAGGGTGAAAAGATAAGCTACCACCTGGAAGAGAATATTTTCAAATAACTTATCTGCACAAGGGACTAGTATTTAGAATATTTAAGGAACTCTTAATACTCAATATTTTTTAAATAAAAATAAAAAACAGACTAAACATGCAAAGATTTCACCAAAGATGATGTACAGATGACAAAGAAGCATTTAAAAAGATGTTCAACATCTTTAGCCATTAAGGAAATGCAAATTAAGATCAATAATGAGATATCACAATATATCTATCAGAATGACTGAAATAAAATATATTGACAACAACAAATGTTTGTGAGAATACAGAGAAACTAGATGACTCATCCATTGCTGGTGGGAATGTAAAATAATACAGCCACCCTGGAAGAAGTCTGGCAGTTTCTTATAAAACTGAACATGTGAGGGGCACCTGGGTGGCTCAGTCGGTTAAGCATCCAACTCTTGATTTTGGCTCAGGTCATGATCTCAGGGTTGTGAGATGGAGCCCTGCATCGGGCTCTGCACTGGGTGGGGAAGCCTGCTCCAGATTCTCTCTCTCCCTCTCCCTCTGCTCCTCCCCCAACTCTAAAAAATAAAAATAAAATAAAATAAAATAAAATAAAACTGAACATGTGATATGGGTCATCATATTACCTAAAAATTGCATTCTAGGGAATTCCCATGAGAAACAAAAATTATATCACAATAAAATCTATACACAAATGTTCCTAACAGCTTCATTCTGGAAACAGTCCAGATGTTCTTAAAATGGTGAATGGTTAAACAAACTATGGTACATCCATACCATGGAATACTACATAAGGTGCTAAGAGCAGTCAAATTCATAAAGACAGAAACAGGGGAGGAGGAAATGGAAAGTTGTTGAATGAGCATATAGTTTCAGGCTTGCAAGATGGAAAGAGTTCTGGAGATAGACTCCACCACGTTGTGAACACACTTAACACAACTGAACTGTACACTTAAAAATGGTTATGATGGTAAATTTTATGTTATGTGTATTTTTACCACAATTAAAAATTTTAAAAAAGGAAGAAAAATATGAAGCGATGGTTTTCAAGACACTGAACCTCAGGCAATAAAGAACAGTAGTCCCTGAGAGACAGTAAACAAACAAGGTGAGCCCTGTGACTGCCATAGCGCACTACCTGGATAAAATTTGCAATCCTGGGAGCAAGGAAGGGAAAAAATATCACTGCTATTGCTCAGCATCATGAGAGAGGATTGGACGACCTATCACTAGCCTGGGAAAAGATCCAAATTCAAAATTCAAAGGTTTAGTTTCTACTGAATGTGTATAGCTTTCATACCATCATAAAGTCAAAAAAATCATAAGTAAAACCATCATAAGTCAGGGACTATCTGTATAAAATTCCATGTTTTTTAGTATATTTACAGAGTTATGCATCGCCATATGCACCGCCATGTATCGCTTTTAGAATATTTTCAAAACCTCAGATAGAAACCCTGCACTCCTTAGCCAGCAACCCCCTTCAATTTCCCCCAGCCCCTTTCCCACCAGACCAATACAACTACTTGTCTACTTTCTGTCTCTCTATATTTGCCTATTCTGGATCATTGATATAAATGGAATCATATAATATGTGGTCCTTTTTTAAAAGTTTATTTATTTATTTATTTATTTATTTTTAAGAATTTTATTTATTTCAAAGAGAGAGAGAAAGAGCACGAGCAGGGGGTAGGGAGAGGCAGAGGGAGAAGCAGACTCTCCACTGAGCAGGGAACCCGATGTAGTGCTCCATCCCAGGACCCTGAGATCATGACCTGAGCCGAAGGCAGATGCTTAACTGACTGAGCCACCCAGGCACCCCAATACGTGGTCCTTTGTGACTGGTTTTTTTACTTACCATAATGTTTTCAAGATTCATCCATATTATAGCATGCATCAGTATTTCATTTCTTTTTATTGCCAAGTAATATTCCATTGTACAGATACAGCACATTTTATTTATGCATTCATCAGTTGCCTGTTAATTTTTGTTTGGATGCTGAACATTGTGAATTTTAACTTTTGAACAATAGATATTTTTGTTTTCTTACAAATATTTTTGAGCTTTTTTCTGGGATGCACTTAAATTGGATACACTTAAATTTATCCTTTCAGATTATGCCCTTAATACTTATTAGGCAATACCAGAGCAGTGTTTAATCTAAGGCTAATTTTACACAACTACTGAGGTAAAATTCTTGAGTACTCTACCAAATGCCCCATGAATTATGAGGTTTTTTCAGTCTGGCTGGTGGAAACAGTATTTGAGCCCTAGGTGAGACAGACACTCCCCCCGGCCCTCCACTCCCTATGTTACCGCCTGGAAATTCTCTTCAGGCAGTAAGCTGGGGCAACTGTAGGGCTCACTTAATTTGTTTCCTATGACACAGGGACCAGCGTCCTTCATTGTCTCTTACACAGTGTCTTGAAAACCATTGTTTGTTTCATATATTTTGTCTGGTTTTAAAGTTGTTTCAGACCAGATGGTAAATCCAGTCCCTTTTATCCCATCTTGAAGAGAGGCTGACGACTTCCTTCAGTATCGTGTTTTACCCCAAAATATGTTTTCTGAAGTGAAATGACTCATTTCCCAATATTATTTCTTCTTTAGCCAGGCAGAGAGAAATTTCTCCAAATAAGCCTGCTATGTCACTTTAATGTTTACAAACACATGCATGTATGTGTGGGTGTGTATTATACATATGCATGAAAATGTGTAATCTCATTTGATATTCACAGCATCCTTCTAAATGAGATGGCAGTAGTATGCCCCATGTTATAGAGAAGTAAATTGAAGCTCTGAGCATTTAAGTGACTTTTCCTAAGTCATACGGCCACTACATGGCGGAATGCTCAAATTTTATACGACCAGATCCCATTCTTTCCATCATGATACCCATATGAACTCTCAGCCTCTAAGGAAATGAGTTCAAATCCAACTTCTTTTCCTTTCACCCATTATTATCCCACTCTTCTCCAAAGAGGAGCAATGATGATATGATTGATCAGATTCCTGGGCAATGACTGGATCTGGTTTTTTACTGTATAATGTCTTAAGAAGATGAATAAACATAAACCCAGCTGCGACACTGACTGCTTGATCCAGTATAATCTATCTCTGAAGAAGTTCCATCAAGTCTTAAACATCAGCATGAGGAGCAATGACCAGAAGAGGTGGGATCAGACTAAAAACACAGGTAGAAGATGATATAGGAATGGACTGGTGACTGAGCTTGGCCAGGAAAATCACAGGCTAAGCAGAGTCACAGGTCTGAAAGCTGCTAGTCAACTCAGACTAGTGATGAATTCAGACCCTGAAGGCAAGAATAAGGCTGTAGGTCACATGTGAGTAGAAAAGCCACAGTCAGGGCATGCAAAGAATAAAGGTCAGGACAAAGCAAGGGGCAGAATCCAGGCATATAGACAAGAACCAGCAAAATGAAGATACTCAAAGGTAGAGGAGGATTGGAAGTCTGAAACCCAGGGAATCTGGAACCAAAAGATCTGTAGGAACTGAAGGAGAAAATTAATAGGGGACTGAAATAAAATACCAGTAACAAGGAGGGACCTCAAACTCAGTCAGTTTTGCTGCCCCCAGTCCACGACTCTGATATAGACTCTCATTAGAGTGTTGTATTAACATTGGGATACTAGTAAGAAGGTATACAGTTAGAGGACCCAGTGAACTACACAAACTCTGGCCTAGCCACCCTTTCTCTCCATAAGATCCCTGAGAGGTATCTAGATGCAAGCCAAAAAAAAGAAAAAGTAATGACTTATTATTACCTGGAATTTGAGCTCTGAATCCCAGTGCAAATATCAAGTGTGTGGCTGGAGTACATTAGGCATTTATTTCCTTTTTCCTAGGCTGGAGTCCTAGGTGGCCCTCTTCCCTAAATGCAAACTCACATTTCAGAACTTTACCATTCAAATGAGATGTTAAGCCATTCCTACATCTTCTAAAGTCATTCCAAAACCTGTATTCCAGAACTTCTACCTATATTCTAAAACTTAGACAGATTCTAAAACTCAAAGACAGATTATACTTGATCAAGTAGTTAGCTCAGAGCAGATCATTGAGTCCAAGGTCAGATATTCAATCTTCATTTGAACCACCTGGTTCTATGCCCATTGATCACAGGGAGAGCAAAAGGAGGGTATGTTACATAGTAGAAACCTACCCTGATTTGGAGAGCACACCTCTAAGAACATGCCTGTGTGACTTTGGGTTGGCAGTATCATCTCTGTATAGGAAGGACACTGCAATAGTTATTTACATATATAATACATGCAAATGAGTTTGACTCCTGTCCAGAGAATGCATATGCTGAAACCACCCTTTAAATCCCAACAAAAACAGTTTGTGTGTGAGGAACTCCAGTTCAGGGAAAGTGCCTCTGGGATCTGAGAAAGAGACTTGAATTCCCTAAACCAGATTGCTCAAAGCATTGGAACATGCTGTCTTTGCAGTGTTAAAGAAGCATGACTTTTGATCATGATTGTTTTCATTTTGAATGATTATTTCTATTACACCATCCCTCCAAGGAATGGTACCAAAGGGCTTCCTGAATTTTCTAAAATCTATTTCTAGATCTCATCAATGAAATGAATAGATACTCAGATTTTATAATTAGCTGGAATAAGACCAATGTTGCCTTCAGTGATATTTCTGGGAGAGGAAAGCAAATGACTTTACAACAGTGGAATGGTATATGTTCTGGTTTAAAATGTAGTACATATTAATTCAGAAAATAGAATACCTTTTTTCCAACAGCATCATTACACAAGCCCTATGGGAAGAGACTATACTGATTGATGGCAAGCATAAACATTAGGAAAGTATTTTTCAAGTGTACCATGTATTCTAATTGTCCAGTTACCAGTTAAGTCACAAATAAAATCTTGCTTTGTAATTCTGGGCTGGCATTGTGAATAGAAGTATCACTGCTGGTGAATAATGTGGGTTGCACAACAGATTTTAAAAATAAAAATTAGTATTTCATCTAGTTCTTTGATGAAAGGTTAGTACAAATTACTTATTTTCTATATTTAGGGTCTCAGTGTATTCAGTCAGTCTGCAAGATTTATCAATCAGTGTTGACATTAGAGAGCTTAAGATTCTCCATTGGCTAAGGAGATAACAGACTTTTTGAAAGATTATGGGAGATACTTTCATAAGAGGAGCCAGGTCTTTGGATTTAATATAGATCCTTTTGACAAGTCATTTAATCTGAGTCTCCATTTACTCATGTGAAATGGTAAAATGGAGCTAATTATATAGGGCTGAGCTAGATGTGCTAAGCTTTCACTTGCCCCCCCCCCCCCCAGATACTTGCATCCTGCTTTTCTACTCTGTGCCTAGGAAGCTAACTTACATGGGCTGCATCAATGGACTTCCTTGATTTCAGGCTCCTTCATTCAATGGAGGCACTGGCAAGAGGTCAGATACCATCAAGAGAGTGAGGTGAGGGCTTTTATTCCCCCTAGCTTCCTCCCTGCTAGCTTATCCTGGGTTGACTGCATCCTTTTGTCTCAAGTGAGGGTCCCTTTACCCAAGTCTGATGGCCCTCTCTAAACAGTCATCTCTCTACTCTCTCCTCTTGCCCCTTCAAGCTTAGGGGCCTAGAAGCTTAGGAGTGATCATGGCTACCATCGAAGAGTCTTCAACATCTTTTGTTGGTTTCCCTTTAACCTTGTGGCCACACCTGTATAAATAGCCCCATCATTAAACCTTCCTCAATGACTCCAATTTGGCATGCTATTTCCACTGGTGCCATGACTGATACCCTAGGCTACAGGGTGTCTAAGAAACTAAATGAAAGGTCAGAGTGAAAAATGTAAAGCATATACCAAACATTAGGTCTTATTTTTTTTTAAATCAGGAATCAAATGCTGAATAATAGAACTGACCAGTGAGGAAGATAAGATCCAGGTAAATTGCTAGGGCTGAAAAGGCTGATAGGGAGCAAACAGGACAAATACTCATGGGGTAGCCATTTGAATAAGACAGGAAGCAATGAAAATTCTCAAATGATATAGAGGAGAGATATGATAGGACCTATCCCCAGGATAGCATCCAAAGACAGCCCCCCACCTTTACCCCCAGTCTCTGATTACCATTGTACTGCTACCATTGAGAGGACAGAGCAACATCTTGCCTCTAAAGCTCAGCCCTTGGCTTTCATTTCTCTAGTAGTTTCCCTGCCCCACCCACTAGAGCCAAACCCACACTCAGTTTAAGGGCCTTCACGATTTTTCTTCCACTTCAGTGCAGTCTTAAGGTAAAACTGCTCCTCGGTCTGTTTCAGATCATCTGCTTCACCATCCTTATACTCCACAGTCCATCCTCTGGCCCTTTAGATTGCTTGTCTTTATTGCTCATTTATACTATTCTCACCTCCAAAGGGTTGTGCTAGTTTCCTCTGATACAAAAATGCTTGAAAGGGCAGAGGTTTTGTCTATTCTGGGCTCATACCCACTCTCGCCTTCAAGTTGACACTGCTCTCCTTAAAGCTCTGTGAATCCCAAGTCAGCAGTGTTCCCCAGACTGTGCCTGCAGGAATTCTCTGAACTAGACCCTGCTCTACCCAGTCACTGGAAGCCAATCTCTCTCTGCCTCTGTCTCACAATCCAGCAAGTCCCTGAGCAGCTTCAGGACTGAGCTTAATTATTCTCTCTAAGCCCCCATTCCTTTGGCAACTCTTCCCATCACCCCCAGCCCTTTTGTGCCAGCCAAGGGTCACAAAAGCTCCAACTTCTTTAAGATGCTTCTCTCTTCAGATAATGTGAATATACAACAATAATGATCCACTACCAAATTCTCAGTCAATTCCTCTGGCCCCAGACCACAGCAGCCACTCTCATAGCTACTTATGAATTTGAGGGAGAGGGCTTCTGCCAGAGTGAATGGAGAAAAATCAGGTTTTTGTAGTGTAAGTCAGGGCACAAAGAGAGCCAGCTGTCTTCTCCCTAAGCTGAAGCAGAAGCCGCCCTACCCCATGGCTTCCAAAATACCTTGAGTAAAAAGCCAAAGAGAGAAACATGGTACTCTTCCAATCATAAGAAGAACTGATTTAATGTTTATATTTTCATAAGAGTTTGAAAGTATGGATACAATGGTGCAGTTGACCTTGTCCATGGCACGTCCTCAGGGCTCTGCAGTGGATTTGCTTGAATTCCTCAGTAGTGATGTGAGTACACAGGCCCTGGAGCCAGGATACCCTCATGTGAAATCCCAGATCTGTCACTTACGCAAGTCATTGAAGTTCTCTGTCTTGATTTCCTCATCTGGGATAATCATTGTACGCTGTACCTTTCTCACAGGGCTGCTACGACAATAAAATGAGTTATGATTTGGGAAGAACTTAGAATATGTGAAAGAGAAATAAAAACTGAAGGGCCAAAGCCTGGGTGCAGAGTGAAAGCATGTACTTTTAACCAAAGAACTCAATTTTGCACAAAGGTCATGTTTTGTGGATTTAGAATAGAGGGATGGAAAAGGGATGGGGATCTTAAAGCTAAAACTACACACTGTCTCAAGCACATATTGGGAAAATGAAGTCTATTGCTGGTTGGTTGTAGGTATATTCGCAAATTTGTTAGTATTATTATTTAGTGTTCTAGAACGGCTTCCAACATATGAGGGGGGTAGGTTTCCCCCACGTCAATAAGTAAGTCTCTGACACCAGCTGGGTGTCCTACAATTCAGCTTCATTCTGATGCTATCTGCCTGGAGCTAGCATCAGATTCTACAGGGACAGGACTCAGTCCCACAGGACTGCCCCACCCCCTCAACTCAGACGCCAGTCACAAGTCCAGGTTCTGGCCTGTACTTCTGACAATCTAGCTACTGGCTATAAATCAGAGGTTCACATGACCCACTCCACAGGTTCAATTAACTCGCTAGAATGGCTCACAGAACTCAGAGAAACATTGTACTTGCTAGATCACCAGTTTACTATAAAAGGGTGTAATTCAGGAACAGCCAGAAGGAAGAGATGCATAGAGCAAGATATGGGGAAGGGGCACAGAGCTGCCCTGCTCTCTCCAGGCCGCTACTCTCCCCAGACCTCCACCAACCAGGAAACTCCCTAAACCTTGTCCCTTTTGAGTTTTTATGAAGGCTTCATGACATAGGCGTGATTGATTAAATCATTGGTCATTGGCGATTGATTCAACCTCCTGTCACTCTCCCTGAGGTGTGGGTAAGACTGAACGTTCCAGCCCTCTAATCAGCCCCCAACCTGAGGTTTCCCCAGTAATCAGCCCCCAACCTTAGGTTACGTAAGGGCTTTCCAGAAGTCACCCTATTATCATAACAAAAGGCACCATTATCGCTCTTATCACAGGAAATTCCAAGGGTTTCTAGAGCTCTGTATCAGGAAGAGGTCAAAGACCAAATATATATTTCTTATTATAAATCACAATACCACAGTTGTGTATACATCAGGGGCCCTGCTGTGTCTCTGTATTGTGTATGCAGTTGTCTCTGCTGTGTACCTGAGATCCATGCTTCAGGATTTATGACATTCAGTTGTCCTTGCAGTAGAAGGGATGCACATGCTGTTTTCAGCAGCTAGAGAGACACCAGAGAGTGCCTCAAACAATACCCAGCTCTTCATACTAGCTATCATTATTACTCAGTTAAACCTGTTGAACATGGCTATATTTTGCATGTGCAACTATTAGGTCATCTAGCAATATTTCATATGAATATCAATGTAATTTCTAAAAGAACCCCTATCTCTGGGCCCAGGGTTCACTGAAGTAAGCAAATGCAAATGACTAATCTGTGTTGAGATCAAGAAGGCTGGTGCCAAGAACCTTAAAGGAAGCAGCTACCAAGGGTAACTTGCAGCATAGAGCGGGCAAGGAAAGGAGATCCCACCAGGTTAGCCCACATTTCTGAAGACCCGCAGCCTCTCTTCTTGCTGCCTCCCAGGTATCTGTCTCTACAGCTCCATGACTCTAGTCTAGGAATCAGAACTCATAAAGAGCACTCTCATCTGTGGCTGACTCTTACCACATGTTTTTGGCCTCTTATTTTTGTCTTGGTGAGCTGGCTGTACCCTACCACATTTCTAACCAGGTACCCTATGCTCTTGAAATCTGATTACATATCTGTAGTGTAATCTGATTCCCTAATGCCACAGCTGCTTACAGATTTGGGGTCTATTCCACTCTTTTCTCAATTCTGAGCTGTACCTTGACTTTAATTTACCTTGATACCACAGATCAACAGGAAGGATCTGGATTTCTTCCTCTTGTGGTGGCTAAATTCAGTGCACCCCTTATATTGTCTTACATTAAAATAATTCAGTATAAAGGGAAATTCTTATAATGGCAGAGGAGTAAAAAGGCCACAGAAATCTTCCAAAGATAATAATTATAAAATATGGATAAATAAATTTTAAAACAATTCTTTAAAGACATGTAAAGTATCTAAAAGAGAGAATGCAGAAGAGAGTTTAATCTAAAAAAAAAAAATTCATCTGGAAATAGTAAGAATTGGATGTTTGGGGCTTACTGGCCTGTAATGGTTTTAAAAGATGTCCCGAATTTCTTTGATATTCTTCCCCTCAAGAAGTGGAGTTTAATTTCTTTCCCCTTGAGTGTGGGCTGGTCTTAGGACTTATTTCTAAAGAAAAGAATAAAGCAGAAGTAAAGGTGTGGCCCTTGGAAGCCTAAATCCTAAAAAGTACTGCAGGGGTGCCTGGCAGACTCAGTCAGTGGAGCACGCGACTCTTGATCTCGGGATTGTAGGTTTGAGCCCCACATTGGGTGTAGAGATTATTTTTAAAAAATCTTTTAAAAAAAGTAGTGCAGGCTCCTCCCTTGAATCATTCATTCTGAGGGAAGCCAGGACCCCTATTAAGAGATTCACATGGTGAAGAACTAAAGCCTTTTGCCAACAGCCAGCAGGGAACTGAGGCTTCCTACTAATAGCCACATGAGTGAGCTACCTCGGCAGCAGATCCTCCAGCCCCAGTCAAGCCTTCAGATGACTACAGCCACGGCTGACAGCTTGTCTACAACACTGTGAGTGACCTTGAGACAGAGGCACACTGCTAAGCCACTTCTGAATTATTGGACCACAAAAACTGTGTGAGATAATAAACGTTTGTGGTCTTAAGCTGCTTATTTTGGTGGTAACTTTAATCTAGCAATGGCCAACTAATACACTGGCCCTAGGATGCTGCCCTACCCCTACAGCTAGAGCTATGGGAAACAGCAGTGGGAAAGCTCCATCTTTAGCAGGTAAGGGTGTCAGAGATCAGAGTTCAGAAAGCACCCGAAAATTAAAAGGAGAAAGCAAAACATGACAATGCAAGAACTGCAAAAGGAGTGAGACCCAAATGCAAGGCATAAATTACCTAACTCCCTGGCTAACAGCGAACTTACACATGCTTGGGGAAGACCCCAGGTGGCCTGGGGAAAAATGTGAAGAGAACAGAGGGGCATCTACACTTGAAATATAGAGATATGTGAAGCAAAATCTGTGAGCTTGATATTTTTTGTAATTGAGTGCATTCTTGAGTAGCATAAAGCTGAAGCCTGATGGGCGTGTAGTATCAGATTATAGATCCCAAAGCTGGTAGAGCAACTGGAAATTAGAAAATTGAGAGAAAATTCCTACAAGCATGGATACCACAGAGAGGGTGAGCTCTATTTGGAAGTTGTTTGGAGAGTAGATCTTAAAAGTTCTCATCACAAGAAAAAAAATGTAACTATGTGTGGTGATGATGTTATGTTATGTTATTCATTTATGTTAATGAAACTTATTGTGGTAACTATTTTGCAATAAATACACATACCAAATCATTATGTTGTATACCTAAAATGAATACAATGTTATATGTCAATTATATCTCAATTAAAAGCCCATTTTTTAAAAAAGAATTAACATTTTTTTGAGAGAAAGCACGAGAGCATGCAAGGAGGGGGAGGGGCAGAGGGAGAGAATCTTTTAAGCAGACTCCCCCCTGAGCAGGGAGCCCAACTCAGGGATCATTCCCATGACCCATGAGATCATGACCTGAGCCAAAACCAAGAGGCAGATGCTTAACTGACTGAGCCACCCAGACACCCAAGAATTAACATTTAAAGAAGAATTAATACCTATTCTTAAACTATTCCAAAATATAGAAAAGAAAAATTTTCAAATTCATTCTATGAAGCCAAGATTACCCTGAGAGCAAAACCAGATAAAGGTACCACTAAAGGGGCGCCTGGGTGGCTCAGTCAGTTAAGTGTCTGATTCTTGATCTCAGCTCAGGTCTTGATCTCAGGGTTGTGAGTTCAAACTCCGCCTTGGGCTCCATGCTGGGCATGGAGCCTACTTTAAAAAAAAAAAAGACACCACTGAAAAAGAGAGGTACAGGCCAATATTCCTGATGAACATAGATGCAAAAATTCTCGATAAAATACTAGGAAACCGAATTCAACAGTACATTAAAAGAATCATTCACTATGATCAAGTAGGATTTATTCCTGGGTTGTAAGGGTGGTTCAGTATTCTCAAATCAATCAATGTGATACAGCACATCAATAAGAGAAAGGATAAGAACCATCTGATCATTTCAATAGACTCAGAAAAAGCATTTGACAAAATACAACATCCATTTATGATAAAAAAAAAGCAAACCCTAAACAAAATAGGTTTAGAGGGAACATATCTCAACATAATAAAGGCCATCTATGAAAAACCCACAGCTCACATCATCCTCAATGGGGAAAAACTGAGAGCTTTTTCTCTAAGGTCAGGAACAAGACAAGGATGTCCACTCTTACCACTTTTATTAAACATAGTACTGGAAGTCCTAATCATAGCAATCAGACAACAAAAAGAAAAGGAATCCAAATTGGTAAGGTAGAAGTAAAACTCACTATTTGCAGATGACATAATATTATATATAGAAAACCCTAAAAATTCTGCAAACAAACAAACAAACAAAACCCTGATAAACGAATTCAGTAAAGTCACAGAATATAAAATCAATAGGCAGAAATCTGTTGCACCAATAATGAAGCAGCAGAAATAGAAATCAAGGAATTGATCCCATTTATAATTGCACAAAATACCATAAGATATGTAGGAATAAACCTAACGAAAGAGGTAAAAGGTCTATACTCTGAAAACTATAAAACATTGATGAAAGAAAGTGAAAATGACACAAAGAAATGGAAAGACATTCCATGCTCATAGATTGGAAGAACAAATACTGTTAAAATGTCTATATATCACCCAAAGCAATCTACACATTTAATGCAATCCCTATCAAAATACCAACAGCATTTTTCACAGAGCTAGAACAATCCTAAAATTTATATGGAATCACAGAAGACCCCGAATAGCCAAGACAATCTTTTTTTAAAATTTATTTACTTCGGGGGGGGGAGGGGCAGAGAGAATCTCAAGCAGGGCTCGATATCATGACCCTGAGATCATACATGAACCGAAACCAAGAGTTAGACACTCAACCGACTGCACCACCCAGGTGCCGCCAAAGCAATCTTGAAAAAGCTAAGCTGGGGCGCCTGGGTGGCTCAGTTGGTTAAGCGACTGCCTTCGGCTCAGGTCATGATCCTGGAGTCCTGGGATCGAGTCCCATATCGGGCTCCTTGCTCGGCAGGGGGTCTGCTTCTCCCTCTGACCCTCCCCCCTCTCATGCTCTCTCTATCTCATTCTCTCTCTCAAATAAATAAATAAATAAAAATCTTTTAAAAAGAAAAAGAAAAAGCTAAGCTGAAGGCATCACAATTCTGGACTTCAAGTTATATTTCAAAGCTGTAGTAATCAAAACAGTATGGTATGGGCACAAAAATAGACACATAGATCAACAGAACAGACTAGAAAATCCAGAAATAAACCTACAATTAAATGGTCAACTAATCTTCAACAAAGCAGGAAAGAATAGCCAATTGGAAAAAAACAGTCTCTTCAATAAATGGTGCTGGGACAACTGGGCAACTACATGCAAAAGAATGAAACTGGACTATTTCTTACAACATACACAAAAATAAATTCAAAATGGATTAAAGGCCTAAATGTGAGACCTAAAACCATAAAAATCCTAGAAGAGAACACAGGCAGCAACTTCTTTGACATTGGCCATAGCAACTTCTTTCAAGATATGTCTCCTGAAGTGAGGGAAACCAAAGCAAAAATAAACTATTGGGACTACATCAAAATAAAAAGCTTCTGCACAGCAAAGGAAACAATTAACAAAACTGAAAGAGAACCTATGGAATGGGAGAAGATATTTCCAAATGACATAGCTGATAAAGGGCTAGTACCCAAAATATATAAAGAACATATAAAACTCAACATCCCCAAAACAAATAATCCAATTAAAAAATGGCAGAAGACATGAGCAGACATTTCCCCAAAGAAGACATCTAGATGGCCAACAGACATGAAAAGATGCTCATCATCAGTTATATGGTCAGGGAAATGCAAATCAAAACTACAATGAGATGTCACCTCGTACCTATCACAAGGGTTAAAATTAACAACAGGTGTTGGTGAAGATGTGGAGAAAAAGGAACTTTTGTGCACTGCTAGTGGGAATGCAAACTGGTGAAGCCACTGTGGAAAACAGTATGGAGGTTCCTCAAAAAGTTAAAAATAGAACTACCCTACAACCCAGCAATCACACTACTGGGTATTTACCCAAAGAATACAAGAACACTAATTCAAAGGTATACATGCACCCCTATATTTATAATATTTATAGCAGCATTATTTACAATAGCTGAGATATGGAAGCAGCCCAAGTGTCCATCGATAGATGAATGGATAAAGAAAATGTAGTGAATATATGTGTATATATCTATATATAGATATAGATACATACACACAATGGAATACTATTCAGCCATAAAAAAGAATGAAATCTTGCCATTTGCAACAACATGGTTGGAGCTAGAGAGTATAATGCTAACTGAAATAACTCAGTCAGAGAAAGACAAATAGCATATATTTCACTCATATATGGAATTTAAGAAACAAAACAAACAAGGAAAGGGAAAAAAATAAGAGAGAGAAAGCAAGAAACAGACTCATAATTACAGGGAACAATCTGATGGCTACCAGAGGGGAAGGGGTGGGGGGGGGATGGGTGAAATAGGTGATGGGGATTAAGGAGGGTACTTGTCATGATGAGCACAGGGTGATGCATGGAAGTGTTGAATGACTATATTGTACACCTGAAACTAATATAACACTGTATGTTAACTAGCTGGAATTAAGGTAAAAACTTAAATAAAAAAATTTTAAATGAGAAAATTTAATACATTAGGAATATATAAAAATTATATATGAGCTTAAAAATCAAAAGATTGGCTGCACAGTGGTATGAGAGAACATTTTGAGGTGAAAGATATGTTCTGTATTATGACTGTGGTGGTGGTTTGACATTTGTCAAAACTTATCAAATTGTTGGGGCTCCTGGGTGGCTCAGTCAGTTGGGCATCTGCCTTTGGCTCAGGTCATGATCCCTGGGTCCTGGGATAGAGCTCGGCATTGGGCTCCCTGCTCAGCAGAGAGCCTGCTTCTCCCTCTCTCTGCCCTTCTCCCTGCTTGTGTGCTCTCTTTCTCACTCTCTCTCAAATAAATAGATAAATTTAAAAAAACATCAAATTGTTCACTTAAAATTGATCAATGTAAATGTATAGAATTTATACCTTAATGAAAAATAATGAAATTGATAGCAAAAAACTTTCCAGTATAAACATAGCGATATATATGGGTATGTAAGTTAGTCTCAAATGTACACATTAGGGGCAGTTAGTTTTCATTTGGAGTATCCTAATCAGAAATCCACACTCTGGGGGAGATTAGTGTTTGAAGGACCCTAATCAAGAATCTACACCCCTTATATGACTATTGCAAGTGCTTTTAAAATCTTATCCAAATATGCACCCAAGTGTTCATTACTTAGGAAAAGAGCTGTTAGAAATAAACAATTTTATGGAGAAATTAATCGTGTTCAAGAAAGATTAAACAGGTACATCTGTCCTGACCCAAACAAGGTATAAGAATTTAGTACAGCAGCAGTCTAACACCTCTGAAGAACACCCTAAATATATCTGTTCCCCGCTTAAGAGAGAACTCTGTCATTGTTCCAGCTAGAAAACTGGCGAATCATACCACCGGAATATTAGTTGCATCCTCTTCAGATTGAAGCTTTCACACAAAGTGCTTGTTGGAACATCTAAAAGGACAGAGATGTGGTAATATATTGGTTTTTCTGCCTGCTTCCTAATGAATATTTGTTGCAGAATTCAGGCTGAGACTTGCGATCACTGTTACATACCACCCAGTAGTGAAGTTGACGTGGGGGACGCATCTTCCCCCCACCATTTCCAACTGTCAGAAGCTAATGATATGGTGGATATGGAGAGAAGCCTGAATCAGTTGATGGCAGCATCCCGTTTTGTCCAGAAAAAGACCTTGTATTCCTTCTTTGCTGCTACAACTCAGGTAGTTTAATATAGATAAGTTTCACACATCAAACAAGTTCCCAGATCTAAGCTTTCCATTCAATTTCTCTAGCTTCTCTAGTAAAAGCCTCTTTTCTTTTCACTCCAGCCCACAAAGGCAGCTCACATAGACAGTTTAAGGGAACAATTAATATTGTGATTTTAGGTACTTGTCAATGATTACAGTATTAAACTCTGCATGAAATCCTTTATGAGAAGTATGCCTACAAGCAGTAATGTTGAAGGAGGACAGCCCCAAAGACAATGACTACTTTTTTTTTTTTAAAGATTTTATTTATTTATTTGAGACAGAGAGAATGAGAGAGAGAGAGCATGAGAGGGGGGAGGGTCAGAGGGAGAAGCAGACTCCCTGCCGAGCAGGGAGCCCGATGCGGGACTCGATCCAGGGACTCCAGGATCATGACCTGAGCCGAAGGCAGTCGCTTAACCAACTGAGCCACCCAGGCGCCCAGACAATGACTACTTTTGATTATGGATGCGTTTTGTAAATATGAAGTTTTATTGGAACATAGCCACACCCACCCATTTCTGTATTGTCTATGGTTACTTTGGTACTATAATGGCGGCTCTGAGTAGCTCAGACAGAGACCGACACCGTACAGCCTACAAAGCCATAATTATTTTCTGTCTGGCCCTCCACAGAAGTTTACCAAACCTGTGCTCTAGAACAGTGTCACTTCTAAATCAGTAATTGTCACACTCGACTACGTAAGAATTACCATGAATTTCTGCTTTTATTTTTATTAATTCCTCCATTTTAATTCTTCTTTCTGCCATTTTTTCCTGAAATTTTTCATGCTTTGTCCATTTATTTTAAGATTTTTCTCTTTTTTTGATTTTCTCATTTTTTTAACAACTACCCTTAAGGCTTAAATTTTCTTCTGCTAATCACTTCAGCTATGTTCTATATCTTTGAACGTATACTGTTCTCATTTTTTTTCATTTCTAAATAAATTTAAATTGATTTTATTTATTTTTTAAAGATTATTTTAGAGAGAGTGCGTGCATGCGCACACAGGGGGAAGGTCAGAGGGAGAGGGAGAGAGAGAATCTTAAGCAGACTCCCCACTGAGCACGGAGCCCGAT
This sequence comes from Neomonachus schauinslandi, assembly GCF_002201575.2. Taxonomy (NCBI): domain Eukaryota; kingdom Metazoa; phylum Chordata; class Mammalia; order Carnivora; family Phocidae; genus Neomonachus; species Neomonachus schauinslandi. The sequence continues at coordinate 14,321,291 of NC_058419.1, forward strand.
GTGGGGTTGGATCCCACAACCCTAAGATCGCGAACTGAAGAGAAACCAAGAGTCAGATGTTTAACCAACTGCGCCACCCAGGCGCCCCAATTTAAATTTATTTTAATAAATAAATTTAGCCTAAGATTTATTTTAAAAAGGTGTTTTGAAGATTCCAAGTAGATAGAAGTATTTTTTGCTATCCTTTCATTGCTGATTTGTTATTTCATTACATTTGAGTCATAAAATTTGGCCTGTATGATTTTTGCTTTTGGAGATTTGTCAATCTTTGTATCTTAACATGTCAATACTTGAGACTTTTCCATGTGAGTCTGAAAATAATTTGTATGCCGTTTTTTGAGTATAATATGTATATAATCTATTATATATATTAGATTGAATTTATTAATTATGTTATTCAAATCCTATATAGTCTTACATATTTTGCCTACTAGAATTGCCATTTTATGAGAAATATGTTTGTTTTAGTCCACCTGGGCTGCTACAAAAAAATACCATAGACTGGTTGGTTTAAATAATGAACACTTTCCTTCTCACAGTTCTGAAAGTTGGAAAGTTCAAGATCAAGGTGCTGGCAGATTCAGTGTTTGGTAAGGGCCTGCTTCCTGGTTCATAGATGGCTGTTATGATATTGTGATATTACAAATATACATATAATGGTCATCATCCCCCAGCTCCCAATCAGAGCTCCTAAAACATTTGTAATTTCCTGAGCAATAAAAGTACTAGGAGAAACTTTTGTTCTAATATTTGGTCTTTGACCTCAGTTCCTGACACAGAGATCTTAGAGCCCTTGGAATTTCCTGGATGATAGGAACATCTTTTTTTCGAATGAGGTGAATCTTGGTGGGCTCTTGGATGGGGAGAGGTCACCAGAAAGACTAAGCCATATTTAGAACCTTGAAACTTTCAGCTCTAATCCCCATCCTCCAGGGAAGGGAAAGGGGCTAGAAATTGAGGTAATAATCAATCATGCCTACCTGATGACACCTCCATAAAAATCCCTAAAGCATCGGATTCAGAGGGCTTCCAGTTTGGTGAACACATCAAGGCACTGGGAGGATGGTGCACCTGGAGAAGTCATGGAAACTCCATGCCCAACCCCTCACACCTTGTCTTATGCATCTCTTCCATCTGGCTATTCCTGAGCTGCATCCTCTTATAACAAACTGGTCATCTAGTAAATAAACTGTTTTCCAGAGTCCTGTGAGCCATTCTAACAAATTATCAAACCCAAGGAGGAGGTCCTGAGAACCCTCCACTTATAGCAAGATGGTCAGAAGCACCAGAGGCCCAGATTTTGCAATTGGCATCTGAAGTAAAGGACTATCTTGTGGGCCTGAGCCCTTAACTCATGGGACCTGACACCAACTCCAGATAGTGTCAAAATTGAACTGAATTGTAGGACACCCAGTTGGGTGCCCACAGAGAACTGGAGAATTGCTTGGTGTGGAGGAAAAAACCCAGACATTTGGTATTCAGAAATGGGAGTGTGGTAGTAATAGAAAGTAAAGGAGGAGAGATTTTCCTTTCGGCCATTTTCTCACTGTGTCTTCAAATGGTGGACGGGAGAGGATAACTCTCTGGAGTCTCTTTTATGACGGCACTAATCCCATTCATGAGAGCCCCACCCTCACGACCTAATCACCTCACAAAGTCATCACTCCTAATACTATCGGGGGTTAGGATGTCAACATATGAATTTTGAGGGGGGGGGGGACACAAACATTTATAGCACTGCACCCCTGACTTCCAAAAGTGCACATCCTTCTTGCATGCAAAATACAGCCATTCCATCCCAATGGCCCCCAGAGTCTTAACTCATTCCAGCATCAACTCTAAAGTCTAAGTCCAAAGTCTCATCTCAATCTCATCTAAATAAGATATGAGTGAGACTCCAAGGTGGGTTTCATCCTGAGATGACATTTCTCTCCAGCTGTGAACCTATGAAACCAAACACATCATGTGCTGCCAAAATACATTGGTGGGACAGGCACACAATAGACATCCCCATTCCGAAAGGGAAAAATAGGAAAGAAGAAAGAAGCAACAGATCCCAAATAAATAAAAAAATCAAATGTGGCAAAGTCCATTAGACCATAAGGCTTGAGACTAATCCTACAAGTAGTCAGAAGCCAAGCCACTCCTTCAACACTTGGCCCAGAAATTTCCTCATCTAAATATCCAGTATCACGGCTCCCAAGTTCTATCTTCCACAAAAACTCTAGAACGAAAACACAATTCAGCTTTTCTCTATTGTCCAATAACATGTTCCTCATTTCTATCCGGGACCTCATCAGAATGGCCTTTACCATCCATATTTCTACCAACATTGTACTCTGCCCCCATGACCACATAGCCTCCCTCTCACCTGTTTGCCAAGTCTCCCTCTGCCTCACTCTTATAAGGATGCATGTCATTGGAGTTAGCACCCATCTGGATAATCCAGGATTGTCCCCTCATTTCAAGATCCTTAACTTACATCTGCAAAAATCCTTTGTCCAAATAAGGTAATATTCACAGGTTCCAAGAATTTGACATGCATATCTTTCAGGAGCCATTTTTTTTCAGCCTACCAAATCTGTGTACGTATGGTTCAGGGCCCACCCAGAGATTTGGGCAGAATTTATAGACAGAATTTGGTTTTCCCCATTCTGGATCTTTCCTCCCTAAGTACCCAGAAGTGGAAAGAAGCTAAGGATGGATACTTCCCTCGAGCCCCCGTGAAAGCATAGCACTTCTGGATTTTAAACTTCTAGCCTCTAGAACTTTAAAAGAATAAATTTTTGTTGTTTTAAGCTACCAAGTATGTGGTAATTTGTTACAACAGCCTCAGAAAATTAATACAACAGAGTATACTCCAAGTAGCCTAGATAAGGCTAAGAGGACTGAACCAAAATTTCAGTTGCTTACTCACAAGGGAGACTGAATTTGTAGGTGGAGTTCAACCAAGCTGACTAACTGATAAGCAAAAAATGAATATTCTTCAGAGAAACAAAACAGAACCCAGATTCTCTGACAATAGAGCATTCTAAATATCTAGCATACAAGAGAAAATTATTCTACATATGAAGGAATATGAAAACATGACCCATTTTGGGAAGAGAGATAATCAATGGGAACCAACTCCAAGATTATTCAGATGGCAGAATTAACCACATACACAAAATAGTAGCTTTGGGTCTGTAAAGCTACTATTATAACTATGCTCAAGGAACTAAAGAAAAATATGCTTCCAATGAGTGAATAGATAGAAAAACTCAGAAAAATAATATAAACTCTAAATGTGAAACAAATACAAATTTTATAACCAGGAAATACTGTATCTAAAATTTTAAAAATCATTTAATGGATGTAGTAGTAGATTGAAAATGACAGTGGAAAGAGTCAGTGAAATTGAAAATAGATCAATAGAAATTATCCAAGGTGAAGATCAGAAAGAAATAACATTGAAAACATGAACAAAATAAAATCTTTGAAAAATACAACTTACCAAAACTGACATGAAATGAAACAATATGAATAGCCTATATTTTTAACAAAATTGACTTTAATATCAAAAAGTCTTTGCACAAATAGAACCCTTAGTGCAGACGGTTTCACTACTGAATCCTATCGGGCATTAAGGGAAGGAAATGCTATCGAATTTACACAAACTATTTCAGAAAATAGAGGAGGAGGGAACACTTAACTTGTTTTCTGATGCCAGAATAACCCTGAAACCCAAACCTGACAAAGACACTACAAAAAAAGGGTAACTACAGATTAATAAATATATTTTCATAATGACCCTGAAAATTATCATGAATTATTTGATTCGGCGTTCTGTGCCAAAATGTAGCTTCATAGAGCTAGCCCCCGGCCCCCACGCTATCTCCTTCTTCTCCCACTGCCTAGCCCTATCCATACAGCAAGGAGCTCATGCATATGCATGTGACTTAGCCTGCATGTCCAAGCACTGTGACACCCTACTCAAACAGCCATCCCGTGCATACCTCAAGCCTAAAATTGGGCACAGCAGTATGGTCAGCCCTCAGAAGGAAAGACCTGGCGAAGAAATCTGTACAAACGTTGAAAAGGAGCTTGAGGTGCTTTGAGCAGGGAATTCCAAGATCCTAATCCCCGTGATCTAGAAAAGCCGGCAGAAAGGGGATCCAGACGAGCACATCCCCGAAGCACAGTGAACTTCCTATCCCTTAAGAAGGGGAGCAGCTGGGGTGCCTGGGTGGCTCAGGCGGTTAAGCGTCTGCCTTCAGCTCAGGTCATGATCGCGGAGTCCTTGGGATCCAGCCGCTAGTCAGGCTCTCTTCTCAGTGGGGAGTCTGCTTCTCCTTCTCCCTCTGCGCCTCCCTGCTTGTGCTCTCTCTGTCTCTCAAATAAATAAATAAATCTTAAAAAAAAAAAAGAAGCAGAAGAAGAAGAAAAGAAGGGGAGCAGCTGTAAGAGAGCCAGAGGAGGGCTCTTGAAACCATAAAGCCCAGAGTAGGGCACCTCTTACCCAGGTATGAGAGGAGTTCAGAGAAATGTGCAACATCCACATGAAGGAAAACTATAACATTTAAATAAAGGTCATAAACATAAAAGACCTCAAAGGAGAGATATGCCACAGTCCAGGCTGACAAAACTTAATATCTCAAAGATGCCATTTCTTTCTAAATTAACCTGTAAATTCAGTGCAATCACAAACATTGTTCCCACAGATGTTTTATGGATCTTGGCAAACTGATTTTATATTCATCTTGGAAAATAAAAATGCATATGAATTATTTTTTAAAAATGGACAAAAAGGAACAATGAGAGGTTGCTCTCTCGGATATTAAAATATGCTATAATGCTCAAACAGGCTATAGTAATGAAAATGGACAAATAGATCAATGAGATAGAATAGACAGCCAGGACATTTAATAGATGGAAAAAGGGGCATTTCAAATTATAAAGCATACAACAGACTATGCATTAAGCGATACTGGCATAATTTATTGCACGTTAGGAAAAAATTTAGTTCATGTTCTAATTGATACCATACCAATACAATAAATTCCAGATGGAATAAAGAACTAAATGTCAGTAATATCACTGAATACTATAGCAGGTTCTAAAAAGAAAATGTAAGAAGATATTTTTATCATAGTGTGGGTAAGGTCAATTAACAAGATTCAAATGAAGTATCCATAAAGAAAAGGAATAAACATTCAAAATTATGCAATCAAGAAATTTTATAAGAAATTATATAATTTAAGTATGTTATTAATTAATCGATTTGTGAACTAAGTGAAGAAAGAAAGTGACAGATTGGGAGAAATATTTGCAACATATATGACAAAAGATTCATATCCAAGCTTCACAGGAGAATAAAATCTCTTAAGGAAAAGGCAAAGAATCTGTTATGAAGAAGAAATTTAAATGACAGTTGCAAATATGAAAATGTATGCAATCTCAAGTAGTTATCAGCAATATTTTTTTTGTCCATTGGATTGGTGAAATTTTCCACTTTTGCTGGAATCTGATAGAATAATATGACATCTTTGAAAAGAAACTTCTTGGTTTTCTTTTTTTTCTTTTTTTTAAAGATTTTATTTATTTATTCATGAGAGACAGAGAGAGAGAGAGAGAGGCAGAGGGAGAAGCAGGCTCCCAAGGAGCAGGGAGCCCGATGCGGGACTCGATCCCAGGACCCTGAGATCATGACCTGAGCCGAAGGCAGACGCTTAACCATCTGAGCCACCCAGGCGCCCAAGAAACTTCTCGATTTTCTATCAAAATATAAAATATGCATACTTTTGGACCCAGCATATGTGTGCATACAGAGAGATAAGGACAGAGATATTTACTGCTGCATTATTTTTAGTCGCAAAAAGTGGGAAACAGTCTAAATGCCCATCAGTTGTTAAAAATAACCATATATCTATATTATGCAGTGGTTAAAAGAAATGAAGTAGGTCTGTATGCACTGACATGGTCTCCAAGGCATATTGTTTAGTGAGAAAAAAAGTTGCTTAACAATTTTTACTGTATGATCTCAATGACATAACCAAACAAATCTCTAAGTACATATATATGTAAATCCATAGGGAACGAATTATAAAGATTCACATCAAACCCGTGACAAGGTTTACTTCAGGAAGGAGGATGAAATGGGATGGAGGAATGTGAACGGACTACTTGAGCAGTTTACCTTCTGTACTTGTAAATGACTTGAATCATTCCTGATGGAAATGTATTTGTGTATTACCTGTGTAATTTTTTTTAACATAATAAAATTTTTAATACTAAATAAAACTAAGTAATGAGAAAGCAAAGGGCAGGGGACTGCTGTTTCTCATTATAAGCCTTTGAGTAATATTTGATTTTTAAACCTATGCACATGTTTTAATTTGTTGGGGGAAAATAAGTAAAAGTAAAGTTTTAAAAAATGCATTTAAAATATACTTTTAGGGGCACCTGGGTGGGTCAGTCGGTTAAGCCCCTGACTCTTGGTTTCTGCTCAGGCCATGATCTCTCAGGGTTGGTTGTGAGATCGAGGCCCCACGTGGGGCTCCATGCTCAGCTCGGAGTCTGCTTGCCCCTCTCCCTCCCCCTCTGCCCCTCCTCCCACTCGCTCCTATGCTGCTCACACACGTGCGCGCTCTCTCTCTAAATGAATAAATACAATCTTTATTTCTTAAAATTTTTTTAAGATTTTATTTATTTATTTATTTGACAGAGAGAGACACAGCGAGAGAGCAAACACAAGCAGGGAGAGTGGGAGAGGGAGAAGCAGGCTTCCCGCGGAGCAGGGAGCCCAATGCGGGGCTCGATCCCAGGACCCCGGGATCATGACCTGAGCCGAAGGCAGACGCTTAACGACGGAGCCACCCAGGTGCCCCAATAAATACAATCTTTAAAATTTATAAATATATATATATGTATATATATATGCTTTTACTCAAGGCCTCATAGTAATGAATGGCAGAGCGGGCCTTCCAGCTGGGGTTGTGTTAATAGCTTCTGAAGAAAGAAATGGAAAAGAAAAAGGTTTAATCTAGTAATACATTATAATTAAGTACTACTTTAGCTTTTACCTGTATTAAGAGCAAGATGATTACAGTACCATAATAATTTATGTAATAGTCTGTAAGTACTAATCTATTTTAAAAGTTTTTAAATAAAGGCCTTATCTACAAAACCACTTCAAATGTTTGCTTCCTTAGTCCTCTGAATTTGGCGCCGAAATTGGTGCAGTTGGGGTTAGCTTTGTGTCACCCTGCCTTGGTTAATTTTCAAGAATGATTCTTTTGCATGATTTGTTAGCAACTGTCTACTTTAAACATATCATCTGCTAATTTATATCTTACTTATGGTTCATCAGATTTAGATCAGAAAGAGAACAGCTATCTGTTTTGGTTTTAAGTTTGTGTATTTTTCTATGTATGAGGACATTTTTGTTTCTGCATATCTTTATTTACAGATCAGCATGGGTTCTTGGAAGTCCCTGAACATAAGACCACATGGTTTTGATTTTCCATTTTATAAAAGTTTTTCGTTTTTCAGTTTCTGTAATATGGACAAATAGTTAATGACAAATTACCCCATCTTTATTTTTATAGTGCCTGAAGCTAGTTTATTCCTAACATTTAAGAAATTAAAATAAACCAAAGAGCAAGAACTTACCAGTCTTACCTTCAAAGATAGTATCTTTGTTATCATTTTAAACCCCTTTGACCAGAGCACACAATGCAAAGGAAGTTGGAATTGAATGTTTAAGATAAGTATGCACTCACTGGCTGGGAAACTCCAGAGTGATAGTTACTGACCGCTTTAGAATTTGGGGCTTGAAACAGAAACAATGTCTACTATTTAGTGATCATGTATGATGTGCCGACCTCTTTTCTGTGGATTTTCTCATTGGCTCTTAAAACACCTCTGAAGTAAGTACTACTATTATCCCCATATACATAAGACAAAACTAAGGCTCAAAAAAGGTGAAAAGATTCACCCAAAATTATACCAAAGGAAACAGTAGAGGCAGGATTTGATCCCAGAGCTTAACCTCACAAGTACAGTTGTATCCTAGAGTCAGAAGCCAGAGAGCCGAGATGACGACCTTCATAGCACGCACTAGTATCTAAAAAACTGCCTTGCTCTTAGAGAAAGGAATTTGCTTGCCATCTTATGAGTGTGATTGATTAATGTGATTAAGTAATCATTTAAATTATATTGTTTAATATATTACATTATTTTTATTATATAGCATTACATTATATATTATTACCTTGTTATTATATTTATTATATATTACTATAATTTATTTATATATTTAATTATTATGCATTATGACATGCATATTATATATTATAAATTAAATGCATAAATGATTATTAATTAAATATATTAATGTGATTCATTTATTTAATTAGGTTTTCCTCCTTTCTCTTGACCTCTGCGAAGCTTAGAATCAAATCACCAGCTCAACTCCAGCAATTGTTTGGGGCATTTCCATGTGATGATCTTATTCCTGGTCACTGAACATCTTTGTCTTAATCTATTCAGACCGTTATAACAAAAATACCGACAGAGTAGACAGTTAGCTAGATATGAGCAAGGAACAAATGCTTTCCGACTGATGAAAGGACGGAGGCCAAGCTCCAAACAGCAGGGACAGAACCCAGGGGATACGCATGTGTTCTTTGCTATGACCACTGCCCTAAAGTAACCTATAGCTTCATTATAATACATTTAGTTGTGGTTTTACCCTGCCCCCAACAACGGACAGAGAATGCCTGCCATTACCGTTCCGACAAGGACCATATAGGGCCAAGAACTTCCCCTCCCAACCGGTAGGAGGAGTCCTTTAGATGATTGGCTGAGCCCTTAGACACTGCCCTAGCTCTGACCCACAATCTATTCAAACGTAGAAAGGAAAGACAACCCCGTCACTCTCCCCCCACCCCCACCCCAGACAGCTACCACCTCTGGGCCTGCCCGCTCTCCTATCTCAAGAGTGTACTTTCGCTCCAACTGCTATTAAACCCTTGCTTGCTTAAGAGTTTGGCTCTGAATTCTTTCTTGGCCAAACTCGAGAGTTGAGACAAAGTAACAGGACTTGCAGTTGACAATACTATATACTAATTGGCTTAAATATCAAACAGTTGTTTCTCACGGTTCTGGAGGCTGGGAAGTTCAAGATCAAGGAACCAACAGATTCAGTTTCTGGTGAGAATTCATGTGTGTCCTCACATGGAGGAAGGGGCCTCTTTTACAAGGGCACTGAATCCACTCATGAGGGCTCTACTCTCGTGATCTAATCACCTCCCAAAGGCTCCACCTCCAAATACCACCACATTGGGGATTAGGTTTTGACATATGAATTCTGGGGAAACACAAATATTCACTCTATAGCATTCTCCTGCCCCCCCAAAATTCATGGCTTTTTTTTTTTACATGTGGAATACATTCCAACTCAACAGCCCCCAAAGTCTTACGTCATTCTAGCATTAATTCTGAAGTCTAAGTTCAAAGTTTCATCTAAAACCATCTAAATCACATCTGAGCAAGACTCACGACTCATTTTGGGGCAAATTCCTCTCCAGCTGTGAACCTGTGAAACCAAACACATTATAGGTTTCCCAAATACAGTAGTGGGACAGGCATGTCCATTCCACCAGGGAGAAAGAGCGAAGAAGAAAGGGGTGACAGCATCAAAGTTTGCCATCGGTGCCTCTGAAGGGGCGGCCACCATGGCCCTCAGCACCCTGGGGTCCACCAAAGCAGTACCTGCAGTGGCCAAGGAAGGAGGCATCAGAGTGCGGGAAGGGGAGCCCGAGACTTGCAGGCACAGATAGGTCTTCCTTAAGCCTGTTAATGGGAGCGAAAACTCAAACTCAACTGAATTGTCTCTAGGGTCATTCTCCCATTGTCTTGAAGAATGCTCCTGGCTTCTGCCTAGACGGCTGGTTCATACTAATCTCCTTATCAGATGGTTGCTTGGCCACACCCTTAGTGTTCTCACTGGAACTTTCTCGTTCATCTCAGTATGGGTAGGCATAGAATTTCCCAAATCTTTTTTTTTTTTTTAAGTAGGCTCCAAGCCCAATGCAGGACTCGAACTCATGACCCTGAGATCAAGACTAAGCTGAGATCAAGACCTGAGCTGAGATCAAGAGACTGACGCTCAACCCATTGAGCCACCCAGGTGCCCACACAGGCACCCTTCCAAATCTTTGTAAATTATGTTCTTTCTTTGTTTCTGTTTGTTTTTTGGTTTTTTGCTCAACAATTCCATCTTTTTTTTTTAAGATTTTATTTATTTATTTGACAGATAGAGAGAGAAAGAGAGCGCGAGAGCAGGAATACAAGCAAGGGGAGTGAGAGAGGGAGAAGCAGGCTTCTCGCTGAGGAGGGAGCCCAATGCAGGGCTCGATCCCAGGACGCTGGGATCATGACCTGAGCCGAAGGCAGATGCTTAATGACTGAGCCACCCAGGCGCCCCACAACAATCCCATCTTTAATTCATTTCTTTCTCCTCAAATTTTACTATAAGCATTCAGGAGGAACCAGGCTGTTTCTTCAATACTTTGCTCAGAAATTTCCTCAACCAAATATCCAATTCATTGCTTGCAAGCTCTATTTTCTGCAAACACCAGGACACAAACACAATCCCAAGTTCTTTGCCACTTTAAAACAAGAATGGCCTGGGGTGCCTGGGTGGCTCAGTCGTTAAGTGTCTGCCTTGGGCTCAGGTCATGATCCCAGGGTCCTGGGATCGAGCCCCGCATCGGGCTCCCTGCTCCGTAGGAAGTCTGCTGCTCCCCCTGCTTGTGTTCCCTCTCTCGCTGTGTCTCTCTCTCTCTGTCAAATAAATAAATAAAATCTTTAAAAAATAAAAAAATAAATAAAATAAAACAAGAATGGCCTTTCCTCCGTTGTCCGATACCATGTTCCTCATTTCCATCTGGGACATCATCAGAATGACCTTCATCGTCCATATTTCTACCAACATTCTGCTTGGTTTCACTGAGGTGTTTTCTTTTTTCTTTTTTTTTAAAGATTTTATTTATTTATTTGTCAGAGAGAGAGAGAGCACAAACAGGGAGAGGCAGCAGGCAGAGGGAGAAGCAGGCTCCCCTCTGAGCAGGGAGTCCGATGCAGGACTTGATCCCAGGACCCTGGGATCATGACCTGAGCTGAAGGCAGGTGCTTAACCGACTGAGCCACCCAGGCATCCCTCACTGAGGTGTTTTCTAAGGCGATTGAGGCTTGCTCTTACAGCTCTCCTCTTTTCTTTCTAAGCATTTACCAGAATCTCCCTTAACAGTCTATTCATGGCAGTCTGGCCTTGTTCTAGCATGTGCCTCCAGACTCTTCCAGTCTCTACCTAGGACCCACTTCCAAAGCCATGTTAAAAAAGAAAAAACATGGGATGCCTGGGTGGCTCAGTCAGTTAAGCGTCTGCCTTTGGCTCAGGTCATGATCCCGGGGTGCAGGGATCGAGTCCCGAATCAGGCTCCCTGCTGACCTGCCGCTCCCCCTGCTTGTGCGCGCTCTCTCTCTCTCACTCTCTCTCAAATAAATAAAATCTTAAAAAAAAATAAAAAGAAAGTTTTGGGCATGTCATCAGGTCATTACATCCTTAAACTAACTCCCCACATCTGCTATACAAAGAGAATTTACATTTACAGTGATGAGCATAAGAAACTGGTATGTCTTCTAAATTGCCAAAGACAGGGATGCCTGGGTGGCTCTGTCAGTTGGGCCTCTGCCTTCGGCTCAGGTCGTGATCCCAGGGTCCTAGGATCGAGCCCCGCATCGGGCTCCTGGCTCAGCAGGGAGCCTGCTTCTCCCTCCACCTACCGCTCCCCCTGCTTGCGCACGCTCTCTCTCTGACAAATAAATAGATAAAATCTTTAAAAATAAAAAAAATAAATTGCCAAATACAAGTAACTTTTATATCAGGCCCAGCTTATGACAATTGATAATCTAAGAGTGAGATATATGCCAACTCAGCATTAACAAGAGAACAAGTACCCATGGCCATTCTGCAGAATGCATAAGCCATATTATTGAAGGTCAGAATAATGTCCAGCTACACACGGTTCCCCAACTTATGGTGGGTCAACTTACATGTTTTCGACTGTCTGGTGGATGAGAAAGTGATATGCATTCAGTAGAAACTATACTTACTTCGAGTTTGAATTTGGATCTTTCTCTGTACGATTCTCTCTCGTGATGCTGGGCAGCAGGAGTAAGCCGCACCTCCCGGCCAGCCATGCGATCGTGAGGGTAAACAACGGACACACCGACAACCCTCCTGCACCCATACGACCATCTGTTTTTCACTGGCCATACAGTATTCAGTAAATTACATGAGTTAGTCAATGCTTTATCATAACATATGCTTTGCGTTAGATGCTTTCGCCCAACTGCAGGCTCGTGTAAGTGTTCCGAGCACGTTTAAGGGAGGCTAGGCTAAGCTATGATGTTCAGGAGGCTAAGTGTATTACATTTTCAACTTACAATCTTTTCAGCTTATGATGGGTTTATCAGGACATAACCCCATATGAGTTGAGGACGATCTCGATTATAACCTTATGTTTAAAAGGTTTTTCAAATGAAATGATTCTAATTACTGATTTTTTTCCATCTAAGAAATTATAGGTATTCTTCGGCAAGTAGCTTAGTAATTTCAGAAAAACCTTGTTAAATGAAAGGTATGGTGAAATATTGAAATAACCTTCTCTGACTTAATTTGAATGAGAAGTCTGATTACTTTTAAGCCATTACACAGCAGATCCATATTCTCCCCATGTTTATATCCTTCTAAACAAGCAGAAAATTCAGATCACACAGTCAGCTAGCTCTCTATTTGCATTCTTGATTGGCATGATGAGGGCTGCATTGCAGTTTGTGAATATCATGTATTACATGAAACCGAAAAGGAGTCTACCCAAACCTGCAGGACGTGGTAGGCAATCAAGCAACATAAAGGAGATGAATTGCAAGTCCTTTGAGAACAGAATCATTATAAGCTTAACAAGCATCATTCTCCGTTATATCTATTTTAGTGGTGTTCGTATGATAGTCATTGTTGCACTATGAGCTGTTGTGATAGCTTGAGATTTAGCAGGATGATAAATATTTTAGAGTGACATCGGAATAATCACAAGGATTTGTTATGGTGCTTTCTATTCAATGGTCCATCTCCTGTGCATGGACAAAGGAGGGGTATTTTTTGAGCTGAGCCAAGGGTAGAAAGAAAAATCAACATAATTAAATGCAAAGAGGGTCAATGGAATTATAGAATGTCAGAGCTGAAGAGAACCTTAAATATCAGCTAGTCTATTGTTTCTGCAAATATTTTACCCAACTGCTCCGATGGTAAAAAAAAAAAAAAAAAAAGGTATTATGTAGCCCCAGCAGCCTGGGAGTAGAGTCCTCAGAGGCCAGGAATGCATTTGAAACATTTTTTTGACACTTGATTTTAGCCAAAAGGCCGAGAAGCGATGAAACATTTTTTTGAAATGGGCTATTTTATCCTAACATTTACTTTACCTCTGAGTCTCAATTTCCTCACTGGAAAAGGGTGATTATGACAGTGTTTACCCCATGAGCTGGATTTTAAGATTAAATGAGACTTACGTATGAAACAGTAAGCATAGTACCTTGCCACATAGTAAGTGCTCACTTAACAGGCAATATTCTAAATTTTGAACACAGTTAGAAAAACCTAATTGTGCTTGCCATTTCTTAAGAATATGCAGGATGGGGCGCCTGGGTGGCTCAGTCGTTAAGCATCTGGCTTCGGCTCAGGTCATGCCCAGGGTCCTGGGATCGAGCCCCGCATTGGGCTCCCTGCTCAGCGGGAAGCCTGCTTCTCCCTCTCCCACTCCCCCTGCTTGTGTTCCCTCTCGCGCTGTGTCTCCCTCTGTCAAATAAATAAATAAATAAATAAATAATCTTTTAAAAATAAATAAATAAAAATTAAAAAATAAAAAATAAAATATGCAGGATGGGGGTGGGGCGAGGAGATTAAGTGAAGATACTGGCAAGAGAGGATAGTGATGGATCCAGGACCTGGGGATTTACTCATACAAGTCCCATACAAGATTACAGCAAGAAGTGACCTTGGACTTCAGTTACCAAGCTATTTAAACCGCGCACAGGTACCCCTTAGCAATGTGTTGGGAGTGACTTTAAACCATAGGGTAAACATGGAGTACCTTCTGGATTAGGAATTTTATTAGCTATTGAGGGAGAGGGAGTTCTTGTGAAAAATATACATTCTACAGTAAAATACAAATTTTTAACATGAGTCTTTAAGGTAAAACATGAGCCTTCAAAGAAATGTCTCACCCCCTCTTCTGGGGGCTGAGTTTACATTCCATGATTGTTAGAAATATGTCATTAGAAAGTAGGAAACACACGAAGACCATTCACAAACCCATTTGTCACTCTTCTTTCCTACAGGCTCATTCAGAAGAAACCCCTCGGCTATAAGCTTCCTGAAGCATGAATCTTTCTCATTTCAAGTTTTATTCTCACCTCTTAGTTCAGTGTTTGGAACACAGTGGAATGGTTGAATAATGGATCACTGTATGCTTGAGAAGGATGGGAGAATGAAATGATGCGTTTCGGGATTTCTTTCTTGCTATCCAGAGGCTCAGTAACAGTGCTAAATTGATTCACAAAACAATCAACTAAAGGAAGTCCTAATCTGGACCTAGCCATAGTCGACCTGGGCATCTGGGGCTAGGGATAAAAGGGTATGGGTACCCCTGCCCCAGTCCCATGCTATCCCATCCCTACAGCGGGCTCCCCAAAGCAGAAAAGGCAAGGTCTTAATGATTTGAGGCCATTAGTCTATTTCTAATGTTAGAACCATCACGTGGCAGAAAAGAGAAGGCACCGTCTCTCCCTCAATCACAGGCAATGCTTTCCCAGAAGTGCAGCTAGCTGGGCTGTCATGAGGATTTGTCCAGCCCCAAAAGAAATGTTTAGGTTGCCAAACAAGAGGCAAGAAAGGGGTGTGTGTGTGTGTGTGTGTGTGTGTAAGCACAAGTATGTGAGTGTGTCTGTATGTACACTCTTACTGGAGTTCTTCATTAAGACCATTTCAGGTCTATCTTCCGTCCATTTTAGCAGCCATGTGACCTTACGCAGGCTATGTAACTTTCTCTGAGCCTCGATTTCCTCACTGGTAAAAATGAGATGATAATACCTGCCCCTCGTATGATATTGAATTTCAGATACTGTTTTGAGCATGGTCATCAAAACTAAATAACGTCCATGGAGCTGTATGTAAACTGTAAAAAGCTATACAAGTGCGAGAGGGAGTATTCATCATCTACACATACCAGGTCGTAGCAGAACTAGCAGCGGTAAAGTATGCTGGCAGACCATTTTCCCCTGATTTGTGATTATTGTTCTAGTTAACAGGGTCAATAAAAACTTATTTATTGAAATTGACAAAGAGTACAGTCCAGGAGGAAAGTGTCATTCTTGTCTACTTATTCACGCAGCTTGGACTGGGGTCTCAAGCATCAAAGATGTCATGAGGATGGGGAGGCTTACTTCCTCTTCATACATGTACCTGTGCTACCCCCACCGGCGGCCAGGAGACAGTGACAAGACTGCCACTCTATAGGAGGCAAGAGCCCAAGCCATGGTTCTCACTACAGACTGACATCCAGCAGCTTGTTAATTACATATTTCCATTAATGGGATGAATCTTGTCTTTCTGGATGACAGTCTCCTGTTCAATGCATAGATGTCTTATTTTGTTCTGCACTCCTTAGCAACCCAACAACTGTTCTGACATACCTCCTTACTAGCCTTGAAGCTTAAAAAAAAAAAAAAAAAAAGGTTGTTCTTGAACAGCCATGGATCTTGCTGCACTTGAATTTTTTTTAAATGAAAAGTTTGAAAAAGAATGACATTAACCAGAAATCTATAGAAACAGCAGATCTTTTCTATGGCAGCTTACTTTTTAAAGCCCCAGTGCATCAGAATAGGATTGCCTTCTGTCTGTGGAGCAGAAATCAAAGGACAATTCTGCATACACATCCAGGGTTTTCTTCTAGGGGCTTTCTTTGGCAAGGAGACTGCATATGGCCAAGTGGACTTCTCCAGAAGGACCTGATTACACACGTCACAGAGTTCTTTTCTATATAGAAAAATATATGAGATGGCAGGGACAAAAACCACAAGCTAGGGAAAGACTGAGGAGGATGGAGATTGGAGAAAACAGAAGTTCACTAATTTTTTTCAGAGTCGATAACTGCAAAACTATGCCTAGCGGGTACCCGCTATTCCCTGCCCTATGGCTCTCTTCATAACATAACAGTTTGCTTCCTTACTCTGGAAAACAGTATGGAGGTTCCTCAAGAAGTTAAAACTAGAGCTACCCTATGACCCAGCAATTGCACTACTGGGTATTTAGCCCAAAGACACAGATGTAGTGAAAAGAAGGGGCACGTGCACCGCAATGTTCATCACAGCAATGTCCACAATAGCCAAACTGTGGAAAGAGCCGAGAAGCCCTTCAACAGATGAATGGATAAAGAAGATGTGGTCCATATCTACAATGGAATATTACTCAGCCATCAGAAAGGATGAATACCCACTATTTGTATCGACATGGATGGAACTGGAGGGGATTATGCTAAGTGAAGTAAGTCAAGCAGAGAAAGACAATTATCATATGGTTTCACTCATATGTGGAACATACGCAATAGCACGGAGGGCCACAGGGGAAGGGAGGGAAATCTGAAGGGGGAGAAATCAGAGAGGGAGATGAACCATGAGAGACTCAAACTGAGGGTCTCAGAGGGGAGGGGGTGGGGGCTGGGTGAGCCCGGTGATGGGTATTAAGGAGGGCATGTGTGGTGACGAGCACTGGGTGTTAAACACAACTAATGAATCATCGAACACTACATCAAAAACTAATGATGTATTATACAATGGCTAACTGAACATAATAAAACAAAAAACCAGTTTGCTTCCTTTAAGCCAGCAGGAAAGTAATTCTCTGGCTTCAAACCTCTCCCTCTGGGAAGGCCTGGACCTTCTTTAAAAGGTCTTGCCTGATTAGGTCAGGTCCATCCAGAATACTCTCCTTTTTGATTAAGTTCAAAGTAATGATTTGGGACCTTAATTACATCTGCAAATTTCCTTCACATTTGCCATAGACTGTCACTTAATCGTAGGCATGAAAACACTTTATATTCACAAGTCCTCTCACATTCGCGGAGAGGAGATGACACAGGGCGTGTATACCGGGGGTGGGAATCTTGGGGCGCATCGTAGAGTTCTGCCTACCGCAGCTAATTAAAAGGAAAATTTCCTGTCCCCCTACTTCTTTTTGCCCATACTAAATGATCCATAAGGACATTTCTTTACAAAGTCTGCAAATAAGAACTGAGATCTTTTGAGCATTTCCTTATGAATTTTTATCTTACTCAATAAAGCTTTAGAACCATTCCCAGGACTATCTTGGTCCCACATGTCTCCCTCTGTACAACTCAAGCTTTCAGACCCCAGGTCTCCAAATTATCAAAGGGCGATTTTGCAAACACACAGAGTTGACTTCTCTGGGCTTCCTTTGGCAAGGACATTACATCTGGCCAGGTGGAATTGTCTAGGAGGACCTGCTTTCACACCTCACAGAGTTCTTTTCTTTTCTTTTCTTAAGATATATTTACTTATTTTTTATTAGAGAGAGAGAGAGAGCACGAACATGGGAGGGGGCAGAGGGAGAAGCAGACTCTCCACTGAGTGCAGAGCCCAATGCGGGGCTCAATCCCAGGACCCCGAGATCATGACCTGAGCCAACGTCGGACACTTAACCAACTGAGTCACCCAGGCACCCCTCACAGAGTTCTTTTCTACGTAGAAAAATATAAGAGATGGCAGTCACAGAAACTGTCATCTCAGGAGAAATAGAGGAGGGTGGAGACTGGGGGAAGTGACCCATTCTAAGTCACAGAGGACCTCACTGGGGAGCGGCCAGTGTAAGCGGCAAGTGACACTCAAGTTGGCGCGAGTAAAGGCATGTAGTTAGCCAGGCAGTTCAAGTGTTCGCTATCTAGGGCTCAAGAGTCTGAAGGGAAGAGTCTGTCTCAGACGGCCGTTTTTAAACAGGTGCACAAGACCACCAGCTGTCATCTCTTCTGGGGAGATTTCGGGCATCCAGTATTCCTTTTGCATGTGATATACCGATGCCCCCTTGTTTCTGTCTCATTGGATATCAGTACTGAGCCCAACAAAACACTTCCTTTGCATGTTCACACACACACACACACACACACACACACACACACACACACACGTAGACAGTGGAGGCTGGGGAGCAACAGCCTGTATAGCGGTTAAGAGAGGCACCTAGAGATTCAGTCCAGACCTGAATGTAGGTTCCAATTCACTAGCTAAGTGACCTCAGGTAAGATATTTTGCCTCTCTGTTTGCATCTCACTTCCCCTAACTATAAAATGGGAATAAATAAGCTAAGGTCCCAGGGTGGCTATGAAGAATGAAGGAGATACCCTAGAAAGCTTCTCATACGCCACCTGTCACAATAGCACATGAAAGCCATTCCGATGTATAAGTAGTATTACTCTTTTCATTCTTGTTATCATACGAAAATACCTTTTTTTATTTTTTAAATTTTATTTAAGTTCAATTAATTAACATACAGTGACAAAAATACCTTTTAGAGAAAGCTCAGGGAGCGCTCAGATCTTGAGAAGAGTAGGTGCCCATGTTTGGGGTACCTGGCGGCAGAGGGCAGATGATAGAAAAGATGATTTGAGGGGTGCCTGGCTGGCTCAGTCAGAAGAGCATGCAAGTCTTGATCTTGGGGCTGAGTTCAAGCCCCACGTTGGGCCTAGAGCTTAGTTAAAAAATTAAAAAATAAAACTCTTATTTAAAACAAGCAGATGATTTCACATAAAATGAGGATGCTTTGTCTTCTTTGCTGCCTCAATAATGTATGGCCAGCATCCTGACTCCCTGCAGCAGAAAATCATCACCGTTTAATGATAAAGTGCCAGGGTACTTAAAGCATTAGGATCACTGATTGAAGGGCTTGTTCTTATCATCATAAATGTCAAGATCCTGATGATGTTTTTAAACTCCACAAACATCTCTTACCTGCCTTATGCCAAGGGGGAAGGAAGCATCTAGAATAAGAAAGCAGAATTTAAAAAAAAAAAAAAAAAGGAGAGCAGAAAGATCAGATTTTTCTCCCCCAGTCAGTCCTAATCCTAATAATTTCTTTTGCTTTAATTGCAGTTTTGTTTGGTCTCTCTCATTGATTTCCCCCGTTGAAATACATGATGAAATGCTACACATCTTCATGGTGAGCTCTGTTGCAGGGGAGCTGCTCATTAGTTCACTTGAGGTCATGGGTATATTTGTATCTAATTTACATGGCAGATATCACAGAGACATTTCAAATTGGATGGACATCAACCACCAGCCCCAGTCAGATGGCTATAGAAATGGAAGAAGAGGGGCGCCTGGGCGGCTCAGTCGTTAAGCGTCTTGCCTTCAGCTCAGGTCATGATCCCGGGGTCCTGGGATCGAGCCCCGCATCAGGCTCCCCGCTCCAGGGCGGGAGGCCTGCTTCTCCCTCTCCCTCTGCCCCCGCTTGTGTTCCCTCTCTAGCTGTCTCTCTCTCTGTCAAATAAATAAAATCTTAAATAAAAAAAAGAAATGGAAGAAGAAATGAAACCTGCATTTGCTTTTGCCTATTGATTCCTTCATGTACACTTATCCCCAAATGAGTCTCTAAAATCACAGCAGTAGGCAAAATCATTTTAAAATACATCGGGAAATATTCTTATGCTACTGCCTTTTATATAAGGAAGGGGCCAAGAAGGACTGGGAAGAGATAGACTTTCTCTTTCCATAGAATCCAGCAAGCATCCCCGAGGAATAAAATGACCTCCAGCTTGCTGGTGAGTGACAGAATTCCTTCACTGAATTTAATCAGTGGGTCATATTCCTCCCATCTTCCCACATGAATACCTCTGTGCTGTAGGACTTCATCATGAAGACCACTGCTCCTCGCGATCTCTCTGGTCCCTGACAACTTGACATTCCCATGCTTTTCATTATAAATGTGCAGATGAATTCTCATAGTGGGGGAAAGCTCTCTCGATGAGATTTCCGAGTTTACGACTTTTAGGAAGAAAGGAGTCAAGCTGGTAGGCAGGCCTGAATCTACACCAAAAGGGCTGCTGAGAATTTTACAGCACTTTTCTTGACTTGGAGATTACTTCTCCCTGCCCCTCACTTCCCCTCACACTAAATGGAAATAAGCTTACTGGCACTGGCAAAGCCAAGCAACTCCCTGATTAGATGACCTTCCAGGTCTTTCCTCATCACTTCAAGTGAAAACGTTATCTTTTTTTTTTTTTTTTGAATGGAGCACGTTATCTTTATTTTTAAATTCAAGACCAGGTCACAGTACAACACCCAGCCAGACTGGGCCTTTTATTACATAGCACAATGTTTGAGCCTCTGGAAAATCAGGATGGACTCCCTGAGGAGTAGCCAGAGATCTTCTAGGTAATCAACAGTGTACCCTCGACTTGTCTAGCCAAGGGAGGTGGAGCAGGGTGGGGGATGAGGAAACTTTGCCCCAAAGAGTATCATATTATTTGGTGCAACCCCGTTTACTGTGCAGTCCGAGAAAACGAGGCCCAGAGGAGAGAGTTCACATGGTTAAGGTCATGCAGCAAGTGGAAGACTGATAACAATCAAGGATTAACAACAACAACAATAGCTAACATTTACTGAGCATTTGCCATGGGTCAAGTCCTGTCTCAGGAGCTGGTCATCTGCTTTCTGATGGTTTCTTCTTCAAAACATCCAACAGTAAGTTGATTTATATATACCAGAAATCAATATAAATTACTCTTATCAAAGTATGGAAGTTATGAACCTTTTAAACTTCAACGTGAGAAGGAGGACGATATTTCTGAATTATCCAATTGTCCAATGAGGCCTTGACATAATATTTTAAGACTGGTTGTTATTGGGGCACCTGGGTGGCTCAGTTGGTTGAGTGTCCAACTCTTGATTTCGGCTCAGGTCGTGAGCTCAAGGTCCTGGGATCGAGCCCCGCATCGGGCTCTGTGCTGGGTGTGCAGACTGCTTGGGATTCTCTCTCTCTCTCCCTCTCCCTCTGCCCCTCCCCCGGCTTGTGTACTCCCTCCCCGCCTCAATCAATCATCAAAAAGACTGGTTGTTATTATAACAGTAATACGTGAACTTGATAAAGGGAAAGAGAGAAGGGAGACAAAGATTTTTGGTTTCCTACTTCCTCTCTGTACTTCTTCTCAACAAACGTCCCACTCCTTAGAGGTAATCATTTTTAAAAGTTTCTTGTGTTTCCTTCAGAAAGAAACTGGATGTACAGGTATCGACATTTATGTATGTTCTTTTATATATACAAATTCTACTCTACTCCTAAGATTTCGTATTTTATACTGATTAGACATTTCTCCATATCAACAAATATAGACAATATATTTAAATGGCTGCATAAGTATTCCATTACATGGGTGCACTGTAATTTATTTCAACAGCCCCCTTTTATAGAAATTTAGGCTATTTCCAGTTTGTTAATTTTTTTGCTATTATAAATGATGTAATGAATTACATGTATATGTTTATATCATAGATGCAATTATCTATAAGAAAAACCACTAAAAGTGGAATTTCTGAGTCAAAGGGTACTCATCCTTTTAATTTTCATAGATCCTGCCAGATAATCCTATAAAAAGACCACCCAGCTTACTCTCTTACCAACAATGTATGAGAATATCTGTTTTCCTACACTGTGGTTGATACTGGCACTTTATCTGACTTCTCAATATTTGACAATCTGATGAGGAAAATAAATACTATCTCAGTATTATTTTCATTTGAATGACCTTAATTGTGAATGAGATTGAGCATCTTTTCTCTTTATTATCAATGAATTCATACTTGTTTTTTTCTTTTTTTTCCTTTTTTTAACTTAAATTCAATTAATTAACATATAATGTATTATTGGTTTCAGAGGTAGAGGTCAGTGATTCATCAGTCTTATATAACACCCAGGACTCATTACATCACGGGCCCTCGGTAATGTCCATTACCCAGTTACCCCATTCCCCCACCCACCTCCCCTCCAGGAATCCTCAGTTTGTTTCCTATGATTAAGACTCTCTTACGGTTTATCTCCCTCTCTGATTTCATCTTGTTTTATTTTCTTCCTCTCTTCCCCTATGGATCCTCTGTTTAGTTTCTTAAATTCCACATATCAGTGAGATCATATGATAATTATCTTTCTCTGATTGACTTTTTTCACTTAGCATAATACCCTCTAGTTCCATCCACATCGTTGCAAATGGCAAGATTTCATTTTTTGATGTCTAAGTTGTATTCCACATATTTGTTTTTCCTATGAACTGTC
Organism: Neomonachus schauinslandi; assembly: GCF_002201575.2. Lineage (NCBI taxonomy): Eukaryota > Metazoa > Chordata > Mammalia > Carnivora > Phocidae > Neomonachus > Neomonachus schauinslandi. The sequence continues at coordinate 14,343,729 of NC_058419.1, forward strand.
TGTTCATAACCTTTACTTAGCATTTTCTATTGAGTTCTTTTACTTTTTCATATTGATTTTTTTAAGTTTTATTTTTTTAAGTAATCTCTACACCCAAAGTGGGGCTTGAACTCATAACCCCGAGATCAAGAGATGCATGTTCTAAGCCAGCCAGGTGCCCCTTCACATTGATTTCTAAGAACTCTTGTATAGTTACAAATATAGCCTTTCGTTTTATGCATTGCAAATATTTTTCCCATTTATTGGACTTTCAAAAACATTGTTTATGGTATCTTTTGTCATGCAGAAATTTCTTATTTTTGTATAGTCAAAGTTATCGATCTACAATTTCTGGAGATGTATCCATATTTCTGTGTATCTGCCTACCTCTCAGTCAATCTATCTAAATTTCCCTCTCAAGTTAGTCTCTAGAGAATATTGGATACACTGGCTTATATAGTAAAGATAATGAATGGAATCTTTATTTTAAAAGTTAAGTGGCTTGTTTTGCGGGGGAAAAAAAACATGTGAAAATTCATAAGAGATTTCATAATCAGGACAACAATCCAGAGTTTACTGCTATAATTCTTTGTTTGGACATCATTAAATTGTAGTTCAGGGCTTAGTGGTAGAACTGTTAGAGGGGAGAAACTATATGTGTCTTGGTGCCATATAACATACCAGGCAGTATTAAGAACTTCCACGTATGTTACAAACCAATCTCCTGTGAGATAGGTATAATTATGCTCACTTTTAAGATGCAGAAATTAAGGCACAGAAGTTAAATAACATGCCTGAGGTTACAGAGTTACGAAGGTTTTTGGACAAAAAAACAAAGAGTTTTTCTGATTCCAAGTCTAGTGGTCTTTCCAGCAGAAGTATGTGTATAGATTTATTTTTTTAAGTGTATTCTTTTAAGTAATCTCTACACCCAACATGGGGCTCGAACCCATGGCCCCGAGATCAAGAGTCACATGTTCTTCCAACTGCATCAGCCAGGTGCCCTAAATATTTGAGTATATTGCATAAAAAAAGCTGTGCTGGACAGAGAACTGAGAAATTAAACAAGACCCTGCCCTCAATAAACTTTCAGTCTAATAGGAAAACATACATATAAACCACAAATTACAAATACAAGCATAAAAGTAGAAGAAAAAAATGGATTTTGACTTTGGGGATTGAGAAAAGGCTTCATGGAAAAGGAATCATCTAAACCAAGTACTAGAGAATGTGTAGAGAGAGAACCAGTGGAGGGCAGAAGAAAAAGCCATCCCAGGCAAGAAAAACACAGCATTAGTAAAGGTCCTGAGGTGATACATGGCCAGACCAAAGGCTGCACTGTAAAGTAAGCTTGGGCTGGTGAGCTGGACCTTGAATACCATGCAAAGAACTTTGGAGTTGTTTTCGGTTTCTGGGGAAATATGAAATTTCTCATCATCTAATTTTTATTTTGTGATGACATATAATCATTTTTTGGTAACCAAGAGTCTGTTAATCTGTGTGTTAAGAAAACATGTTGCAAATATATAAAATGGCCTTGCGGGGCGCCTGGGTGGCTCAGTCGTTAAGTGTCTGCCTTTGGCTCAGGTCATGATCCCAGGATACTGGGATCAAGCCCCGCATCGGGCTCCCTGCTCTGCGGGAAGCCTGCTTCTCCCTCTCCCACTCCCCCTGCTTGTGTTCCCTCTCTCACCGTGCCTCTCTGTCAAATAAATAAAATCTTTAAAAAAAAAAAAAAAGGCCTTACAAAAATGATGGAAACAACTATGGAGAAACACCACTTTCCATATCTACAGGATTTTGAATTTTCAAGTGCTTGCACAAAATTTCATTCCTTTCAGAAAATAATAACTAACCCTTGAAGGCCGGATTATTACCTCCACTTCACAGATCAGAAAACTGAGGCATAGAGAGGTTACATAATTGGCCAAGGTCAAACTCAGGTTTCAACCTTAGGCAGTCTGGCCCTTCACCACTATTAACCAGAGTCTGTGCCCTTAACCACTGTTTTATGCTATCTACTTACGAACCACTGCAGGGGGCTTGCCTCCCACGTGGTTGACATATGGGCTGGCCAGCCTCTGCTTACATGTTGTTACTGGTAAGGCCATACTGTTCTGGCAGAGCTGAGGTCTTCTGAAAGTATTGCCTTATATTGCATCCAATCCTACCTCCCTACATCTCTGAGGCAAACATTTGGAGCCAGTTAGCAAATTCCACCACCCTTACTTAACCCCACTGTGGTAAGCAGAATGGTCCACCAAAGATGTCGATTCTCTAATCCTTGGAACATGTGAATATGTTATGTTACATGGCAAGAGGCAAAAGGGACTCTGCAGATGAAAATGGGGTTAAGGACCTTAAAATTAGGGAGATTAGCGTGGATTAACCAGGTGGGGCCAATCTAATCACATGAGCCCTTAAAAAGCAGAGAACATTCTCCAGCTGGAAGCAAGAGAGATGCAACAGAAAAAGTCAGAAAGACTCAAAGCTTGAGAGGGACTCAACCAGCTATTGCTGAATGGAGGCCACACAGATAGCAGGAGAAGGAATGAGGGCAATATTTAGGACCAAAGACTGGCCCCAGCTGACAGATAGCAAAGAAATTGGGTCCTCAGCCCTACAACCACAAGGGACAGGATTCAGTCAACACTTGAATGAACTTGGAAACAGATTCTTCCCAAGAGCCTCCTATAAGGAGTAGAGCCCTGTCAACACCTTGATTTGGGCCTTGTGAGGCACTGCTCTGAGAACCCAGTCAGGTCTACCCAAACTTCTGACCTCCAGAACTGTAAGACAATAAATGGTTGTTGTATTAAGCCACTAAGTTTATGGTAATTTATCATGGCAGCAATAGAATACAAATATAATCACCAAGTCTTCTCAATTTCTTCACGTATTCCTGACACCACAGGGTTTCCATCCTCTCACTATCAGTCTACCTCATTGGATCATACTCTAATTTGTCTATGATGCCTTGAAAAAGGCGATGTTCATTGTCACCACCTGAGCCCACTGGTGGATTTTTTAGCATCACTAAGAGGAGGACAAACCAGCCATTGTGCACCTCCTGATGGGATGCAGTAGAAAGTACACTGTAGGACCCATGAAATAGTCTTGCCAAGAATGTCTAAAAACTGCATCTAATCAACACTTTAGAGTTAGTGCCAAGTGAATAGGAAATCTGGGGGATAGAGGAACAAGTTAAATGGCACCACAAGAAAGCAATCAGAAAATCTAGAATATTAGATAGGACAACTGACTTTTTTTTTTTGAGAAGGAGTAATTGAGGTGAGATTGCTCTAGTTTAGATGAGATTTGAGAGACATTTCAAACAAATGTAGTGAACCTTGACTGGATGCTACTTCTAGCAAAACAAAAGTCTCAAGGCAACCTGGGAAATTTGAATATGGACCGGATATTAAGTGATAAGACAGAATTATTGTTAATTAGGTAGGTGTGATAATACTATCATGGTTACATAAGGAAATGCCCATGTGTTTTAGAGATACATACTGAAGTATTCAGGGATAAAATGACAGGAGGTCTGGAATGTGCTTTAAAATACCCGAGAAGGGTGCCTGGGTGGCTCAGTCAGTTAAGCATCCAACTTTTGGTCATGATCTCAGGGTTGTGAGATTGAGCCCCACATCAGGTTCCACACTCAGCAGGGAGTCTGCTTAAGATTCTCACTCTCCCTCTGCCCCTCCCCCTGCTCATGCTCTCTCATAAATAAATAAACAAACAAACAAATACCCAAGCAAGACAGCTAAATGAGGCTAGATTAAGCAAGTAGCAAAATGTTAGTGATTGTTGAATTTGAGAGAGGGGTAAATGAGTATTCATATTACTCTCTCTACTTTTGCATACGTTTGAAAGTTTTCATAATATGAATGTTCTTTAAAATGTGATGCCCACAACACACTAGTTGAGCTTGTCTCTGAAGAGTTAGCAGGGCCATCACCATCCTGACCTGGACCATGCATCTCTATTAATATGGCTTATGTGCTTCCTAGGGTTTTAACAGCTACATTACAGTACTAACATGACCGAAACAGTGTTTTCCCATTCAGACCAACAAGTTCAATCTTTCCCCAATCTGTACTTTTATGATCCTCTGAATTTAAAACGAACACTTGACACTTACATTGGTTAAATATAATCTTACTAATTTCAATCAGTTGTCTCAACCTGTCAAAATATCTATAGTGCTCTTTAGATTTATCACATACATAAATTTACTAAGCATACTTTTTATGACATTTTTCCAATTATTGACACACAGTTGAATAGAATGTGGTCAAGGACAAAGCCCTGTGGCTCTCCACTAAATATCTTCCTTCAATAAAGAACATTTTCTAGAGAAATGTAATTAATATCTTACATTGAAATTTAGAGATTATAAATTTATAGATTACAACACGCTTTGACATACCTAATCAAATTTAAACTTCACATCGAGCCTGTGAGTTGTCCTATTTTATAGATGAATAAACCAAAACTCAAAGAAATTAAGAACGACTTTTCCTGAGGTGATTGGACAACATTTAGAAGAAAGAGGTGAAGAGAAAAGATATGTAAAGAGCACAGAGGTGTGTATATGTATGAAGGCAAGATAACCTGAGATGTAATTAAGCGATTAAAGATGAGAAGATAGGTAAACAAACGTAGAGATTCAGACCCCTGGGTGGAAGAAAGGAGTAGGTGGGAAAGAGATAGGTCAGTTCTTTGTGCTAGCCAGCAGGGGGCACAGAACATTCACAAATCAATTTCCTCATCTGTAAAATGGGGTTAAGATCCAGACTTGCAAATTTCTTTTTTTTTTTTAAGATTTATTTATTTGAGAGAGAGAGAGCGCACGCGCGTGCACTCACACACACAGGGGGAGGGGCAGAGGGATAAGCAGACTTCCTGCTGAGTATGGAGCCCTACATGGGGCTGGATCTCCTGACCCTGAGATCTGGACCTGAGCCAAAATCAGGAGTTCGATGCTCAACCGACTGAGCCACCCAGGTGCCCCTGGACTTGCAAGTTTCTTAACAGGACTAGATGAGATCTTGTATTGAAAGCATGTGGCATCTGTGCTTGGCCTGTGGTAAGCACTCAATAAGTGTTACTTCCCTCTTCTCACCCCAGTACCTTGACACCTCCAGTGCACCAGAATCAGACCGCCTTTTTCTAAAGCTCTTAACCACAACACTGTAAGAGTATAATCCACCACTTTCCCGATTGTCAAATTTGTAACTAGTTGGGGGTGGGTTTAAGATAATTCTCGGAGCTTGTGCTATCGACCACAGATTTTCTTCACCTTACGCCCATTCACCTTCTTCCCATTTTCCTCTCATGACTATTTTTCCTCTGTCTCCATTTGGCCCCTTCCCAATGGTTTGCAGCATTTCCAAGGCCATCAGAGCATATACTTCAGGTGCCCTTTAATAATAGTAATCTCTTTTTATTTCATGTTTACGGTGATTAAAGCTTTTTTTCTGATTATTTCCTCATTTGATTCTCATAACTTGATTCATGGAGGTGAAACAGGAAGACCAGTGGTCTGACCCACCATTGAACAGATAAACTGAGACTCAAAGAGGTACATGACTTACCGGAAGTCACACAGCAAGTAAATAGCAGAACCGGAACTAGAACCGAGGTTGTCTGACTAAATCCTCCTGTACCTGAAATAAGGCACCAAGCCACTGATTGTGCATTCAAAGCGATGTCTCAGAAGCCAAAAGTGTGCCACTGAAATCTACACCACAACCATTTTCCCCTAGATAATGATCATCATCTTCCAGGAAGTACATCTGTGTCATGCATGGGTGGACACATTCCTATCGGAAAGCCACAAACATCTGAGATGCAAAATGCAACTGTTCTATTCGATAGATGGATAATCATTTTGGAGAAGGCTGTTTCCATCGTCATTAGAAATCTAAAACTTTTTCTGTGCTTACAAAAAGTGGTGCTCTGAGGGGCGCCTGGGTGGCTCAGTCGGTTAAGCGTCCGCCTTCGGCTCAGGTCATGATCCCAGGATCCCAGGATCGAGCCCGGCGTTGGGCTCCCTGCTCAGTGGGAAGCCTGCTTCTCCCTCTCCCTCTGCCCCTCCTCCCCACTTGTGTTCTCTCTCCCACTCGTGTTCTCGCTAGCTCGCTCCGCTCTCTCTCAAATAAATAGTCTTTTTTAAAAATGGTGCTCTGAATATTCTTTTCTTTCGCCCTTTGTGCCATGTTGCATTCTGCAGATTTTCTTCTTTAACCTTTTCTCTAAAAGGACCTCTACAGAAGTTAATGTCTAGAGTGAGATTTGCTTTCAAGATGTGAATAAAGAAGGATAGTCTTGGGCCCTTTAGGTCAGTCCATCAAGTATAAAATCCAATTATCTTCTGACATAAAAATTTGCTCAGCATATCCATTCATATTAATGGGGGAAATAAGAACATGGATACATGAACCAATGTTTAATCTTTCCTGGCTTTATTTTCCTTTGTTATAATGATTAACTATTTATTGGAATAAAATAACTCTGAGATCATTGCGTGTGGATATAATATTCTCAAACAAAATATTTTTACTAGTACACCACCTAGTTAAAAAAACTGTGAATAACATTGAGTTTTATTTGAAAGAATAGAACAAGTATTAAGAGATCAAAAATATTTGTGCAAATTCTCCATTAAATGGCTGTGGTATTTGGTAGTTTGATAAGGCCCTCTCCACACAACAGAATAGAGTAAAAAGCAGACCTGTATATGCATGAAAATTCTAGCACATGGTGAAGGTAGCACTGAAAATCATCGGGGGTGGGGGGATGGGCTTTTCAGGAAATGGTGTAAGGACAGTTGGCTATTCATCTGAGAAAATAAAATAGTTAGAGCCCTATCTCATACCAAATGCAGAATTAAATTCCAGATGGCTTAAAGAATTAAATATCAATGAAAAATATTTGTTATTATATGAAAATATAGGAGAATATGTTCATATTCTTGAGGTGGGAAAGACCCTCTAAACAAGACAAAAATTCCTAAGTCATAAAATACAAAATAAGCAACGCTCATCACATAAAACTTAAAAAGTTTTGTACAGGAGCACCTGGTTGGCTCAGTCCATAAAGCATGTGAATCCAGATCTCAGGGTTGTGACTTCAAGCCCCACATTGGGCATAGAGCTTACTTTAAAAAAAAAAAAAAAAAAAAAAACTTTTGTACATAAGAAGACACAATAAGCAAAGTCAAAAGGCAAGTGGCAGAACCATCAAATATTTTGCAACATACATTAAAAAAATTGATATCTGGAGTATAAAAAGAATTTCAATGAATCAATAAGGAACAAAAAATAAATGATATGAATAAGCAATTCACAGAAAAGAAAACCCAAATGGCCAATAAACATATGAAAAAAATGCCCAAACTCACTAATAATCAGAACTTTTAAAAAATATATTTTATTTTTAAGTAACCTCTACACCCTACATGGGGCTTGAACTCACAACCCCGAGATCAAGAGTTGCATGCTCCACAGACTGAGCCAGCCTGGGCACCCCAATCAGAACATTTTTAAATAAAATAATAAGAGACTAATTTTTATACTCATCAAACCGGGAACAATTAAAAATGTATAATATCCATTTTAAACAAAGCTGTAAGGAAAGAGCATCCAGAAACTATTGGTGGTATTATCAATTGATTCAGCCACTTTGGAGGGAAATATGGCAGTATTTTAGACATGTATACCCCACAATCCAACAATTCCATTTCCACATAGTTACCCTAGGGAAATATTGACATGCATGTGCATTAGGAAGGTTGCCCAGCATGTTCATTGCAACATCGTTAACAAAAATATACAAATTGGAAACAATGTATATATCCATCAGTGTAGAGGTGGTTAAATAAACTGGTACATTCACACAATGGAATACTATACAGCAGTTTAAAAGGATCAAGTTTGGTGTTTTTTTTCCTACTTATTTCACTTAGCATTATACCTTCCAGATCCATCCATGTTGTTGCAAATGGCAAACTTTCCTTCTTTTTGTGGCTGAATAATATTCCATTGTGTATATATACCACCTCTTGTTTATCCATTCATCTATCAATGGACACTTAGGCGGCTTCCATAATTTGGCTATTGTAAATAATGCTGCAATAAACACAGAGGTGCATATATCTTTACAAATTAGTGTTTCAAATTCTTTGGGTAAACACTCGGTAGTGGAATTACTGGATCATATGGTAATTCTTTTTTTAATTTTTTGAGGAACCTCCATACTGTTTTCTACAGTGGCTGCACCAATTTGTATTCCTACCAACAGTGCAAGAGGGTTCCTTTTTCTCCACATCCTCGCCAACAGTCTTTGTTTCTTGTGGTTTTGGTTTCAGCCATTGTAACACGTGTGAGATGACATCTCATTGTGGTTTTGATTTGCATTTCCTTGATGATGAGGGATATTGAGCATCTTGTCATGTGTCTGTTGGCCATCTGTATGTCTTCCTTGGAGAAATGTCTGTTCATGCCTTCTGCCCATTTTTTAATTAAATTATTTGGGGGTTTTTTGGTGTTGAGTTGTAGGAGTTCTTTATATATTTTGGACACTAACCCTTTATGGGATATGCCATTTGCAAACATCTTCTCCCATTCCATAGGTTGTCGTTTAGTTTTGTCGGTTGTTTCTTTTGCTGTGCAGAAGCTTTTTATTTGGAAGTAGTCCCAATCGTTTATTTTTACTTTTGTTTCCCTTGCCTCGGGAGACATATCTATAAAGATGTTGTTATGGCCAATGCCAGAGAAATTACTGCCTGTGCTCTCTTCTAGGATTTTTATGCTTTCAGGTCTCACATTTAGGTCTTTAATCCATTTTGAATTTATTTTTGTATATGGTCTGGGAAAGTGGTCCAGTTTCATTCTTCTGCATGTTGCTGTCCAGTTTTCCCAACACCATTTGTTGAAGAGACTGTCTATTTCCCATTGCATATTCTTGCCTCCCGTCACAGACTAATTGACCATAAACATGTGGGCTTATTTCTGGGCTCTCAATTCTGTTCCATTGATCTATGTTTGTATTTTTGTAGCAGTACCATACTGTTTTGATTACTACAGCTTCGTAGTATACCTTGTTATCTGGGATTGTGATGCCTCCAATTTTGTTCTTTCTCAAGATTGCTTTGGCTATTTGGGGCCTTTTGTGGTTCCATACAAATTTTAAGATTATTTGTTCTAGTTCAATGAAAAATACTGTTAGTATTTTGACAGGGATTACATTAAGTCTGTAGATAGCTTTGGGTAGTATGGACATGTTAACAATATTTGTTCTTCCAATCTGTGAGCACGAAATATCTTTCCATTTGTTTGTGATGTCTTCAATTTCTTTCATCAGTGTTTTACAGTTTACAGAGTAAAGGTCTTTCACCTCCTTGGTTAAATTGATTCCTATGTACTTTATTATTTTTGATGCAATTTTGTTAAAAGGAAGAAGAATGTAGATCTACATGCAGCAACACAGAAAGATATCTAGAACATATTGTTAGATTAAAAAGCTATTTACTAAAAAATACATAGAAAACAGTTGCTTTTATATAAAAAGTTACTATATATGTGTGTGTACGTACATACTATTTTGTAAATGCAGAGAAGACTTTCTGGATGGAGACATAAGTAACTGTGATCGTGATCACTTCTGGAGAATGGGTTTGAAATGGAGTCTGAAGGTAACATGGATATTACCAGAATCCTTTTATGGTGCGAATGTTTTCATTTGGTGGTTATATAATTTTTTAAATGATAAAAGCCCTCACTGCAAATGATAGTATGACCCCCTAAGGAGGTATGCCTCCACTTTCTTCCCCAGCTGAGAATAGCTGAATTGAAAGGGGAAGGAAGGAGAGCCCCTATGGAAGCCTAGAATCCTTTCTTCATAATGAAGTACAGTGGCTTAGAATGCAGTATCTTTTCTAGCCTGCTCCTTTAGATTAGGTAGGACACTGGTTCAAGTAGACCCTAGTGTAAAAATGCAAATGTGTCACCCACTAGGGAATAAGTAGAGGGCAGAGACCATGTCTGTCTTAGTCATCCTGGTGTCCCTGATCTAGTACAGTCCTTGGTACCTGGATTTTGTTTGCTGGAAAATAGCTCTACTCTATATGTCTGTCCCCTCGTTTCTTGCCACAGACTGTTTTGTTCCAGCTCTAGCACATTTATTTCGACAGATATTTATAAGGTCCATCCTACGTACCTGGCACTGTCCACTAAATATTTGTATGTAAATGTCATGTGACTAGATGAAAGAAACCTTATAGGCATCCATTAACACAATAGCATCCAAGTGTGTTCATTTATAAGCTTAGCTAGCTGAGTGACAGGACAGGAACATGGTGCAGCACACAGGGATCGAGGGAAGGAGACCTGAGTGACCCACCCTGGGAGGCCACAAGAGGAGGGACACCGGACTGAGGGCAGGACCTTTTCTAGCACCTCATTAGTGACCCCAGGAGCAGAGTAACACATACTCCTTCATGGAGTCTACATTCGACAACTTACTGAACACTTACTCTGGCTTCATGCCTTAGTCCCCGCTTTCAGGACAGCATATGGGTAGGAGGTGGAATGGAACAAGTGTGGACTCGGAGTAGGGTTCGAAGTATTTCCAGTTGGACAAGCCCAGGCTGGGTGCCTGAATCCTCTGAGCCTCAGTGAAATGAAATGCCTGCCGCCTCCGACAGAGAGTTATTCTGTAGTTTGAAAACACTCTCTTGTAAAATGCCTGGTACTTAGTAGGTGTTAAGGAATTGATCATTATAATTATTATTGACCTAACAGCCTTAAAAACCTTACATCCTAGCTGGGGTGGAGGTGAGAAAGGGGGAAAGATCCTGAGGCCATTACCTCTAATGCAGGGCAGGGTGAAGTATAAGTTGCAGACCAGAGGAAAATATAATTTCCAACCAACCGTGGGGTTGGGGAGGGCTTCTCAGAGAACATGCCCTTTCCAGTTGGGCCTGAGAGGGTGAGGAGAACTTCCACAGGTAGGAAGGGGAAGGTATGTGCCTGAGCACTATCCTGCCCTAGAAACAGAAAGGTATTCCTGTACCAGACACAGAATGGAATTGGTTAGAGTGATAAAGAAAAGGAGGGAGACACAGTTAAGATTATGTCTCTATAACAGCAAACATACATTTTGGCAGCGAATAAATGGATCATCATGAATCACTTGTTTTATCCAGACTCAAGCAAAGAAAATAAAAAAAGATTTGGAGCTGAGTATCAGTACCAAATCATTTTACTAGAAAGATGGTTTTGATTGTCTCACAATCTCCAAAGGAAAAGAAAAGAATCTTTTGCTCGAGCATTCCATTAGCTAAAAAATATCTTGGATGCATTTGAATCCTTTGATTGCTCCATTGAAAGAAAAGTCTTAAAACAGGAATGGAGAACATTCCATTGGAAATTGTGCTGGCAGTCTAGACAGTGGCCCTGCCCATACGCATTTCGACATGGTGTCCCACAACGTAATTGAAATCTTTCTGCACAACCGGACTTTGTACTACATAATGGCTCATACCCTGTTTTGTGGGTATGCACTGCCCCACTGGATTTCAGGCTCTCTGAGGTCAGTAATACTGTCATCTGCCTCAGGACTGAGCACCATCCTTTTTTTAAAAAGATTTATTTATTTATTTATTTATTTATTTATTTACAGAGAGAGAGCATGAGTGGAGGGGGGTCAGAGGGAGAGGGAGAGAGAGAGAATCTCAAGCAGACTCCGCACTGAGCACAGAGCCCAACATGGTGCTCGATTTCAGGACCCTGAGCACACAACCTGAGCCGAAATCAGTAGTCAGACACTCAACTGCCTGAACCCCCACGTGTCCCAGGATTGAGCACTATCCTAGGCACAGAGTCTCCTTAGCTTGGGTTCTCAACTCAATCCTCTCCCCAGGCCTTCTAAGTCTTTGTTAGTAGGTGATAAATTTCAATGAACACAGTGCCCATGTTGGCTCATGCGTAATTGTTTTCTGGGTTGCTGGTTTTAGCCCCTGAGTTTAAAATTGCCAGATGGACAACAAATAGCATCAATTTTTGGCTCCTCTACCCTATGCAATGGCAGGTTTTCCTCTAAGACCCAGAGAGGAGTGAAAATATGGAATTTGAGCAAATTCCTAGGGGCACAGTACTCCAGAGTCTTCTTGACCAAACTCAAGAAGCGCGGGGTGGGGGTGGGGGGGTTGTGGATACGGTTAGAGTTAGGTCATGCAGAAGGTCTTCTGCAGCCCTGAATCAAGCAAGGTTCTGCTTTGAGGTGTGGTACTAACCTGTGAGCACTGGAGAGAAACCCAGCTCCCCTTCTGCCTGAAAGGGTGGTCTACTGTGTCCTGCAGGCCCTCGCCAGCCCTTGGTTCCTGAGAGGGCCCAGTGGGTTCCCTGAACATTCCAGGAATCCAATCGATGGGGGAATCAAAGAGTGTGGCTTCGAGGAGGGGCAGGGTGTGACTTGTCTGTTGTGCAAGACCATCTTTTAGCCTCCCTGCTTCTTTTCCAGAAGGTTGACTGTACCTTTACTTAACTGGAAATGTGTCGCATGGGAGGTTGTTAAAAATGAAGAATCACAGGTTCCCCCCTTGAACAAGATTCCCGGGAGATCCATACGGACAGTCAAGTTTGAGAACCATTGCGTGAAGTCCTCAGAGACCCAGTTTACCTGTGCTCCACTCTGGAGACCTCAAACTGGTGAAAGCCCATCCCTGTGGGTTTTCGGAAGCAAGGGGCACCAACTTGAGGGAGCCAACTGCAGCCCCAGGTTCTGGATACCAACCCAGGGGAGGTAAGGGCACCCAAAGATGGGCCTCCCAGAATCCCCCAGAGCCTCTCCATCTGGGCTCCCCTCCTGGGCCTTGGAGCCCCACGCTCCACAGCTGGAGCTCATTACCGCGCCCCTCTCCAGTTCACAGCTCAAAGGCCTCGTTCTGGGGTCCTGTGGCGGGTCTGCGACTCAGCAGCAGAGGAGGCCAGGCCCTGCACAGTGCCACTGGGCCCTGGCCCAGGAACCTTTGAGAGCAAGTTTTCAAATCCTTAAGAGAATGAAAATGAAAGACAAGCCGTGAGAGAGGAGCACAGCCCCCCGCCAGCCGGTGTCCTGAAGGTGCTCGGCGGCGCATTAATGGCGCATTCTGCTCGCAGCGAGGAGAAGGACGCACTTGAGCCGCGCAGCTCTCCCGCTCACTGAGGGCAAAGAGGAACCCCGCGGCTGGGGAACATTCATGCGCTTCCACCGCTTCACGAGACGCTGATCTGTCTCTCAGAGGTCCCATAAGCATTTTGTGAGCCCGAAGTTGCCATGGCGGCTGCTTTTGTGTGGAATAACAAAATACTCTATAAACTTGGGGCAAATCTGCATAAATTATGTCTGGTATCTGGATCCCGGGCTCTCAAAATTACACACCCTGTTGTGTAATTGAAGAAACATGCTTGGACACAGAGCGATGGGGTATGGACATGCGTTCAGCCAGGAAAGAGGCTTCTCAGGTAGTTTCACCAAGTGGCCTATTGATTGCCCTCTGGCTAAACAGCCACTGATTGCCCCCCACACCTTGGCTGGAAGGATTCTGCAGGCCTTGTTGGACAAAGGCTGTGATGAGGAGCACTTGGTATTTTTCAGATAATCCAGAGCACCACGGAGTAAGCATGTTTCCATTTGGATGCACAGAAATATAATACTCTCCTTTTATGCATGTTTAGTCCATATTTGTGTCAGAATGATTTTTTTTAAGATTTTATTTATTTATTTGACAGAGAGGGACACAGCGAGAGAGGGAACACAAGCAGGGGGAGTAGGAGAGGGAGAAGCAGGCTTCCCCGCAGAGCAGGGAGCCCGATGCAGGGCTCGATCCCAGGACCCTGGGATCATGACCTGAAGTGGAAGGCAGACGCTTAATGACTGAGCCACCCAGGCGCCCCCAGAATGATGTTTTAATGTTAAAATAAAGCCCCTGAAACTTACCACTATATTGTTTCTCTTTTATCTCTTGCCCCTCGGAGCCACAACATTCCATGGAATCCAGAATTATATTATCACAGCCCAACTTCCTTTTGTTCGGGCAGAACACATTGCAGTTCTCTGGAAATAGTGCAATATTGTCAGCGCCAAGCTCCTCCCCCCGTGCAACCCCCACCCTTTTTGGTGTCATAACTTTTCATGAAGAGTTGCACTGGGACAGAATGTGTGTATGTAACTAGTTTGCAGCCTTTGCGAAAGGGGTTTGAAGAGTGCCTCACCCATCTGTCATCTCCCCGAGGCTCCTTGCTTTATCTCAGTCGATGACCAGGATGTGACATTTTCACAGAGGCCGGATGACCACCTTCCAGTTCTCACAGAGCAACACCGTGTTATGCTGCAGTTTTTTCCCCTGATGTCCAAGATAACACCTAAGCCATGAACATTTTACTCCCTTCTGGAAATGCAGCCAACCCACGATCCACACAGAGGCAACCTCCAGCTGGGAAAGCCACTCTTGTCTCAGAGTATGGCGATGAGTCATGAGAGCTTACAAATGGCAAAACCAGGTGTCTGGGTTTCCAGATGATACTTAAGGATCACCCTCACATCACTGGGACTTGAGGGGGATTGAGCTCCAGCTCGGGATCAACTGCAACAGGGAAAGTGTGCAGGCGTTTCTGATTTTCCTGTTGCATTCTTTCAGACAGCCAACTTTTACAGAGGGTAGCCACATGATCGGAGCTTGGGATTTCACTTGGCCACAAGCCATCAGCACTAACACATGTGAAGGACTCCCAACACCTCCACTGTGCATGGGAGCTTTTTCGGGCTCTGTGATGTCTGCTTCTCAAGCTTCTGGGAGTGAAAGAGAAAAGAACAGAGGGACTTGAACTCCAACAAGTGCCCACTCACACACAGGCAGGACATTCTGGAAGCAGGCCAGGCTCAAGCATTAGATAAGTTCTCTAGGGTGGCAGACTCTGACCCCTGCTGGTCCCAACTCCACCCCTCTGACACCCAGGTCAGCCTCCAAGCCACGGGCAAAGGAACTTGACCGTGGGACTGATCACTGGTCACCCCCAGCAAAGCTTGGGAAAGTTCCTGAGCCATTTCTCTGTCTGTGAGACTAAGTTCATCGATTAGAAGCTTCTAATGATAAGCAAATGATAATGAACCAGTCCTGCCCCTTCTCCTGTCATGGTGGCATTTGCTAGCCCACTTTGCAGTCCATAAAGGCAAAGGAGATCTGAGGTCTGGTCACTGCCACTCTGGCTAACCTTTGGCAGGTCACTTTTGCTCTCTGTGGCTCAGTTTTCCCCTTTGTACAAGAAGGAAGTTGGATTAGATGACCTCCAAGGCCAAGTCCAGCTCTGATATCACATGAATCTGTGGGGCACACCCTGGCTTGATAGCTAGGTTGGCGCAGATTGCCATCAGAAGCTTCCCTCTCTTTCTGCCATGCGCCCACCTCAGACCAGCTTGCTATAGTATGAGGGAAGATTCGACAAATAGGCTGGTGGCAGCAAAAAGCAGGGAGCTCAGCCCACACAGCAAGAACACTTGCCACCACATGGTATTTTCTCAGCTAAACAGATTCCAGACACATCTGCACAGCACCTAAGACACAAATCGACAAGCAAACACACAGACTTTATGGGTGGCCCTCTCGTGATGTTCAAAAGAACTCTAGGATATAAAATCACCAGGTCTATCTCCACTCCCACCCCCTGAAAGGCACGGGGTGCCCTTTAACACCAGACCCTGCCTTGCTTGCAACAGCCCACCGGCCCAGTCTGCAGACAGCTCGTACCCTAAAATCAGCTCAGTTCTGCCCCCTAGGTCCTAGATCTCCTTGGTCCCAGGCTAGGGTAGGAATTTTCTCCCAGCCAAAGCCTCTCTGAAACAGCAGTGGGTGTAGAGCCCACCGACAGGGAGCCAAGATCTAGAGTCTGCTTCTAGCATGTCACCGATACGCTGGCTAACCTTTGGCTCAGGCACGAAGGAGGGACATAAGAACCCTGACCTCGAACTCACGAGGCAGGGGTTCTAGTTCCACCTTAGCCACTTAGTTCTACTTACGAGCTGTGGTTGTCCAATCTGTTCAGATGGCAAAGGATTCGGAAGTCATGGGGAAGCACCATAAAATAGTGACAACCATTTCTGGCAGCAAAATCTTTGGGCTTTATTTTGCATGTGCATGTCTTTGTATCAAAATAACAATAATGACAACAATAATATCAGTACCTGAAACACTGCTAAGAAACTACATATTATTTCTGAGTTTTCTAGTCTACTCATGTGCTCGCTCCTTGCTCATTTTGTCATCTACAAGAAATCGTCCATACAAGGCCTCCCCTGGTCCGTTCCTCCCACCCACCCCATCACCAGACTCCCACTTGCTATGCCAGTCATTCTGGCTTTCTTTGAGTTCCTAGAACATTCCAAACATGCTCCCTCCTCAGGGCCTTTGCTATTGCTGCTTTCTCTGCCTGGAATTATCCTCCCTTTCACTTCTTTAAGATCAAGTGTCAACTTCTCAGTAGGGCTCTCCCTGGCTTCCGCACCAGATATTCCAAACCCCATCCACACTTCCTATCCCCTCAGCCTGTTTGCTCATTTCTCTTTCTCCTTAGCCCTCATCATTGACATACCATCTATTTCACCTATTTATCTTATTTATCACCTCTGTCCCCCACTGGAACATAAGCTCCTTGTGGGTAGGGATTTCTGTTTGCCTTTTCTTTTGCTGCTGTTTTCCCAGTGCCAAGAACAGTGCCTGGTACAAAGAAGGCTTCCTTTGGATGAGGGAATAAATAGTAGCAGGCACCAAATGTCTAATAATTATTTACAGAAGAAAGCTTTATTATTAAAAAAAATATCAACAATCTGCAAATGGGTAAAGCCTTCCATTATTGTCAAAGAGCAGTGACACTTCAGCCCAGCTCTAGAAACTCTAGCGATCCTGAGGAGGGGAGTTTGGAGCCCTGGGTATAAATGTTCTCTCTCCATATTGTGCGTTCTGACTTGGATTGGCTAATCCTGTCAGCTATATTCCCACTCACTAATCTACACTTCTGTCTGGAAACATCCAGTGATACATCAGAGCAGAGAGTCCTCTGGAGATAAAAGTAACCACAGAGGATGTTTCCTGAGCACCAGGCTCTGTGCTTGAACACATTTCTGGCACCATCAGCAAAGCTCACAACTACCCTCTGAGATGAGCTCTGTTCTATTCCTGTTTCTCAAATGAGGAAAGAGCCTCACTCAATGAGTGAGGTTGTCTTGCCCCAAGTCCAGCAGGTAGAAATGGCGAGGCTTCTTAT
Source organism: Neomonachus schauinslandi (assembly GCF_002201575.2). Taxonomy (NCBI): domain Eukaryota; kingdom Metazoa; phylum Chordata; class Mammalia; order Carnivora; family Phocidae; genus Neomonachus; species Neomonachus schauinslandi. The sequence continues at coordinate 14,361,017 of NC_058419.1, forward strand.
CTGGGTCTTAAACACTAAGCTCCACCTTCCTCCTCTCTTATCTCTTGTCTATCTTCTTCCCCCTGTTGAAAATCCTCTCCCTAGCCCCACCCTCCAAGCCTGTTGGGGGAGGGGGGAATTAAATTATGTAGATGCGACCACAATGAGGTCACGTTCACAGCAGCCTACAGTCCATTTCTCCCCATGTACAGAAGTAACAAGGCTGGTGCGAATGATTACAAGTCAGACAGAAAAAAACAAACAAACAAACAAACCTGTGTTCAAATTCCAACTCAGTCCATTTATGGGAGCAAATTACAGAATTTGAGCCTCAATTTCCTCAAGTTTAAACAAGAAGGATACTATACACTTCACAGCACTCTGTGTGTGTGTGTGTGTGTGTGTGTGTGTGTGTGTGGCAGGGGAGAACTCTTATCTTGAGGGAAGGTCTGCTTTTCTCTTGTATTCATTTGCTTCAAGAAGTGGAGCTGACCTAAAAAAAATGTCAGACTTCTTAAAAATGAGGAAGATCCAGAAATCCATTCTGTTGTAATGAAGAATACTTCACGGGTCCCTTCTTTTTGATAAACGACAAATGACCATTGAGATCCTAATTGTGCTGACCTTAGATCAGATTGGCTAATCAAAATAAACGTTGTGAAAAGCAATTCATGTCAATTACAGATGAAAAAAAAAAGGATTAAACCCCATTCAGAATCTGTTCTATGCAAGATATGTTTCAACATTTTTTAAGTTTCATTTTGTTGCCATGGTACCATTATTCCCAACTATTTCCAGGTCTCTTGAAATACTCAGTAGAGTCAAGTACATCCTATGATATCCAGTTGTCTCCCCAGGCTTATTTAAAAGTATCAATGTAGGGGCGCCTGGGTGGCTCAGTAGGTTAAGTGTCCGACTCTTGATTTCAGCTCAGGTCATGATCTCAGGGTCGTGGGATCAAGCCCCGAGTTGGGCTCTGCGCTGGGCGTGGAGCCTGCTTAAGTGTCTCTCTCTCCCTCTGCCCTTCCTTAAAAAAGTAAATAAATAAAAATAAAAATAAAAAAATAAAAGCATCATTCTAGAAATGCAACTCAATGTTTACAGACATCTGAAGATTAATACTGAAATGAAAATATTTAGCAAAATGCCTATCCGTAGAGAATGCCATAATAATAATGCTTTGAATGTATCCAGTGCCTTTGTTCTGAGCAGCCCAAAGGGCTCCGCGAGCATTATCTCATTAATCACATAGCACATTCCTAAGCTAGAGTATCATGATGTAGCTGGCGAGTGGTGTCAGCAGTTCCATTCTGGAAACCATATACTGTTACTAGACGACGACTGGAGCAAAATGAAATGATATAAGGGAAACACACCCAGTGTGCTGGTCCTACTGATAAGCACGTTCTCTATCAGAGTGTTTTCCCAGGATTACACTCCTATTTTCTCTGTTCCCAATGCAGGTATGAGGAAAGAATGCTTTCATTTTCATTGGTAGTGCCAAGTAGAGTGGAAACAGCAGCGAGCTGAGGTCGGGAGGCGTGCTCCTTGTGCAGGCCCTACCTTTAACTTGCTGAGCGTCCTATTGTGTGCTCTCTCCCTCTCTGGACTGAACTTTCCTTGCCTGGAAAGAGAGAGGGTTGAACGAACCAGCACCTTTTATGCGATCCTGGGAATGAAATACCACCAAACGATGAGAATCCTCTTCCTGTTTTGTATCAGTCTTCCACACAGCTATCTGCCAGATTGCATGGGACCAATTTTAAAAGTCCCTACTCCCATGTTCACAGCAGCACTGTCCACAATAGACAGTAGGTGGGAGCAACCCAAGTGTCCATTGACAGATGAATAAAGTGTCGTCTATCCCTACAAGGGAATATTATTCAGCCTTAAAAAGGAGGGAAATTCTGACACCTGCTACAATGGGGATGAACCCTGAGGAGTTTATGCTCAGTAGAATAAGGAGTCATAAAGAATAAATATTTTATGGTTCCACTTATGTGAACTATCTAAAATAGACAAATTCCTATAGACAGAAAGTCCAACAATGGTCCCCAGGGGCTGGGGGAGGGGGAATGGGAGTTACTGTGTAATGGGGACTGAGTTTCAGTTTTGCAACATGAGAAAGTTCTGGAGATGGATGGTGCTGGTGGTTGCACAACAACGTGAGTATACTCAATGCCACTTAACAACGGCAAAGATGGGGGCGCATGGCCAGCTCAGCTGGAGGACCATGTGACTCTTGATCTCGGGGTTGTGAGTTCGAGCCCATGTTGGGCATAGAGATTACTTAAAAAAAAAAAAAAGAAACAATGGTTAAGATGGTCATTTTTACATTATGTGTATTTTACCACAATTATAAAAAGAAAAAGAAAAAATTTTAAGTCCCTCTGTTTGAAAATAGTAGGGCTAGTAAAATCCTTTCCAGGTCTGAAGTAGACTATGTGAATCTAAAGAAAAAAAAGAATGGTATTTTAACCAAGAAGAAAGCGATTCCTTAAATTTCACTTTGCTACTCCTGGAAAATTGAGTCGGTGACTATGGAGAGCAAGGAAAAACCCTCTTTCTCCATACTTTCAAGTGGGTTCGTGTTAACAGAAAACCGCCCTCCGAAGTTTTGCAGAAAAGGTTCTTGGTCCGCGCTGACTTTCTTGCAGAGGGACAGTGGGCCCAGGAATTTCTTTCACATCCAAGTGACCAGTGAGTCAAGTTGGAAGGGCCCAGTGCGAGCCACTATTTTTCCCAAAGTTGTTATATTGGAGGATAAGGAGAGTAGGGCAGGTAAAAACGGGTTTGTACCTAAAATACTTGAAGGCGAACATGGCTTATAGCTCTCTTGACGTAAGCTTGCCTTTGGGGGACACTTGAGCTAGGAGACAATGTCAGTTGTGCTAGACTGAAGCTCTGAAGCTGGAGGCCAGACAAGACCCAAACCCACCTCTGAGTGAAGGAATCGGGGTGCTTTGCCCACGAATTCAGTCCATACTATCAACCTGAATGTAAGGCTCCTTATGGAAGGGGGAAGAACCCAGTCCGCAGAATGACAAACCTG
>NC_058419.1:14364447-14502366 GCF_002201575.2 Neomonachus schauinslandi
CAGGTTTGTCATTCTGCGGACTGGGTTCTTCCCCCTTCCATAAGGAGATGGAGAAGGGGGATGGTCCATAAAGGAAACTTGGAGAAAGGGAAGGAGAGCATGGAAGGGACAAAAGTGTTGGCCTTTTTCTCAGGGTAGGAGAGGGCCAGGTTTCCAGGGTCTTCAGAGCCAAGCTTTCGTGTTGGGGGATTGGTCGACAAAGGGCCCTGTAGCAATGTACTTCCTCCAAGGGGAAGGCTAAAGGTTGCCATGGGAACCTTGCTTCTGTATCTCGCTGACCTGGATGAGTGTGTAAAAGTTGCCTAGGTGGAGATTTGGTATTAATCACTAAATATCCTATAGGGGAGGACTTGAGGAATTCTCTTGAGCAGATGCATCAAAACAGAGCTAATTTCTCACTGAAAGCTGACAGTGTGAAGGCTCAACCTCACTGCGCCTCAGTTTCGTCATGAAACAAGGATAACGAATCTTCCCTTACAGGGTTGTGTCAGCGGCGCCTTCCCCAACCTGGACACGCCAAGGAGGAAGTACTATGTCCTGCCTCTAGGAGCGATATAGAGCTTCCCCAAGGGGTTTGGTATCTGATTGTCCCGAGACAAGCTCATGGACATTTTCTTTCACGGATTCTGAAAGCAGGATGGGAATTCTGACCCCCTTCATTTGACAGATAAAGTTCTGAGGTCAAGTGACTTGCCCAAGGTCACACAGCTACAAAGTGGTTGGAGCTGGGATTCAATCCCAAATCCATCTGACTCCAAGTTCAGTGCTCTTTCCTCCCTACCAGTTAGGTACAAGAAGAAATGAGCCCAAAAAAGAGGCCTCTCCACCTTATGAGTCCAGGAAGGAAAAGCTAATTAAAAAAAAAAAAAAAAAAAAAAGCCTGTGTTGGCATCTGCCCACAAGCACAGCGTGGCTGCGAGCAGACGTTCTCAAGATTTCCAGATCGATTTCACACCATTTTCCTAAAACGCACAGTTATTACTAAAATGGTGGGTGAATTGGATCAAATAAAGCAGAAAAAAAAATCTCTCTGTAGTTAGCTGGATTCGTCTAGGTAATCTTAAAAACAATTCCCTCCCACACCCCTGTTTTGGGCTTCTGTACTTTGATTAAAAAGAAAAGGTCTCCTTTTAGATATTTGCACATCTCAGGACAATGCCCTCCTAATACCTCCAAAGGCTCACAACAAGATCAACCAGAAAATCTGTATAAAATTGCATACAATTGGCTCCATGATAAGAAACGCTTGTTTAATGTGATTTGTTTTCTTCTTAAATAAAAAGAACCTATCTTTATCCATCAACCAGTCCGAAAAACGGGACCGCCATTGCTTATTCTGTTTTGCTATTTCTCTACACTTTAAAATTTGCCATTCGTTTCCCAGGGCAAATCAAAGGTTTTCTACAAAATCCTTCACGGCTAAAGTAAAGCCTTGGTTATACATCTTTCTATTCTCTGATGATTAGGGCTGTGTTTTTGTTATGGTAAATAAGTATCTCATAGAAGTTCAGAAGGTCCTTTTTAGTAATCGTCTGCAAAGTCTCTGAGGAAAATAGTCTCTTCCTAACCTTTATTTTAGACCTCTGTGCTTCTTTTCTCCAGGAATCCCTGCACCAAGATAGCTTTGTAACAAAACTGGATGAGTTGGGACTAACTCTTAAGTAAATGAGTGGCCTTTTCAAGAAGATACTCTTGTTGGAGGAGAAAGATGTTCTGCACAATTAATGTTTGCAAGAGGGTCACTGAGTAGGTCACATTTTAACTGGTGGCAATATATCACTCAACATCCAATGGCAAGCTGATGAAAGCATTTGATTGGCCTCAGCCATATGAACCCAAAGCCAGGAATTTCTGAACCTTGCAAGGAGAGAGGAACAGTGGGGGACAGACTCTAAAACAGCTGTAAAATGTAGCCGCTCTAAACCTCCAGCGATTCCACCCTTTTACAACAGAGAGCGAGACGAGCAAGTACCTTTCAGCCAGCCATGCCTCCTAAGTCTGTTGGGCCAAAAGAAGGTTCCTGTGTACAGTACGAGAGACTCAGACATTTTAGCCTATTCTGTACCTGAGCTGACTCAAGTCGTTCAGAGCCTCAGGAGAGCTGGATGGGTTGGCCCCCCACCCCCACCGCACACTGACTCTCACAGAAAGATAAAAATCAGGCCAACAGGAGGACGCACACTTGCCGGACGTCAGAGCTAGAAGGGAACTTCGCCATTTTTCAGCTGAGGAAGCCGAGGCCCTCAGAGGTGACTTGCCAAAGCGCACACAGGCTTCCTCCTAACTCCAGATATTTAATACGTGGCCAGTTTTTGGCCCCATTTCCAAAAGGAAAATGCCAAGGCTCTTGGTTTGATGTTAAAACTAATTCTCTCTACCCACATCATAGTTCACTTGGGAGGAGCTGCATGAAAGCAAAGTCTCGCCACCCCCCACCCGCCCCAACCCCCACCCCAGAATCCCCAAATTAACAGTTCCTGTTTTCTCACTATGCCCTTCCAGCTTTCGCTGTCTCCTCCCCTCCGTGAGGGTAGGTCCAATTACTTGGTAGCCCACTTAGCATAGCAAAGAGCCGCAGTCCGAAATGTTGTGTGGAAAAACCAGAGGGCCCCCAGTTGATGCTTTGTTCCTCACAGCTGTGCTTACTTCCCAAGCAAAGCTGCCATCCCCACTGCGGTGGCTTCCCCCAGGGTTGGGGTCAGGCCCGGGGGTACTATTATGACATAATTTTGTATTGTACCTCAAGGCAAACACTGTAACGAAAGAGAAAGCCTACACCTCTCGTTCTGTTTCCTTCCTTGGAAAAACAGGGATCATCCTCCGGGCTGTTCTGTGAGCTGGGCCTTGGCCAGGACAATAGGCTTCTGAGGACAAGGTGATTAGACCAGCAGTACAGTGTTTGATTAGCGCCAACCAGCTCTTTGTAGAGGGACAATATCAGGCCATACAGTAACAAGATCACGTCTTTTGATTTGGGTCCGCTCCCTCTGTTGATACAATCCATTATCCTGTTTGCTTTTCTTACTACACCAAGGCATCACACCAAGGGCTTCAAGGATTTTTTTTTCTATAATAACCTCCAAATCCCTCAGCACCTGCCTTTTGCCGAAGAACGTCCCTCTTCACTCGGCGCTTTCCTTTGTCCTTTCAACATGACTTTGAATAGTTAGGTAAAGCTAGACTCCCATCCCAAGGAAAAAGAAAACTGGGGTGGCAACTAGAGGGCCCCATATGTAATAAGAAACAAAATTAGGCAGAGCAATTGAGTGGTTGCTTGCTTAACCCTTTCTCTGCTGCCCCTCTTTTCAGGCATTTAAAAAGATTGGATGGAGGAAGGAAGACAAGTTTCAGGGCTCGGGGCAGCGACCAGGAGATTCACTAATGCGATTTGCCGTCATCAAGCCAACTACCATATCAAGTTTATATTTTTTTAAAAAAAGATTTATTTATTTTGAGAGTCGGGTGGGGGGCAGAGGGAGCAAGAGTCTCAAGCAGACCCCATGCCCAGCGCAGAGGCCACCGCGGGGCTCGATCCCACGGCCCCGAGATCACGACCTGAGCCCAAACTGAGAGTCCACTGCTTAAGCGATGTGCCACCCAGATGCCCCTGTAGTCAAGTTTTTAAAAACACACCAACTGGCCCCTAAATCACCCAATTTCTAAAGCAGAAGAGTGAGCCCACCCAGAATTCGTCCAGACTCTCCAAGCCCCCACTGTAAATCCCACAACGTGAACGGGATCCCTTGGATCTTCAAGGTCCCCTTCCCAACTTTGAAAGCGTGTTCACATTTGAAAGGTGCTCACGCTGGAAAACATTTCACATCCAGGAACTTTCAAAGACTAGCTGCCAAAGGGAAAAAAAACCAACCAAACAAATCTTGATGAGCTCCTTCGTGGCATTCGTGGCTAGAGCTGGCTGGTCGGTAAGAGCCCAGAGAGTACCAGGCCTCAGGACTGCTGGGCAAAGAATCGGTTGTGTGTTTGTGCAGACCGGCAGACCCCCTTCAGCTCTGGCAGAATTCACAGAACGCTGTATCTTGTTTTCCGCCACCCCCCACCCCTTCCCTGGCATCCTATTTATGTTTATGCAAGATACTCCCGCTTAATTACGCTTCATCCCAATTTGGACTGTAAATAGCAGGCAAATTAATAATTTAGGAGGAAAAAAGACCTGGGCCCTTTTTCTCCTGCCTTCATTCCTAGGTCAGCCGGCTCATTTATGAATTAGTGCTCGAGCAGCCTGAATAGCAGAGAATGAATGTTTGACTAAATCCTCTAAGTATGAAAGCTCTTCACACCATTTGGTCTCGAACTGATCCAATAGCGAGGTGTAACCACTAGTGACAATAAAGCGCCATCTGGCAAAGTGAACTCTAGGCAAACAATGACAAGCAGAAGTGAAAAGAATTGCAATGATTTCCACAAACATGTGAAATACTATAAACTGTGGGACTTAGCAGCTTCCTCCCGAGGCAAGTAAACAAATGCACCACTGATGTGTGGGGCTCCATCTCAGGGGGGGCAGGCTGGGCTCCATTTACACTGAGCTAGGGGGAAAAAAAATGTATGCAGATTGGCGAACAAAAAAATATATAAGCACTCCTAAGCAGACGTCACTTTTCCTACGCTCTTTACTGTCAGGGTGATGTACTGGAAGTCTTTATTTCTTTCAGCCTGGGCCTCTCGGTGCCTCATTCTCCTTCCAGCCTGTTCTCATGCCTTTCTCATCACCTGCTGAGGCCTTGATCACCGACAGAGCAGACGAGCAGCAGGGGGACAATTAGAGAGGAGTTCAGACTTTGATCATTTGACCATATGTGAATACAACAGCTGACCACATGTTTTAAAAGACAACTAACTTAAATGTATTTTAAAAAATCACAAAGCAAGCATAGATACTGAAATTTACATTTTAATTATCTGGCACAATGCTGCATTCAACTTTCTCAAAATATTTAATATGGAAAAATACATCTTGCCCCTTCAAAATAGGAAAGGATAGCACTTCTCTGTGTTTCCTCCCCACCCCCACCTCCGCTCCCCCTCAAGAACATTTAACCACAGTGGATGGTGAAGAATTCTGTGCCGGAGATTTCAAAAAGGCACATTCAAAGCTGCCCAAAGTTGGGTATGATTACTAAAGGTACATGAAGCTGAAAGCACGTGCAATTATTTCTTTTTAAAACATGATTTTATAGAGAAAATATCAGTCCAGCCCGTAGAGTGTTAAACTAGATTTGGGGCTGGTTTTGTTGTGTTTGGTTTGGTTTGGTTTTTACATGAGAGGAACACATTCAATGGCTCAGCCTCCCTTCTCAAATTCTTTAAAATGGCCATTACAATATTCTAAAATGTATATTCGAAAAACGTGAGAAAAGAAAAGACCTTTGTTGGCAATAAAATTCAACTATGTACTACCTGGTTAGCTAGACGACAGTCTCATTTGCGCAACAAAGGTTTATTCGTGGTTAATTCTATCAAAACATTGTCACTTCTGTTCTGGATTCTCTTTCAACTATCAAAGCTGAACCGATTTCAGTCTGGCTAAGAAAAATGTGGACGCACTCTACCCAGCTTAGAACCCTTTCTTGTGTTTTTGTATGCAATTGATGATTTATCGGTTGCTTCTGGAGATATAGGGCCCTCCTTATCTTCTCCACCTACTAGATAATTAACATATTCATGAAATGGTTATTTACTCTCAAATAGGAGGATAATAGAAAAATAACACTAATTGTTTTGACAGCAGTTTACTCAAGAGTTATCTGGGGGAACAAATGTTTCTTTTGTAGTGTTAGGAAGGCAAGCATTTATCTATGTATTAAGTTTATTTTTCTTCTTATGGTAGACAGACCCAAGCAAATCTTGGGTGGGGGAGAAAAGTCTAGAAGAAATAATTTAAGTGAAATTTCATCTGACAGCCCCCCAAATATTTTGATAGCCCGTTTATTTCTTCAGTTATGAGGGGGATTAGCAATGTGACATACATTTTAATGGCTCTGTAGGCTAACGTATTTATTCATTATCTGTGTGCCATTGTATTTTAAAAAGACATATTACCCTTTAATTTAAAAAGAGCTCACCTTGTTTTATTTTACTTGGGTACCATCTTAAATATAACTGGTTCACATCCATCATCAGGATGAGTGCCACACATGGGAATTCTTATTTTAGGCCACTGAGCCTTTTTACTTTGCAAGAGTTCATCGTTAATACAGCCTCTGATACAAAGGTGCCTTAAAAACACGCTTCTCTCTTCAGGATGAGTGTGTGAGCTCTGAGAGCTCTTCCAGCTCCAAGGAATCCCAGTTCTGGATAACTCTATTTCTTTACTTACTCAACGTTTCCCAGCTGTGTGGAGAGACAGGTGAACGAACCTCCATATTTTACCTACGATGTGCCAGGCATCTTGCAGATAGTCTCCTTTAATCCTTCCAACCACACTGGAAAGTAAGTGTTTTTATCCCCACTTTGTAGATGAGGAAACAGGCCCACAGAGGCAAGGCGAGGTACCTTGCAACCAGCCTCACAGCTGGGAAGTTGTAGAACCAGGTGTATCATCAGATAGGAATTCTCATTACTCACTATACAACACTCCCTCCCAGAAAGATAATGGGTATCAGAAGATTAAGTCCCTAGTCCCACTTTATCACTGATTTCCTGGGACAAATCCTTTACCTCAATTTCCTTAGCCCATATAGGCATTGTAACTCTGGGATCCTATCACCGACTTCATTACAGACAGAGACAAAATCAGAAGGGCAACAGTAAACAAAAGGCAAACCATACACTCCTCCAACATGACCCAAGAGACGTTGTCTTTGCCGGTGGCAAGAACACAGAACCACCATTTCTGAAGACAAAATAGCATTTGGTGGTCCAATGGGGTATTGGAAAAAAATCACGTCGACTATGGCGGCATTCTTTGATGACGTTTCTTAAGGTTAAAAGACTTTTCCACAAAGTGGGAAAAGTCCGAAAAAGAACAATTCAATAGCTTCTTTTGAATTGAAATAGAATCTATGGCGAAAGAAAATCGTACAAAGGGAAAGAAATTGAACCCTGCAAACATGCTTTATTTTAGCTTCATAAGTACTCAACACTTTTAAAGCAAACACAGAAAGTCAGCAAGATCTGAACCGACACTAGGAGTCATTGACAAACATGGGGTAACTTCCCAGCATGTCCATTTTAAACCAAGATTTCGATGAGAAATTAATTGTTTTAAGTGTTAACATGCACAGAAATAGTCTCCTTACGCCAGGCAGCAGGAGAATCCCAGGCAAAGGGAACAAGGAGAGTCTAAACATTTGGGGTGCCCGGTAAGAAAGGAGGCCAAGAGGTCTATAGATGGGGACTGTGGACATCTTGTGGGATTGTTGTAATTGTGTATTATTCCCATTTGTTATTTCTGTCTTTTGTCTATTTTGTCTACTTTTCTTTAGTCATTTGCTGGAAGACCCAGTTTTCTTCTGTAACATTTCGGAGGCCTAGAGTCCCCTGGAGAAACTGAAGAAGGTTATGGAACCCCCTCCCAACCCTCCCCTCGCCCCCAAAGAATGCACAGAAATACAAACCACTGGCATGAAATTTCCAGGAGTCTGCCGCCCATGCGAGAACCCCAGGTGATGGTGACATACTTAAAACAGAGATACCAATGCACCATTTTCAACTATCGGATTGGCAAGGAGTAATAAAAGGCTCAGCAATTCTCAGGGGTGTTAAACAAGCAAGTTCACGTACCACTGATGTGAGTACCTATTGGTGACAACCCTTTGGGGTTGTTCAATGCACACAACCTTCGATCCAACATATTCAAGGGCAGAAAATGACACCAATGTCTGTTCATAGGAGGAGACTGGTCAAATAAAGGCAGGACTATCCATACTTCTGGTGATGATGTACATCACATTTTTAAGGAAAGGCACTGTCCCCTCTCCCTGTGGTCATTATGGTGAGGTGGCGTGGGGGTGGGGTAAGAGGCGCAGGAGTTGAAGTCAGTACTGAGGGGTTTAAACTGTGAGTTACCTAATGGGACTTCATATAAGGCAATTAGTGAGACAATGAGGACGCCTGTGGGGCAGTCCCGAAGGGCTGTACCATTAGGATATTTCAACAGTGGTTCTTAATCTTTTGGGGTTCAAAGACTCCTTTGAAAATCTAATGAGAGCTAAGGACTCATTCTCTAGAAAATGCACATATGCACAAATTTTGCATATAAGTTCTGGGGATTCTTGGGCCCCCTGAAGTGGATTCATGGACACCAGGTGAATCCCTGCCTTCAGCTTCAAACAAAGGGAAAGTTCTTTTGAGGAAGATCTGGGGCAGGGGGAAAACAACCATAAGTAGCCGAGGGAGGGGAGGGAATCCCACGCCTGGGCACACTGGTTTCCTTTTAATTCCTGATTTCAGACCTCTAATGAATCCTCACACATTGCACAGAAATCCTACTATGTTTCCTTAGAAATCTCTCCTGGTTTCCAAGACAGCTCTTTCCCACCTATTCCTATCTCCCACGCTCCTCAGCCGTCACCCGACCACCTGGCTCAATTGAGAAAATAGACGCCTCTTCCTATTACCAACCGATAAACCAAACTACACTTGCTCCCCATTTCTTCCTCTGGCCACGACTGAGGAAATGTCTCTCCTCTCCGAGGCCAAGACTTGCCCCTCGGGCTTCTGGATTTCTTTCTCGCCTGCCTTTCCTGAGGTCTTCTGTTACCCTCACAATAAAATCAAAACTCTGCCATGGCCTACAAGGATAGCACGTGATCTGATTTAAATTTCAAAGGCAACACCCTTGTTGTGCTGCATAAATCTGGGTTGGGGGAGGGGCAAGAGGGAAAGCCAAGAGACCACATACTTGTTGAGACCCAGGCACTTGGAGCTGGGGCCAAAGTGGCGAGCAAAACCATCATCTCCTGGAGCCTCCAGCTGAATGGAGAAGGGAAGGTGTGAAGTAAATGGGGCTTTCAAGACTCGCAGGCTCCCTAACTTACTTAGAATCCAGCACAGCAGGTGAAGCAAATCATAGGCTCCACCCTCTCCCCTGAAAACACTTCTGTGACTATTATTGCAGATGGATGTTCGCAAAACGTTGCACAGCTTAGGGTTTGGTTGGCTCAGGGGCTCCGTGAAGACATGACCTACATGAGTTTTATTGAAATAACGACGACATAATGTCTACCGAGAGAAAGTTTTTGAAAAGTGAGCAAAAAAAAAAAAAAAAAAAAAAAAAAACCCTGAAAAGAAATGTACTAAACTAGCGTTTGAGGTTGTGTTTAGAAGCCAAGATTATAGATTTTAACATTTATTTAGTTATTGTTTTACATGTTTTCTAACATGTTTTTCCCTTTAATAATTTTGAAAAAGTTAAAAGTACCCCATGTAGAGCCCCCCAAAATGCTATTAAAACATTGTCAACTGAAAGGTTATAAATCTAGGTATGGCACGATTGTAATGAAGACTTGTAGAGTGATAAGCAGAAATGAAATGAGCTGTGCTGGGTTTGGGGTCAGAATATTTGGGCAAGTTTCTTGAAACCTCTGTGCCTCTGTTTTCCCACCTGTAAAACGGCAATAATAATTGTCCCTACCTCATAAGGTTAGTGTGACAATTAAGTGACTTAATATATGTAAAATGCTCAGGCACAGAGGACTTTTAGGGCAATAAAACTGTTCTGCGCGCTACTACAATGGTGGATATGTGTCGTCATACATTTGTCAAAGCTCATGGAATGTACCACACCAAGAGTGAACCCTAATGTAAACCATGGACTTGAGATGACAATGATGTATCAATGGAAGTTCACGGATTGTAGCAAATGCACCACTCTTGTGGGGGGTGTTGAGAATGGGGGGAGGCTGTGCCTGGGGGAGGTGGGGGCAGGAGTATATGGGAACTCTCTGTACCTTCCCCTCAATTTTGCTGTGAACCCAAAAATGTTCTAAAAAATAAAGTCTATTTAAAAGGGCTTAGTACTGGGCACCTGGGTGGCTCAGTTGGTTAAGCGACTGCCTTCGGCTCAGGTCATGATCCTGGAGTCCCTGGATCGAGTCCCGCATCGGGCTCCCGGCTCGGCGGGGAGTCTGCTTCTCCCTCTGACCCTCCCCCTTCTCATGTGCTCTCTCTCTTATTCTCTCATTCTCTCTCTCTCTCTCTCAAATAAATAAAATCTTAAAAAAAATAATAAATAAAAAATTTTTAAAGGGCTTAGTACGGCAAGAATATGCAATGGGAAAAGGACAGTCTCTTCCAGCTGGGAAAACTAGACAGCTACACGCAAAAGGGTGAAATTGGACCGCTTTTTCACACCATACACAAAAATAAACTCCAAACGGATGAAGGACCTAAATGTGAGACCTGAAACTGTAAAAGTCCTAGAAAAAAAGCACAGGCAGGCAGTAATGTTTCTGATACCGGTCGTAACAATATCTTTCTAGATATATCTCCACAGGCAAGGAAAACAAACAAAAATAAACGACTGGGACTACATCAAAATAAAAAGCTTCTGCACAGCAAATGAAACAGTCAACAAAACTAAAAACCTACTGAATGGGAGAAGATATTTGCAAATGGCATAACCCATAAAGGGTTAGTGTCCAAAATATGTAAGGAACTTATATAACTCAACACCAGAATAAACCCCACACAAATAATTCCATTAAAAATGGGCAGAAGACATGAACAGACATTTGTCCAAAGAAGACATCCAAATGGCCAGCAGACATATGAAAAGATATTCAACACCACTCCTCATCAGAGAAATGCAAATCAAAACCACAATGAAATACCACCTCACACCTGTCAGAATAGCTCAAATCAAAAACACAAGAAACAACAAGTGTTGGCGAGGCTGTGGCGAAAAAGGAACCTTTGTGCACTGTTGCTGGGAATGCAAACTGGTGCAGCCACTCTGGAAGACAATATGGAAGTTCCTCAAAAATTTAAAAATAGAACTACCATATGATTCAGCAATTGAACTACTGGGTATTTACCCAAAGAATATGAAAACACTAATTCCAAAGGATATATGCAGGGGCGTCTGCACGGCACAGTCGGTTAAGCGTCCAACTCTTGGCTTTGGCTTACATCATGGTCTCAGGGTTGTGAGATCAAGTCCCGCATCAGGCTCAGCGTGGAGTCTGCTTGAGACTCTCTCTCCCTTTCCTTCTGCTCCTCCCCCCGCGCTCTCTCTCTCTCCCTCTTTCTCTCTCTCTTTGAAATAAAGAAATTGTAAGTAAATCAATCAACCAATCCATCAAATCATCCTGATTTTTTAAAAAAGGATATATGCACCCCTATATTTATAGCAGCATCATATACAATAGCCAAATTACAGAAGCAGCCCAAGTGTCCATCTACAACTGAATGAATAAAGAAGAGGTGGTGTAGGGGCACCTGGCTGGCTCAGTTGGTGGAGCATGGGACTCTTGATCTCAGAGTCATAAGTTGAAGCCCCACATTGGGCACAGAGCTTACTTAAAAAACAAAGGTGGTATGTGTATATATATATACACAATGGAATATTATTCAGCCATAAAAGAAGAATGAAACCCAGGGGCACCTGGGTGGCTCAGCTGGTGAAACGTCTGCCTTGGCTCAGGTCATGATCCCAGGGTCCTGGAACCCAGCCCCACGATAGGGCTCCCTGCTCAGCGGGGACTCTGCTTCTCCCTCTCCTTCCCGCTCCTGCTCTCTGTCGCTCTCTCTGTCTCTCTCAAATAAATAAATAAAATCTTTTTTTTATAAAAAGAATGAAACCCAAAAAAGAGAGTATAATGCTAAGCGAAATAAGTCCGAGAAAGACAAATCCCATATGATTTCACTCATATGTGGAATTTAAGAAACAAAACAATTGAATGAAGAGAAAAAAAAAAAACAGAGAGAGAGAGAGAGAAACCAAGAAACAGACTCTTAACTATAGAGAACACACTGATGGTTATGGGGGCTGGGGGGGCGGGTTGGGTGAAATAGGTGATGGGGATTAAGGAGCGTACTTGTCGTGATGAGCACCAAGTGATGTGTGGAAGTATGAATCACTATATTGTACACCTGAAACTGATATAACACTGTATGTTAATTACACTGGAATTCAAATTAAAAATTTTTTTAATAAAAATAAAAAGTAAGCATAACTTTTTTATTGTTATGTTAATCCCCATACATTACATCATTAGTTTTAGATGAAGTGTTCCATGATTCATTGTTTGTGCATAACACCCAGTGCTCCATGCAGAATGTGCCCTCCTCAATACCCACCACCAGGCTAACCCATCCTCCCACCCCCCTCCCCTCTAGAACCCTCAGTTTGTTTCTCAGAGTCCATCGTCTCTCATGGTTCGTCTACCCCTCCGATTTCCCCCGCTTCATTCTTCCCCTCCCGCTACCTTCTTCTTCTTCTTTTTTTTTTCTTAACATATATTGCATTATTTGTTTCAGAGGTACAGATCTGAGATTCAACAGTCTTGCACAATTCACGGCGCTTACCAGAGCACATACCCTCCCCAGTGTCTATCACCCAGTCACCCCATCCCTCCCCCCCCACCCCCCACTCCAGCAACCCTGTTTGTTTCCTGCGATTAAGAATTCCTCATATCAGTGAGATCATATGATACATGTCTTTCTCTGTTTGACTTATTTCGCTCAACATAATACCCTCCAGTTCCATCCACGTCGTTGCTAATGGCAAGATCTCGTTCCTTTTGATGGCTGCATAATATTCCATTGTATATATATACCACGTCTTCTTTATCCATTCATCTGTCGATGGACATCTTGGCTCTTTCCACAGTTTGGCTATTGTGGACATTGCAGTAAGCATAACTTTTGACCTCAAAAAAATAAGGGCTCAGTACACTGGCACATAGGAAGCATTCAATAAATGTTAGCTATTTTTTTTGTTTGTTTTTGATGTAGTGTTCATTGATTCATTACTTGCGTATAACACCCAGTGCTCATCACATCATGTCACATGCCCTCCTTAATGTTAGCTATTATTTGATCGCCATGGTTATTATGTTATAATATGCTCACGGTCCGGGTAGGTGTTCAGTAAGTGTGACTGGTGAATAATTGCCACTATGGTTACTTTCTTCCCCTTTAGACTTCCACGCTGAGCTTCAGGCCTGATCATCCAGAAGGAATTCCCACTAAGCCACGCACCTCACCCTCGCTGTTGTCTGTCTGTGGCCCCAAGGGGTCTAGCAATTGCTTCTTGTAGCAGTTCAGCCTCCCCCCTTCTTATTATCTGTTTTCCTGCCTGTCTCCTCCATACCACTCCATCATAAGCTCCCCCAGGACCACGATACTCCTCATTCCTCTCTGGATGTCCAGTTCCTAACTCAAAATATGGCGCCAAAGCAGAGTCAATAAAGGTTCCATTAGATGAATCAATGAATTTAAAGTGAACAAAGGAATGAATAGCAAGACCTGTCCGGCATATTCTGTTGAGTTAATCTGAGCACAATCTGAGCAGTGCTGGTATTTCTAGCTTAGTGGCCCCCCACTCTCCCCACACCCTGTTAATGGATATATCGCCATCAAAACATTGCAGAGGGGGCCCCTTGCTAGTGGGGAGAGCATTTTGTTTTGTACTTCACAAAAAGCAAGAGGGCGATTTTTGGAATTTGTGCTTATGTGCCCAGATTTTAAACTCCCTCTGCTCCTCACACAACATGGGGCAGCCCTGAGATCGGGGTGCTAGAGCGAGCAGCCTCCTTCTGAGCCCTTCTCTCGGTGAGACCATAATTATTAGGCTTACTGTGGGGCACTGAGCAGAAAAGAAACCAACTCTGCTAGGTTTCCCAAGGAAATGATCTGTATTATTTGCCACTTAAGTCTACCCTCACCAGTAAGAGTCCCAGATAAAAAGATGAAGACTTTCTCGCTTCTCTCTCTCCCCATCGCCCTTTCCCATCCTCACACACACCATCACATGCAAACTGATGCCTGTGTGTATATGCGTGTATATGTTATGCAACTATACCGTGGTATTCGAACTCAGAATTATATTTTTCTTGTCTCTATTTTGCAGTATTCTATATTTCTGAATTTTTCCGTCATAGGAGAGCTTTGATCAAAATAAAGAGAGTTTGGTTGCTGTATACAAAGGAAGGAGAAAAACCACTGTAGACAGGTAGGCCATGGCATGGAGAGTAAATGCAGGGTGATTACAAAAAAAGAAGGCCTGTGTTCTCCTTCTCTCCAAGCTCTAGCGGGTCCATGTCTAAAACCATAGAGGAGAGCTCCCTGGGGCCTGGGAACTGGACAAACCGGGTTCGACAACTGTGTCTGCAAACCGTTTAACTTCTCCGAGCCTCAGTTTCTCCCTATCGGGATAATACTACCTACTTCACAAGGTTACCGTGAAGGTTAACTAAAATGTTTCTAAAACACGCAATGTGGAAAATTTCTAAACACGTGTCATCTAAATTAGAGGTTCTTAGACTTTTTGAATTTGAGAGTATCTTTGGAATATTGAATATTTCATAATTCCCCGCCACGCACACACACGCACGCATGTGTGCACACATGACCGCAGTGGACGGGAAGATATGTGACAAAACGCTACTCTGTACTTCACAAGCACAAGGACAACTTACAAAAAAAAGGGGAAAATAAGGGTTGGTGAGGGTGTAGAGAAATTGGAACCATTATACATTGCCGGTGGGAAGGTAAAGTGGTGCAGCCACTGCGGAAAAGAGCTTGGTGCTTCCCGAAAAAGTTAAACATGGAATTAGCATATGAGCTATAGCAATTCCACTCCGGGTTATAAACCCGAGAGAGATGAAAGCAGGTGCTCAAACAGGTACTTTTATGTCCGTGTTCAGAGCAGCCTTATTCACAATAGCCAAAAGAGGAAAACAATCCAAATAGCCATTAACAGAAAAATGGATCAACCAAATGTGGCATACACACGCAATGGGATATCACTCAGCCATAAAAAGGCCCGAAGTTCTGCCCCATGCTACAACGTGGATGAACCTGGGCAACATGCGAAGTGAAAGAAGCCAGTGACAAGAGGACAAATACTGTCTGATTTTACTTATGTGAATCTAGAATAGGCAAATCCATAGTAGATAAGAGGTTGCCAGGGGCTGGGAAAGAGGAGATTGGGGAGCTATTGCTTAATGGGTACAGAGTTTCTGTCTGGAACGATGAAACATTTTGGAAACAGAGAGTGGTAATAGTTGCACTCACACCGCGAGTATAATTAACGCACTGAATTGTACACTTAAAAATCGTACACTTAAAAAAAACATACACTTGAAAATGGTGAAAAATAACAAATTTTACATTACGTATATTTTGCCACAATTTTAAAAAGCACATGAAAGAAGCCACTACCATGAATTCATTAATGCCTTACCTATAAATATGAGCTATGTTGCTTATTCAATGTGCCGAGGGATTTGTGGACCTCTTACATGGACTCCAGACCTCTCACCTTCACCACCCACCCACTCCGGTAGAGAACCATGGAGAGGGATCATTCAAGTTAATACAAAAGTTACACCTCAACTGTCTGGAGAATAGCCTCAATTATTCATTTTGTGGTGAGAACACAGACTCGGCCATTAGGGGTTGGTACAAGGCTGTATACATGGCAAATATTTTCTAAATGCTTCCTCAACAAATGGGTTTTATTTAGTACAATATCCGAGCACCAGCTTCATGTGAGCCAATTAGAGACTTTGCGAATAAACGTGTGTGTGTGTGTGTGTGTTGGCAAAGGGGGGGGCCATAGGAAAGAAGTGTTACAAGAAACAGAAAGGGCCTGCTCCTGATTCCTGGCTAATTGCCTCCTTTCAGGAGCAGCGCCGAGGATGGAGCAGCCTGGCCTGCTAGAGACTCGCCCTGCTGCACAAGGCGCATGGACAAGCAGGTCTGGCGCCTCCAGAGCTGTCCGCCTGGTGCCTTTCAGGGGCCTTAAAAGTGGATCCGAGAGAAAACAAAGGGTCGCTCTTAGTATCTGTGGTTCTCGCCTCTGCCGGCAGTAAATACGAGGCACGTGGGAGATACAGAACCTATGTTCCAGAGTTTGCATAAAACTGAACAAGATGGGGAGACAGGGAGGGGTGGTTGGAGATGTTACAGAATAAAAAAAGGCAGACAGAGCATCCTTTCATACTATAGTGAGGGCTTCCACCACTCCTCGCTCATTAAGGGTTAATGAATCTGACTTCCAACTTGCGAACGGTACAAACAGTACTACAAAATGGTTTCTTTGCTCTCCACTCTTTGAAAATGAAACAAAATCATGAGCTGATTTCTGTGGCCCAAATGGGTTTGCTTTTTCCTCTGAAATGTACACGTGAAAGTGTGTTCAACTGAAATACATCATTGATTAATTAAAACAGCAAGTTACCACAAGTGGCTTTCAGCGGCCGTACTTCAATCATTGGAAGCATTCTGGCCACATTCATTTCACTCTCTGATCGTACTATTAATAAACAAAGTGCATCTCTTTTGAGTTAGAGAAAAATCTGCCAATACATAAAATTCTACTAAGTGATACCTATTTTTTCCCTCATTTCCATTATAGGAGGGGAGACATGTTTTACTTGGGGGGAAATTGATCCTTCTATAAAATCAAATGGCCCTTTATAACAATTCCTTTTTTTTTTTTCAAAAACCACTCATTTCTACATATGTGTGCATAAAGCAAGCTCTGAAATAATATACACCCAACTTTGACCGTGGTTATTTCTAGGGCAAGGGAGAGAGGTCACAGTGAAATGTGAACAGGGACTTTCACTGTTTATATATTCTGCATTCTTTGATTTTTTTCATAATGGACGTATGATTCCTTTTATAATTAATGATTTAAAACTAAAGACAAATGAAGCTCCATGGATGGTGGGATGGGCAGTAAACTAATAAAACATCACGTAGGCTAAGCAAAATAGTTTACTTTTCCCCCTTGTTATAAAATATTAGAATAGTATCATGTACCCCAATGTATTCATCACTCAGCCTCAACAATGATCAATTCCTGCCTGATCTTGTTTCATTCATTCTCCCTCATACACTTAAACATACACACAGCTACATTTGTTAAAGCAAATCCCAAACATGGTATCATTTTATCTGTAAATGCTTTACACCTTTTAGCTGAAACTATCAAACAGCACAAGCAACTTTTCAGGATCTTATCAACCTCCTCATCAAAATGTGTTTTCAAAAAGGAAGAGAAGACAGGTTTTATAAGGATGGAATGTGGTTTTCTGAGATTTAACATGACCCTCTTATTCAGATCATCCAAATCATCCAAATCTATTCCACCTAATCAATGACTAAGAAAATGCGGGCAAGTGGGGTGGAACCAAAGAACAGCAGGTAAGTTAGAAAAATGACTCCAAGAAGATACATCTCTCCATCTGCCACTTCTGAGCCTTAAAGCAAAGCGTGCAAATACTTTCTTGCCAGTGAATTCTTCACAGATAGGTCTAAGCATTCGAGAGAGAGAGAGAGAGAAAAAATAGTTGCTGCAACCTGACAAAATGACTAATGAATTATTCATGTAGTCACTGAACTGAAATCTGCAACCTAGGGCTACCCTGAGCTTCTGCATGACAGGTGAACACAGCATCAAGCATGCTTTCAAATTTAGGCCAGGGCTTACACCAGGCAACTTGCATTGTCCATCTTCCTGGGGCTACAGCCTTCACAGTGCCTCCCCCAAAGCTGAGCAGTGGCCTGGGTAGATGCCCAGGTACCCCCTCCACACACCACCGTATACTCCCACTTCTGCTCAAGAATTAATTTCTGGGGGGTGGGGAAATAGGCAAAATGGGTGAAGGGGATTAAGAGGTACACACTTTCAGTTATAAAATACGTAAGTCAGGGGAATGAAAAGTACAGCATAGGGAATATAGTCAATAATATTGTAATAACTTTGTATGGTGACAGATGGTGACTACACTTAGCGTGCTGAGCACTGAAGTACGTATACAGTTGTCGAATCATTATGTTGTACACCTGAAACTAATGTAATATGTCAGCTCTACTCCAGCGAAAAATAAAATTTAAAAAAGAATCTCTGACCCACGGCTATTGACTTTAAGAAGACCATCTCTTCCGGGGTGCCTGGGTGGTGCAGTCAGTTTGAGTGTCCGACTCTTGGTTTTGGCTCAGGTCATGATCTCAGGGTCGTGAGATGGAGCCCCGCATCGGGCTCCACACTCAGTTGGGAGTCTTCTTGAGATTCTCTCTCCTCTCCCTCTGCCCCTCCCCCCTCTAAAATAAATATAGATCTTTAAAAAAAAAAAAAAAAGAAGAAGACGACTACCTCTTCTGGGGCACCCAGCTGGCTCAGTCAGTGAAGCATGCAACTCTTGATCTCAGGGTTGTGAGTTTGAGCCCCATATTGGGTAATAAAATCTTAAAAAAAAAAAAAAAAGGCTACCTCTTCCTTTCAAAGCACAAGCAGGTTTTAGTCTAGGGATGTTGCCTTGGTTCACCTCTAACATTTCATCCAAATGTGAAAGTCCTCGGCTTTAAAGCTTCAAACATTCTTTTGGGTCTTTCCCTTAGGCTCATGAAGCTGGTTAAGAAACACTGAACATTACCATCATCCCTGATGTGTATCAAAACAACATTCACCAACCTGGACAACTGTCTGATAAGTGGCCCTATGTCAAACTCTTTCACGTACACCATCATGGTAGACATCCTTAGCTCTGGCCCACAGATGGGCAAGCAGAAGCCCACAGAGATTAAGCAATTTATTGAAGATCTCACAGCCATAGGGGATAATCAGGTTTGAACCCAGGTCTTCTGATTGCTAATCTAATGCCCTTTCTACCAAGCCAGAGATTGGCAATCTGTAGGTCAAACCCAGCCTCTGATCATGTGTGGTCAACATCTAAAAATCAGAGTTTTTCAGAGAAAAAAAAAATTGGATTTCCAGTTCCTTTTGAAAAAATGAATAGGATAGTAGCCACACGGGGCCAGCATTCCCACAGGGCAACCCTTTGGCTGGGGCTGGGGAATTTCTGGCCTCTGAAGACAGAACACGTTATTTCCATTTTGCCCCAGTCTCCCCTCTGCCCACTTTTCTCCTTTATGTTCCTGGCCTGATCCCCACAGGCCTTTGAGATGCTGGCTTAAAACCAAGCTTCCTGCCAAATGTGTAGAATATGATTTTGGAAACTTTCATGCTAAAAATATGATATGGCTCTATTGCTTAATCTGCCTTCATTTTCTTCTTTTTGCAGCATATAAGCAAATAACAAGCCCCAAATCACATGAATTTAGACCTATAAGCTATGAGCACATCCTAAGTGCCACATTACAGACGTGGATCCTGCGGTGACTACAATGATTGCAGCAGTTTGGATACTTAGGGAACCTCAATTTGTCCTCGTTAACTCTGTAAGTTGTGTGCTCTTGAAAGTCGACTTTGCAGTAATACTTTCTCTTAGTAGTCCTAACGAGTGGTATCTCCGTGCCTGCATACATCAGCAGGTCCCTTTGGTGGCAAGTGCAAAAAACCCCGTCCCCTCCCCATCTCCTTCACAGGCTTCGGGATCACAGTGGAGAGGGGATCAGCATTAAGTTGTCAAAACTTGTCAGACCCTCCAAAATTATATAAGTTGGACACTCGCGTACTACCCTAGCTATGGCTCTGATCCCTGATTTTTCCAGGTTGGTATTTGTTCCAGTGGAGAAAGTCAGGTCATGATGAAGGCACGTGAAAGTGTTGGTAGGGCCAAGCTGAGATTCAAGGGATCAGTTTATGTGGATCCTTTAAAGAGACCAAAAGCAAAAACTTAGGCAAAAAAGGAGTCATTCTCAGTCTTCGTGCCCCCCGGCCATACAACACAGTGAATTTACTGTGAACCAATAAACAAAAGGTAACTGTCCTCAAAGGTCAATGTCAAGATGTACCTTTGCCCTCTACAGCGGCCACACTCACCGTGTAGCTTGATGGATCACCAGGACCTACAGGCACATAATTCAAATACCACTTCTTCTGAAAGTCGAGCACACGAGCCGAGGTTCCATCCCTGATATTTAGAGAAATACCTTGTTTGCTCTCGTGGAAACGGAGAAGATCCATGCATCAAGTCAAATGGAGCTGTAGAACTTTTCACTGCTGATTTATATCTATTACCTTATTTAGGCCCTGGTACATTCTATCCCTCTAGAGTATTCCGTGGCTGAAGTGAGGTAAAAACTGACTGATGTCAGTGGGGTTTTTGTGATGGTTAATTTTATGTATCGACTTGGCTGAGCCAGGGGGTGCCCAGATAGGTGGTCAAACATTATACTGGATGAGATGAACAACTGCATCGATAGACTGAGTAAAGCAGATGGCCCTCCCTAATGTGGGTGACCCTTATCCAATCAGTTAAAGGCCTGATTGGAACAAAAAAAGCTGAGTAAGAGAGAATTCCTTCTGCCTGACTGCCTTCGAGCAGGGACGTTGTTGTGTTTTTGTTTTGTTTTGTTTTCTGCATTTGGACTTGAACTGAAACATCAGCTCTTCTGGGTCCCGAGCCTGCTGGCCTCCAGACAGAAACTCTGCCATCGACTCTCCTGGGTCTCCGGCTTGCTGACTGCAGACCTTGGGACTTGGGAGCCCCCGAATCACATGGAACAATTTCTTGTCATAAATCAATTTCTGTCTCTCTATCCACCCCCTACACACACACACACACACGTGCGCGCGCGCGCACGCACGTGCACACACACACTAGTGGTTCTGTTTCCCTACAGAATCCTCACTAATACAGGTTTGGTGTGCCTGAAAAATTTATGAACTGCAGAAGATTTATACATTTTAGAAATAGATTGATACAGTTAAAATTATCATGTGTCTGCTCCGTGCTAGGCACTGAGCAAATTGCTGTGGGATAAATAAAGATGATTATTTGGCCCTGTCCCCCATGAAACATACAGCCTAGTCAGACTTGTGTGTAAACGTCATGTCGTATAGATATATGTACCATAAAATTCATTCAAAGCATCAGACGACAGGGAGATGATTTCTGGCTAGAAAGAATCAAGGGAGTCTTCATGGAGGAAGTGGCATTTAAGCTGGTGCTTAAAGTATGAAGAGTCTAACACAAGCAGTGATAAAAGAAAATTCTTTTGGGGGCACCTGGGTGGCTCAGTCGGTTAAACGTCTGCCTTTGGCTCAGGTCATGGGGATCGAGTCCCGCATCAGGCTCCCTGCTCAGTCTGCTTCTCCCTCTGCCCCTCTCCCTGCTTGTGCTCTCTCTCTCTCTCTCTCTCTCTGACAAACAAATAAATAAAATCTTTATAAAAAAGGAAAAGAAAATTCTTTCAGGAGGAGGAACTAGCATGCACAAAGGCAGAGAGATGAGAGCACATCAGCCCTTTCACCAGGAGAATAGGGTGATTTAGCCCAGCTGGATTATTAGGTCTACAGAGAAGAAACAAGTCCGGAAAGGTTAGCGAGGGTCAGATTTTAGAACATCACAAATGCTACGCTAAGCAGTTTGGACTTCATTGAGTCAGTACTGAGGAGACACTGAAGGGTCAGATCAGAACTGTGTTTAGGATCATCGATGTTGCCATGGTGGGTACTTTGCCCAGGAGTCTATTACGCTAGCCTAGCAGAGGGATAACAAGGTTCTGAACATAATTTGAACAGATCTGGCAAGGAGTTGTACGTGTTAAGTGAGGAAAAGAGAAGAATGAACGATGGCTCAGAATCAGAGTCTGAACCTTAGAGCTGGAGGATACCTTTGATGCCATCTCGTCTTGCTCTCTGACTCTGCAGATGAGAACTCTGAGGCTGGAAAAGGTGCTTTGTCCGGAAAGCACACCGAGAAGCCAGGACCAGAACTACGTTCTCCCGATTCCCACCTGAAAAGATGGTAGAACCATAACTAGAAATAGAGAGAACAGGGTTTGAGAAAAAAGATGAGGAGGAGGTTCTGGGTTATTTGGATTTGAGATGCCTCTACAACATCCAAGTAGAGACAGCCAAAGCAATTAGTTATGCAAATCCGGAATTAATCTTCGTGGACCCATCCCTACCTCTTCAGGAACCTCATTTTCTCCTCGATGGCTCTTCACCTCTTCCTCTTTATTTGCTCTTTCTTAT
Source organism: Neomonachus schauinslandi (assembly GCF_002201575.2). Classification (NCBI taxonomy): domain Eukaryota; kingdom Metazoa; phylum Chordata; class Mammalia; order Carnivora; family Phocidae; genus Neomonachus; species Neomonachus schauinslandi. The sequence goes on from NC_058419.1 coordinate 14,386,529, forward strand.
AAAAATTAAAGATGTTTATATCACTCCCACCTTAACAATAAAAAGTAAAACAAGCCTTGCTACCACCCTCATTAACTGATTCATGCATTTATTCACTGAATGCGTTTTTATGCATTATTTTTATTAAGTGGCTACTGTGTATCCAGCACTGTTCTAGGCACTAAGGATAAAGCAATAAACAAGTCAGTCAAGGTTCCTGATCTCAGGGAACTTAAAGTCTGGCTGGAAAGATAAAGTTTGAATAACAAATTTATAAGAAATTCACAAGTGGAGCTTCATTATACTATTCTCCCTAATTTTGAATGTTTTTCACAATAGCAGACTTTTTTAAATTGAGATACAATGGACCTCTAACATTGTGTAAGTTTAAGGCGTGCAGCATGTTGATTTGATACATTTATATATTGCAGTTTGATTACCACCACAGTGTTAGCTAACACACCTCTCACCTCACTCGTCATTTCTTTTTGTGCTGAGAACAACAGATCTAGTCTCTTAGCAGCTTTGACGTTTACAATACAATATTGTTGAGTATTGTATGCTGCACATTACATCTCCAGAACTTATTCATCTACTAGTTGCAAGTCTGTACCTTTAAACAACATCTCCCCAATTCCTTCACCCTTTCCCCACCCCTGGTAGCCACCACTTTACTCTCTGTTTTTAAAGAATTTGGCTTTTTCAGATTTCATAAGTGAAATAATACAAGTATTTGTCTTTCTCTGATTTCTCTTGCTTAGCATAATGCTCTCGAGGTCCACCCATGTTGTCATAAATGGAAGATTTCCTTCTTTCTCATGGCTGAATAGTATTCCATCAGATATATGAAAGTGTATATATATATTCACATCTTCTTTTTCCATTCATCCATCAATGGACACTTAGATTGTTTCCATATCTTGGCTATTGCGAATAATGATGCAATAAACATGGGAGTACAGATGTCTCTTCGAGATCCTGTTTTTGTTTCCTTTTGGATATATACCCAGAGGTGGGATTCTTGGATTTAAAAAGAGAAGTTTTAAAGAAGGAATGCTATAGGAATGTATAAGAGGGGGATTTCACCTCAATCTCAGGGAAACTCTCAGAGATTTCCTTGATGACGAGAATTTTAAGCTGGGCCCTGAAGGTTGATTAGCAGCTAACCCAGAGGGGGATGCAGTGGGGAGACTGCTCTGCAGTGGGAAGGACAAATGGAGGGGAAAAGTTTTCTCACTAGCAGTTGGAAATTCAGTCATTAGTTTAACCAGATAATCAGTACTGAAGGGACTAAGAGCCTTGCCCACAAGAGAAAGGAGGGAGAGAAAAAGAGACAGAGACACAAAGAGAAATACAGAGAGAACTTACCTAAATATTAAATCTTAAGGGCTTATATCATTGGGGTTATAAAGAGGGAGAGCTGGAGTATTCTGTATGCCCTATGGTCAAATATATTTATTTATATGTTTATCAAATGTATATTTACATATTATACATACATATGTATATAATACATACATATAATACAATAACATATAATACATATAATATAATATACAATTATATTATGTAATATATTATTATGTAATATATGTATATATACACACATGCACACACACACAGGCCAAAAGTTCCCATAATCTCTCTCAAGGTCACATTTTAGCTCAGAGGAAATATGTATTTTTGCACAAACATTTTTGAAAAGACTAGATTTACAGGTTGTAATCCATAAATTCTCGCCACATGTTAATGTATCATTGAAAAGTACTCAATATGCTTCCTAGATTTTCCAGCTACTGGACACAGGATATTAGGATCTCAACCAATCAACAGTATATGGAATGTCTGAGAACATCCAAAGCTCCTCCCTGTAAAGACTCCTGCCTCTACTTGTGAATGTCGCTGTTGCCCACCCCGCTGTGGACACTGGAAATGGGCTGGTCTTCTCGGCAAGCGGGAACTTTATAAGGCTGCCTCGAAACTCTCACAAGAGAATAATGGCTTTATCCCCATCCCACATGGCATGTCATGAGTGCCCCCATCCCATGTGGCATGTCATGAGTGCCACTAGAACTAATCAAACACAAAGGTCACGCTTCCTGCAGGTGCTCAATTCCGAATTGGCCACTCCCCAGCACCTTTAGTAAGCTGGCTCAGTATCATCATTACTAATCTTCGGCCTTTATAAAGTTTAACCACTAGAAAGAAAACTATCTAGATAGCATATGAATCCCTTTGAGAAATGTCTGCACTGTTGTACAATTGAACATTATACTTTCAGTCTTGTAGTTGATAGAAAAACCATGCTATACCTTCTACAAAACTCTCATTGAAGATATTGTTGTTATTCAAAGTGGTTTATGAAAGATCTGGCCGAGTAAATTCCCTCGAGCTTAATCTCAGGAAAAAAAAAAAAACCTGCGTGTGCCCATAAATTTATAAAATGGCTCTTCTCAGATAAAGAAAAGAGTAGAACCTGGTCTCTTCCCCCTTTTTGCCTTTGCTGCTTGGAAACGGCTCAATTCACTTACCTGTTAGCATCTACTCTTATTTCTGTAAGACATATCTATTCAGTTTAAACCTTAATTCTCTTACTTTATGTGTAAGTCTGTAAATTGCATCAGGTCCTCCAAAAAGTATACGTCTTAAATAAAAGACCTCCTCAATTTGAAGCTATAAATACATTAGGCTTGACCTGCCCAGGAATCAACAGAAATGAGCTCTTAAGAAGTAACAAATGACTGAGCTCAAGTTTAGGAAACATATTTCTCATTAAATGGAGAGCAGACAGAAATTTCAACTTTGACAATAATTTCTTAATTATCAACACACTGATTATAAGGAGAAGAGGAAAACACCAAGCAACAGATCATTCCAAATTGGTTTAATTTAATTTTGCAATCAACTAATGTATATTTCTGGAACCTCTGCTGCGAGCGCAATCCAGGATTTCACTAGCTAGTTTAAGAGACAACAATGAGCAAATTTAGCAGCAAATCTGCCACAGCCTACAAATATTATCGGGCAGACTATATCCATTTATCTACTGATGGACATGGATTCCTTCCACCTTTGACTATTATAAATAATGGTGCTATGAACATTGATGTACAAGTACCTGAGGATCTGCTTTCAATTCTTTTGGATACAGAGCTAGGAGTGGAATTGCTATGTTTACCTTTTTGAGGAACTGCCAAACTGTTTTCCACAGCAGTGTACGGGGGCCCTAATTTCTCCACAACCTCTCCAACACGTGTTATTTTCCATTATTTTAATAATAGCCATCCTAATGGATGGGAAGTAGTATCCATTGTGGTATTGCTTTAGTGGCCTTACTAACTAATGATGTAAAACCTCTCTGCATGTGTTTCTTGGCTATTTGTATATCTTCATTGGGGGAGTGTGTATTCAGATCCTTGGACCATTTTTGAATTGGGTTGTTCAGTTTTTGTTGTTGAGTTGTAGCAGTTCTTTACATATTCTGGACATAAATCCCTTATATGTATGAGTTGGAAATATTTTCTCTCATTTTTGTGGGTTCCATTCACTGTGTTGATAGTGTTCTCTGATGAACAAAAGTGCTTAATTTTGATGAAGTCCAATTTATCTAAGTTTTCTTCTGTTGCTCGTGCTTTTGATGTCATATCTAAAAATCCATTGCCAAATCTAAGTTCATGAAGAATTACCTCTATGTTTTCTTCTAAATGTTTATAGTTTTAGCTCTTACATCTAGGTCTTTGATCCATTTCTTAAAAGATTTTATTTATTTATTTGAGAGAGAGAAAGGGAGAGAACAAGAGAGCACAAGCAGGGGGAGCTGCAGAGGCAGAGGGAGAAGCAGGCTCCCCGTTGAGCAGGGAGCCCAACGCAGGGTTCGATCCCAGGACCCTGGGATCATGACCTGAGCAGAAGGTAGATGCTTAACCGACTGAGCCACCAAGGTGCCCCCTTTGATCCATATTGAGTTAACTTTTGTATATGGTGTGAGGTAAGGTTCCAAACTTATTCTTTTACAGGTGGATAACCAGTTTTACCAGTACCATTTGTTAAAAAGACTGTCCTTTCCCCATTGAATGGCCTTGGCAACCCTGTCAGAATTCTACTGAACATGTAGGTGGGGGCTTATTTCTGGGCTCTCTGTTCTATCCCACTGCTTTGTGTATCTGTCCTTATGCCACTTCCACAATGTTCTGTTTATTGTTGCTTTGTAGTAAGCTTTGAAATCAGGAAGTGCTAGTCCTCCAACTTTGTTCTTCTTCCTCAAGATTGTTTTGGCTGTTCAGAATCCCTTGAAATTCCATATGAATTTCAGGATGGGTTTTTCTATTTCTGCAAAAAATTGTTAGAATTTTTGGTAGGGATTATAGTCAATCTCTAGATCACTTTGGGTACTGCTGTCATCCTAATACTTAGGCTTCCAATTCATGAACATGGAAAGTTTTTCCATTTAGGTTTGCTCTAGTTATTTTCAGCAATGTTTTGTAGTTTTCTTGTTTTCAAGTCATCTTTGATTAAATTTATTCCTCAGAACTTCATTCTTTTTGATACAATTATTAATGGAATTTTTTTCTTAATTTCTTTTTTAGAATATTCATTGTTAGTGTATAGAAATGCAACAGATTTTAATGTGCAATTGCCTTTTGTCATTCCTTTATTTCTTTTACTAGGAAACCATAATATGGTGGTTCAGTACTCTAATTCATTTGACTGTTCACCTATTTTTATGAGTGACCACATACTTTATCGTACAAACCAAGACACTTTTAGAGAGAAAGGGGACACTATCCTACAGGGGAAACAGGTGTTAATTTGAACTTTCCAGGGAGAACCAGGATATATGGTCACCCTACTTACTGAAGGATATGTAGATGGTTTCAATTTTTTTTGTAACTCTCCTACATCACTTAACTACTTTTACCTTAGTGCTATGGTAATTTATATACATGTTTTATACCCTGAACAGGTCTGCCAGCTCCTTGAAAACAAAAACAACTTCCCACTGCCTTTGTGTATCTTAGCATCTTGCACAGTGCCTTCAGTGTAGTAAATGCCCAAGAAAGGTTCATTGGATGAATGATGACCCTCATTTGTCTCCACAGAAATCCTACCCACTGTGTCTACCCACACAGTCCCTCTGACTGGGTACTTCCCACGCAAAACTGCTACTAGTAATTCAAGGGGATATGACCTTTGACCTAAGGTAAATAAAACACTTAATCAGAGGATTTAAAAGATCATCTTCAAGCAAGCTACTGAACTCAGCCAACCATACAGTGGGATCCATCAAGATGGCAAAGTCATTTCCAGTTTGCACAAAGATTACAGAATGATACTGTTTTTCATTAAAATTTTGAATCAATGGCTAAGATGTACATACTCACAAATCACTTCCAATAACAATTTATTTGGGAATTTAGGATAACAGGTGAATTCTATAGAGAATGTGATGTGTCCTTGGGCATTTTAAAAACATATCCAGGAATTATACTAAATAGCATATACTTATTTGTATTTATATACTTCACTGTTCTATTAGATCCTAAGTGATATACTATATATGTTTTATCCTTTGGATGATGATTACAAAAGAATCAAGTTGGGAGTGCTTGGCTGGCTCAGTTGGTATAGCATGTGACTCTTGATCTCACGGTTGTGAGTTTGAGCCCCACATCAGGGGTAGGTAGGGTGTTTTTGTTTTTGTTTTTAAAGATTTTATTTATTTGACAGAGGGAGAGAGCACAAGCAGGGGGAGCGGTAGAGGGAGTGGGAGAAGCAAGCTCCCCGCTGAGCGGGGAGCCTGATGCGGGGCTCAATCCCAGGACCCTGGGATCGTGACCTGATCCAAAGGCAGGCGCTTAACTGACGGAGCCACCCAGGTGCTCCATGGTAGAATTTACTTAAAAAAAAAAAAAATCTCAGTGCCTGGGTGGCTCAGTTGTTGAGCATCTGCCTTTGGCTCAGGTCATGATCCCAGGGTCCTGGGATCAAGTCCCACATTGGGTTCCATGCTCGCGGGGAGTCTGCTTCTCCCTCTGCCCCTCCCCAACCTTGTGCTAGCTCTCTCTCTCTCTCTCCAAAATAAATAAAGTCTTCTTTTTTTAAAAAAAGAATCAAATTGGCCCCTACCATATACCATATGCAAAAATTAACTCAAATCGGTCAACAACCAAAATGTAAGAGATAAAACTCTAAGAAGAAAACATGGGGTAAATCTTCTCTACCTGGTATTTGGCATATCCATACTTGGCTGCTGGGAAAGTAAAATACTGTAGCCATTTGGAGAAGAACATTACATCAAGCTGCAAGTGTGATGCTCGCCCATGATCACAATTTTTCCTGGATGAGTTCCAGTTTTTCTTTATAAGTCTTAGTAGTAATAATTCTGAGTTTTCATCTATTCAGTGTATGACGCCTTATAAGTAAGATGCTTCTCCCCAATTCCTGATTCCTTTCTTCCAGAGGAGGGAATTCAATTAGTGTGACATTCCCAGACTCTTTCCACCTCTTCAAAAACCAAACTACAAGATAGATGGGGTTATCTGTTTAATGAATCTAGGGAGAATAAACTAGGTATGGTAGGCCCAGAGCTGCCTTCTTTCTTCTTTTAGAGCCAACGTTCTAATAGAGTGCTGTTTCATACGGTAAATTTTCTCTGGGCAGGCACGTTGACCCTGGTCCATTGCTGCATGAATGAGCAGGTAAGTACATCAGTTAGCTTTTACCATATAACAAACCAATCCCAGATTTAATGGATGTATTAGTTTCCGAGGGCTGCTGTAACATAGTACTACCAACTGGGTGACTTAAAACAACAGAAATTTATTCCCTTGCAGTTATGAAGGTTAGAAGTCTGAAATCAAGGTATCAGCAAGGTCACCCTCTCTCTAGGGGTGAATCTGTTACATGCCTTTCTTTTAGCTTTTGGTGATGGCCAGGAATCCTTGGCATTCCTTAGCTTGTGGAAGCATCACTCCAATCTCTGTCATACTCACATGGCATTCTCCCTGTGTGTCTGTCTCTGTGTTTCTTCCCTTCTTCTCCTCTTCTTGTAAGGACACCAGTCATATTGGATTAAGGGTCCCCCCTAATTCAGTATGACCTCATTGTAACTTACATCTTAATTATATTTGCAAAACCCTGTTTTCAAAAAAGGTCCCATTCATGGGTACCAGGGTTAGGACTTCAATATAGCTTTTTAGGTGACATAATTCAATCCACAACAGTAGCTTAAAACAGCAAACATTATTCCTCATGATTCTATTGGTTAGCTGGACAGGATATTCTGATCTAGGTTGGCTCAACTGGGGCTAGGTGGTCTAAGACAGCCTTACTCACATTCTGAGGTCTCACCTGGGACATCTGAGATGACTGTACAGCCGGGGGCCTCTGTCCACATGATCCTTCACCCTTCGGGAGTCTAGCACATGATTGCTCTGATGTTGATGGAAGGTTTCCCAGCAGTAAAAGAAAGAAAGCTTCAATGTGCGAGAATTTTTCCAAGTATCTCCTTGTGTTGTATTTTCTCAGCCAAAGAAAGTCACATGGCTGAGCCCAGAATAAGTGTGAGAGGGGGCTGGCCAGAGAGGTATAAACAAATTGGGGCTATTACTGCAACAGTCTAGCACCTTAAGTATGCCCAGTGCTGAGGTTCAACACTCATAGTTCTTCATGCCTTCAGATATAGTCTTGTTCTCTAATTTAACCATTATGTAATAAAGGTGAAATTATGGTCTCTATCTGGCACTTCATCTTTTTGCTCAGTTTTGTTTTCACAAATAGAATGAGCTATTTACTGGAGTCTCCACCACTTCATCATCCTTTTCCTATCACTTCTAAGAAGTGATGGCATCATTCATTCATTCAACAAGCATTTCTTGTGAATCTATTCTGTGGTAAGCACGAGAGAGATGGTGGTGAACTAGTAAGCTTGACATGACAAAGCTTATATTCCAATTCCCAGTTTAGAGGTCAGGTGATAGTGAAGCCAAATAGCAGCTGGGGGTGGGGGTGGAGAGAAGCATAATCTCTGTCCTATAATTTCTGAAAGCCAGCCTCCCCTCAGTGCCACCACAAGGAAACACGGAATCTACGAAAAAACATGGCATGCTGTGTAAACACAGCCTCAAAATGAATCTCCTAGGGGGCGCCTGGGTGGCTCAGTTGGTTAAGCGACTGCCTTCGGCTCAGGTCATGATCCTGGAGTCCCGGGATCGAGTCCCGCATCGGGCTCCCTGCTCAGCGGGGAGTCTGCTTCTCCCTCTGACCCTCCCCCCCCTCATGTGCTCGCTCTCTCTCTCTCAAATAAATAAATAAAATCTTTAAAAAAAAAAAAAATGAATCTCCTAGGGGCGCCTGGGTGGCTCAGTCGTTAAGCGACTGCCTTCGGCTCAGGTCATGATCCCAGGGTCCCGGGATCGAGCCCCGCATCGGGCTCCCTGCTCCGCAGGAAGCCTGCTTCTCCCTCTTCCACTCCCCCTGCTTGTGTTCCCTCTCTCGCTGTGTCTCTCTCTGTCAAATAAATGAATAAAATCTTTAAAAAAAATGAATCTCCTAGTTCCTTCCAACAAGATCCCTTCCCAGAGCCTCTTCTACATAGAAATTCTGGAGTGGTCTCTAAATTCAGTATATCTCTAACTCTTTTATATGCCCAAACTAATTTGGAGGCCAGGCAATTGGCCAAATGGCACCAGTGGTGTGGTCTCACCACAGCTTGAAATACTGGCCACAAGGTAACCCCCCCAAGTCACCCTTCATTTATAATTTGCATTTTCTGAAACAGCTTCATTGAGATATAGCACACGATTCACACATTTGAACTTTATAATCCATTTGTTTGTGTATTCACAAAGTTGTACAATCACATCCAGGCAATTCTAGAACATATTCATCACTCTAAAATGAAACACAGTACCATGAGCAGTCACTCCCCATTTCCCTCCAAGCTCCCCAACAATAGGCCACCACCAATCTATTTCCTGCCTCTGGGATTTGCCTATCCTGGGCAATTCTTATAAATGGAATCATATGATATGTGACCTTTCATGACTGGATTCTTTCCCTTCGCATCATGTTTCCACAGATCGTCCATGTTATAGTACAAATCAGTACTTCATAACTTTTTATCACTGAATAAGAATCCACTGAATAGGCATAAAGTTTTCCCCCACTATCCAAAAGTAAAGCATTCCTATGAAACCTTCTGTAAACTGAAATGGCGTAAACTGAAGAAGTATATGAGGAGATTGGAAGTTGCCACTCCAATCTAACAAGTCAAAAGCTGGACAAACTGAAAAATCGCCAACACTTCCAGGATGAAAAAGAGAGAAGAGGACACTGAGTATATTGCTGCCCCTGAGATCGGAGAGACCAACAGGTGAACACGGGGAGTCATGACTCACCAGTGAGGAGAATCACAAGCAGAAACCACCATGGGAATCCGTGCTGGCGTAGGAAACCTGAAGGGTAAGTGATGGATTACTGCAGGCTCAGTATGGACAATGCTAAGAGGTAAAAAATCCACGGGGACCCAGTCATGGCAGAGGGCCTCCACAATTTTGTGAGATTTACCTCCAAGAACTGGACAAGGTTTTCATAGTAAATATCAGAGGAAAATTCCTTCCTACTTTCTGTAGGTGGGGGCGGAAATGAACCATTTTGAGATACACCAGAGTAACAGAGGCCTGTCCTTCAGAGAAACTAGTTACAGAGACTAGTCTGCTGGAGTATTATCAGAGCCTAACTGATCTGGGGGAGGGAAATATGCAGCTGGCTGTAGCCTTCTAGATGGGAGAAGGGCTATACTCAATTCTAGCCCTCTTTGGCCATTCTATTCCACCTAACACGGAAGATGGAAACGAAGAATCTCTGGTGAAAGTCACAGTCAAGGGGCGCCTGGGTGGCTCAGTCATTAAGCATCTGCCTTCGGCTCAGGTCATGATCCCAGGGTCCTGGGATTGAGCCCCGCGTCGGGCTCCCTGCTCGGCGGGAAGCCTGCTTCTCCCTCTCCCGCTCCCCCTGCTTGTGTTCCCGCTCTCGCTATGTCTCTATCTGCCAAATAAATAAATAAAAATCTTAAAAAAAAAAAAAGAAAGTCACAGTCAAGAGGCACAGGCTCACAGAAGACTGAGATCTAATCACAGGACAATAGAATGGCAAAAAACACAAGTTGATGAGATAAAGCAAGCACAAGAACCAGACATGGCAGGGATGTTGGAATTATCAGACCAGGAATTTAAAACAACTATGATAATACGATAAGGGCTCAAGCAGATAAAGTAGACAGCATGCAAGAACACGTAGAGAATGCAAGCAGAGAGATCAAAATACTAAGAACGAACTCTAGAGATCAATACACTAACAGAAACGAATACCCTTGATGAGCTTATTAGTAGACTGGACACAGCTGAGGAAAGAATCTCTGAGCTTGAGGGTCTCAGTAGAACCTCCCAAACTGAAAAGCAAACAGAACAAAAACTGAAAAAAGAAACCAGAACAGAATATCCCAGAGAAGTACAAAAGCTGTAACATCTGTGTAATGGGAATATCAGAAGGGGAAGAAAGAGACAAAGGAACAGAGAGCAATATTTGAAACAATAATGACTGAGAAATTCCCCAAATTAATGTGACACCAAATCACAGAGCCAGGAAGCTCAGAGAACAACAAGCAGGATAAATGCCAAAAACAAAAAAAAACAAAAACAAAAAAACCAAACCTTACACTTAGGCATATCATTTCCAAATGACAGAAAGTCAAAGATAAATTCCTGAAATGTGTCAGAGGAAAAAAAACACCTCATCTACAGAGAACCAAACGTTAAGAATTACATCTGTCTTCTCAGAAACCGTGCAAGCAAGAAGAGAGTGAAGCAAAATGTTTAAAGGGTTGACAGAAAAAAAATCACCAACCCAGAATTCTGTGCACTGCAAAATTATCCTCCAAAAGTGAAGGAGAAATAAAGACTTTCTTAGACCAAACAAAAATTGAGGGAATTTGTTGCCAGCACATCTGCCTTGCAAGTAATGTTAAGAGAAGCCTGTCCTAGGCGCGTGGGGTGGGTGTCTTTATGATCATCACCTGTGACCAACAAAGAATAACCAGCCCCTAAAAAGGAAGTAAGCCATTGAAGGTGTTATCAATAGAGATGTTAAAAGGATTTAAGTTCCCTGGTTAGCTTTCTATAAAAGACCAACCCTAAAGGCCCTCGTTGGCAACCCTACTGGGACCCCTCTCACTCTTGAGAGATTTTTCTGTATCTTCACTTAATAAACTTCTATAGCGTTACTCACACACACAAAAAAACATTCTTTAAAGATAAGGAAAATAATACAGGTCAGAAATTTAAATCTCCATAGAGGAAAAGCATGGAAGAAGGATTAAGTGAAAGTAAAATAAAAAAAGTTTTATTTTTCCTTTTCCCAATTGATTAATAGATAACCATTCAAAATAATAATAGCGATAGCAGGAGGGGAAGAATGAAGGGGGAGACGAACCATGAGAGGCTAGGGACTCTGAAAAACAAACTGAGGGTTCCAGAGGGGTGGGGGGTGGGGGGATGGGTTAGCCTGGTGATGGGTATTAAAGAGGGCACATACTGAACGGAGCACTGGGTGTTATACGCAAACAATGAATCATGGAACACTACATCAAAAACTAATGAAGTAATGTATGGTAATTAACATAATAAAAAAATAATAATAATAGCAACGATGTATTCAATTACTTATGCTTATGTATATATCTTGTGGTATGTAAGATGAAGGATGAAGGAATTAGGATTTCTTTGTTATAAGGTACTCCCACTATCTGTGAAGTAGTGTAGTATTATTTGAAAATGGACTTGGATTAGTTGTAAATGTATATTGCAAACTCCAGGGCAACCAATTAAAAAGTTAAAAAATTAAAAAACTATAACTGATACACCAAGAAAGGAGAAAAAATGGAATCATATAAAATGCTCAGGTAAAACCACAAAAGTTTGATGTACTATGTGGTGGCTAATTGAATTTAAATAAAAAAAATAAAACCACAAAAGGCAGAAAAAGAGTGGGAGATGAAAATAGGAACAAAGAACAAGGGCAACAAGTAGAAGACAGTAACAAATATGGTAGATATTAATCCCAATTTATTAATAATCACTTTGAACATTATTGGTCTAAAGGCATGGATTAAAAGAGTTCACTAGAGTGGATCAAAAAACACTACCCAGCTATATGTTGTCTACAAGAAACCCACTTTAAATATATAGACACACATAGATTAAAACTAAATGGACGGGGAAAAAATATACCATGCTAACACTAATCAAAAGAAAGCCAGAGGATGGGGCACCCAGCTGGCTTATTCAGTAGAGCATGCAACTCTTGATCTCAGAGTCAGGAGTTCAGGCCCCATGTTGGGCATAGAGCTTACTTAAAAAAAAAAAAAAAAAAAGAGGGGCGCCCGGATGGCTCAGTCGGTTAAGCATCTGCCTTCAGCTCAGGTCATGATCCCGGGGTCCTGGGATCGAGCCCCGAGTTGGGCTCCCCCTCAGCAGGGAGACTGCTTCTCCCTCTCCCCCTACTCATGCTCTCTCTCTCACTCTAAGTAAATAAAATCTTAAAAAAGAAAAGAAAAGAAAAGAAAGGGGCACCTGGCTGACTCAGTCTGAAGAGCATGCGACTTAATCTCAGGATCGAGAGTTTGAGCCCCACATTAGGTGTAGAGATTACTTAAAAATAAAATCTTTTTTAAAAAGAAAGAAAGCAGGAGTAGCTATATTAATTTCAGGCAGAGCAGATAAAGAAGGTCATTACATAATGATAAAAGGGTTCATTCTCCAAGAAGATAACAATCCTTAATGTGTATGGCCCCAAGTAGGCCAATTCTGCCCTGTTGTTGGCGTCATTCTGAGAAGCCCAGAATGTGTATGTGCCCTAACACAGAGCGACAAACTATGTGAAGCAAAAACTAACAGAAAGGCAAAGAGAAATAGCTGCCTTCTCTACTGCAGTTGGAGACTTCAACACCCCTCTCTCAGAAGTGGACAGATCCAGCGGGCAGAAAATCAGCAAGGACATAGCTGAACTCAGCCACACCATCAATCACTTGGGGATACTGGACATCTACAGACCACTTCATCCAATAACAGCAGAATACACATTCTTCTCAAGCTCACAAGGAACATTCACCAAGATAGACCACATTTTGGGTCATAAAACACACTTTCACAAATGAAAAAGATGTGCGTTCTCAGACTCCTTTGTGACTAGCATTCTATGTATAAATTAGGTTCTGCCAATTTGATGCACTCACATGAGATTTGGAAGGCAGAATAAGTGTGGGGACCATCTTCCTGGTACTGCAAGTTGTAGACATGTGAGTTTGTGGACATGTGAGTTTCTTCTGCAAATTGCACTCCAGTATCTAGTCTCTGCTCTCACTGGTATCTAAAAGTAGCTACTGGAGTGGAAGCAGCAAGATTCAGCCTTCTCCTGCCCAGCTGTTAATGTCATGGGGGCTGAGAGACTGCAGATGTAGTAGTAAAAGCTTCATGATCATGACTTTCTGTTCTCTTGGGGTGCCTGACTGGCTCAGTCAGGAGAGCACATGACTCTTGATCTCAAGAGTTGTGAGTTCAAGCCCCATGTGGGATGTAGAGATTACTTACATAAAATTTTCAAAAAAAGACTCTCTGAGGTGCCTGGGTGGTTCAGTCAGTTAAGTAGCCAACTCCTGGTTTCGGCTCACATCATGATCTCAGGCTCATGAAATCGAGCCCTGGATTGGGCTCCATGCTCAGCGCGGAGTCTGCTTGAGATCCTCTCCCCCTTCCTCTCCTTCCCTCACTGCTGCTCCCCCTGCTCATGCTATCTCTAAAATAAATAAATAAATAAACAAACAAATAAAATCTTTTTAAAAAAAGACTTTTTGCTCTATCACAACTAGAGCAGTGACCTGATGAACCACATACTCGCAGTGGCAGCCTCCTTTTTCCCACGTTCTTGACTGTGGTGAAGGTGGTGTCTCCCCAAGTAGGCCAATTCTGCCCTGTTGTTGGCATCATTCTGAGAAGCCCAGACCTGAAGAATCGCTTCCAACCCTTCTAGAGTTTTTCTAAGCACCCAACTCCCTGTATAGATTGATTCACTTATGCTTAACAGATCTAGAGTGGTTTCCGTTTCCTTTGCTGACCTCTAGCTGGTACAGAAGCTCTGGGTGATCCATATTCCACCAGCTAAGACATCCAGACTGAAGAGGCAAATTAGATCTGGAGGAAGGATGCCTGGGTGGCTCAGTCCGTTAAGTGTCTGCCTTCAGCTCAGGTTATGATCCTGGAGTCCCGGGATCGAGCCCCACATTGGACGGACTCCCCACCCAGCAGGGAGTCTGCTTCTCCTTCACCCTCTGCCCCTCCCCCACTCATGCTCGCTCTCTCTTGCTCACTCTCTCTCAAATAAATAAAATCTTTCAAAAAATTTAGATCTGGAGGAGTCAGAAACAATGGCATAGACAAACTTCTGGTAAATTGTTCATGAGAAATGAGGAGAAGACATGATTTTTTTAAAAAAATACAATGAAGAAGTTCACACGTACAATCGAGATTTTAAAAATAATAATTTCTAAAATAAAAACAGCTAAACACCTTGTACCAGGAACTTCTGTAACTATTCAGTGCTCTGGATGACTCTAGGAGTTAAGTACTGTTGGTATTTCTGTCTCATAAAAGGGAAACTGAGCCACAGAGAGGTTAAGGAACTTGTGTTAGTTGATAATAGCTAGCTAATAACATTGGATTTGAACAGAGGCACTGACTCCAAAGCCCTCGTTCCTAACTACAGAATATTATGCAGGGATTCATGTCAATAAAATAAAATTGCAGTACTGTTTATCATGGGATAACGATAGAAAAGTGGGAAACAATCTATCTGTTCTTTGGCAGAGGAATGGAAAAGGAAACTGTGGTTTATTCATACAATGGAATCCAACGTAGCCCATTGAAATACAAGAGGTCAATCAACTTACACCAACTTGTATACATCTCAAAAACATAACACTGAATGAAAAACCTAATTTGTTAAAGAATACAAACAGCATGATTCTATTTACATACAAATTGTTAAAACACACAGGGGTAGAAAAATATCCAGAGATGGGAAAACTGCCCCCGCAACGGCCAAAATCAGTTCCCAGCCTGTCTTCATATGTCCGGGATCCAAGAATGGTTTTTCCAGTTCTGAAAGGTCATTTAAAAAGAAAAGGGAGGGGGCGCCTGGGTGGCTCAGTCATTAAGCGTCCGCCTTCGGCTCAGGTCATGATCCCAGGGTCCTGGGATCGAGCCCCGCGTTGGGCTCCCTGCTCTGTGGGGAGTCTGCTTCTCCCTCTGCCACTCCCCCTGCTTTCTCTTCCTTCTCTCGCTAAGTATCTCTCTGTCAAATAAATAAATAAATAAATAAAATAAAAGGAGACTATTCAACAGAGACCTGCAAAACCTAAAATATTTACTGTCTGGTCCTTTACAGAAAAAGTTGGCCAACCTCTGCTCTTTGGTGGAGACACATGCATACACAGGAGAATAATGCACGCTGATTTCTGGATTGGTGGTTACCTCTGGGGAGGGAAAAAGGAAAGATATCTGTGCCATTCTGTTGCTTTACAAAAACTGATCCAAAGCAAACATGATAACATGTTAACATCTGTGTTATCCTGGGGGGTGCACAGGTGTCTGGTATATTATATTTCATTTGAATGTTGGAAGTGTTTCATAATTACAAATAGCATTTGAAGAACCTAATGAAAAAGTTCATGCAAAAATATTGAAACCACCGAGCAAAAATAGCAATAAGAACATACGAACTTTAAAAGGCTAAACTCCCTAAGGAAGTATGGGGACCTAGGGAGCTGGAGGGAGAAGCAACATTCCAGCAGGCAAGAGACATACTTCCCAGATGGTGCAGTTCTAGAATCTTCAATAAGTATCTCTCCCACCTCTGGGATGCATGTGCTCATGAGCTATACCCATCTTGCTGGCCTTAAAGGCATCTAAGGAAGTTTCCACAATTCCTTTTCGTATCTTATCGAGCACTGAACACTCTTCCCTGTCCAGAACTACTTTCTGACTATCATATGTGGTTGTTTTATTTTTGTTTTTACAGTTCCATTTCATTGCTTTTGAGTACATCATTACTCAAAATGGAAAAGACTCACTTGGCATTCACTTCTCATTGCTAAAGCTCCTAAAGAATTTGCTCCCTACCTTCGTCTTCTCTTGGCTTAATAGTCCTCATCCTCCTAGCAATGTTTTGTTGCCTTTATTCTCATCATGGTGCCTGATCCACTGCTCCATCTCCATATTTTCCATATTGAGTCCAGAACCAGTATGGTGAGGAGGTATGTGATAAATCAGGCGCAGCCTAGGAATCTGAGTCCCAGCTTTGTCTCTTCCTACCTGTATGACCTTGGGCAAGTTATTTAAGGTTTCTGAGCCTCAGTTTCTTCATCTGTAAAATTCAGGTAATAAATGTTCTGAATTTACAAGGAGGTAGCCTGGATTAAAGCAGTAACAGAACCAGGTGGCGGGGCGGGGGGTGCTTTCCGAGCTACGGAGCATTATCACGAGTTCAGATATCACTCTAAGGTAAAGGACTTTGTAGTGCCAACTAACATAAGCATGAGATCTCCATTGCTCATTCATACAGTGATGGACTTGTCTGATTTTGCTCTGCACGTTTTCCAAACCATAGTAGATACTTAGCTCAAGATCAGAGTGTGGTTTGCCACGATCCCTCTATTGTAGACTAGATTATTTGCTGGAAAGATTAGAAGTTGTTCAATTTATAGTTGCCCATCAAGGTCACTGTATCCTGTCTAGTCCTTTAGAAACCAAACCTGTAATCCTCAGTGGAAGAAGTGGAACCCACCTACCCCAGGGGTAGTAGCTTTAGTGGACAGAGGCCAGAGCTAAATGGCCTGCAGTGAGCAGGATAGTCATACACAATGAAGACCTGTTCCACCCAAAATGCCACTGGTGCCTACAAAATCTCTGCCCACCTTTAAGAGGAGACTTGCATTGAAAGGCCGAAGGGTAAGTTTCACTCATAAGGTTCATTCCGCAACTCAACTATCCATGACAGAGCTGTCCCCTTCACCGAGTCCCTCTGCAAATTTGCACTCTTTTGTTCTTCTTGTTGGTTTTTTAAAATTTAAATTCAATTAATTAACATATAGTGTATTAGTTTCAGAGGTAGAATTTAGTGATTCATCAGTTGCACTCTTATTCCAACTAGAAATCCAGTAGTTTAAACCTTTTAAAATATGTTTCTTTTGGAATTAATGTCCTTCTCCCCCAAGAATTTTTATGGCTTTGTATTTTCTTTTTTAATTCCTCTCCAGGGTTAGCAAACATCCACGCTTTAGGAGTGGTTGTAATTTCTGGGAAATATTCAAACCCCATTCAAAGCACCAGGAGATAAGGCTGAGTGACCCTGTTTGGGATCCAAATGAAATAGGTCAAAAAATGACAAGATTGGTTGTACCCCCCCCCCCCCGCCCCAGTGACTTGTAAACTTGCTGAGAAGAGGAAAAAGCTGAAAGAGTGGTATTATGTGATGATCCGAAATATCTGAGCTCCCAAGTAATCAGGACTTGGTCATTCTTGCTGTTGGAGTTCAGATGACCACCAAGCAGCGGTATTATAGGTGGTATTTCTTTTCCTATTAAGATGCCCTAGATTTTTTTTTTTCTGTAATTACCATAATTACCGTTTTTCCGTAATTACCATGTATTATTCTCATAATAGGGGGAAGTCGACTCAAGTCGTAATACAATAATTTTCTCACTACGTTCAATTTTTCCTTTCCCACCCTCCTCTCCTCCTACCCCCAGGAGAAGGGGACAGACCATCCTGAGAGCTCACATTACCTACCACTCACCACAACAGGAGAATGACTGAATAAAGTCAGATACATTTACTCACTGGGAGGTTACACAGCCATTAATATGATCATTTTGAAGACAGCGGAAACATGGAATCACATATGTTTAACACAGAATACTAAATGAAAAATTCAGGCTATAAAATAGTAGTTACTTAATGGTTGCAATGATGTAGAAACTTCCCATATGAATAAAAAGGCTTCAAAGATAATAGGTAAAGATTAAAATATTAGTCATAGGTTGCTGGGGTTATGGATGATTTTTCTTGTAATGCAATTGTCCCAAATATTTTTATATCATCTTTTCACCTGTAAGTATTTCAAATGTAAAAGGGAGCTATCTGGGTTCATTATATTTGTTCCAGATACCCCAAGGAAGCATTCTTTGTAGTTGAAAAAATGCATGGTGATTGATAGCCCAATATTTAAGTAATACATATGTGGTGATTTTGTAGATTCCCCTTATGCAGAAATCATAATTAGTTAGGAAAATGTAATGTCTTATGCAACTTTCCATTTTACCTTCTACGGAAAACGATATTTTCTTTGTTTTCAGTCACATCTGGATAGGGGCTGATTGCATGTGGAGAACCTCACAATTATGAATATTTGAAAAATAAATGGATTGAAACTGAAGATGCAAGGCTTTTGACTAATTTTTTGCTATTGTTTCCCCTTGAGGACTTTTCTCTTTTAAGTAGGCTCCACGTGGGGCTCTAATTCACAACCCTGAGATCAAGACCTGAGCTGAGATCAAGAGTCAGACGCTCAACCGACTGAGCCACCCAGGCGCCCCTCCTCTTGAGTACTTTAAATACTCTAAAAAGTCCACCTGGAAAAAGAGACGCAAACCTGATTGACTTTGAAAAGATCAAAACCCAAATCAAATTATTATTTGTTCTCAACCTTATCAGAGGGTGTGGTTTAATTGTAAATGAAAGAAGACGATGACTTATGAGTCTCATTTTCCAAATGACCACTAGCTTCTCTCCTGCCTCTATGATCCTGGAAGAGTGCAAATTTTTTTTGGCCTTTATTTTTCTCCACTGGGACTGCAAATAACTAGAAATGGATGTCCCTTTAGTGTAATTTACTATTTGGAAAGAGTCAAACAGTAATATCTCTATTAATAAGGAAGCTATGTGCCAAACCCGCATTTTGCTGCCAGAAAGCTCATTACCAGAGGTAGAGCTAATGTCCAGGATGAGAGAATGAATCCAGAGTATGGATTCCCTCCCTGCATGCCCCTGCAAATTATTCCCTCCTTCGCAGCTAACTCAGACCAGAGCTCCTTAGTATCTTAACAAGGTGGAGAGGAGGCAGTGATGAGTTCGGCACAGTTCCCCACCCACAGAGGCCTCAAGCCCAGACACCCTCTCCCCCTACTCGGCACCACCCTGACCCAGTTGCAAATTTTCCCCAAAGCCCTCTGTGCCCAGAAAGATGGCGTACAAACATGTTTTATGCACTTGTCCCTCCATTCACTCACTCAACAAATATCTATTGAGCCCCTACCATGTGCCATGTTGTCAGATGTGGATCCAGGTTTTCTAGATCTTAAAGTATATACAATTCGGGGCACCAGGGTGGTTCAGTCAGTTAAATGTCCTACTCTTAATTTCAGCTCAAGTCATGATCTCGGGGTTGTGGGATCGAGTCCTGCATTGGGCTCTGCACTCAGCGGGGAGTCTGCTTGAGATTCTATCTCTCTCTCCCCCTCTGCCCCTCCCCTCCCTCCTAAAATAAATAAATAAATAAAGCCCTAAAATATGTATATAGAATTTGTAGAGCTATCTTTAAGAAAAAGAATCCCAGGGGCGCCTGGGTGGCTCAGTCGTTAAGCGTCTGCCTTCGGCTCAGGTCATGATCCCGGGGTCCTGGGATCGAGCCCTGCATCGGGCTCCCTGCTCGCTCCTCAGGGAAGCCTGCTTCTCCCTCTCTCATTCCCCCTGCTTGTGTTCCCTCTCTTGCTGTCTCTCTCTGTGTGTCAAATAAATAAATAAAATCTTTAAAAAAAAGAAAGAAAGAAAAAGAATCCCCCAAAAATGTAAACACAAATTAGGTAACAAAATGAACATTTACTTAGAATTTAGATATCTTAACAAGTCACAAATTTTTAAGAGCTGGAATAGCACAAACATTAGAAAACCCATAAAAATAATATAATATTTATACTAATTAACTGCTTGACATATACTACATTTTTCCACTTTTTAAGCTGTGTACTTTTTGGTTATCTCTTCATAGGACAATGATTTTGTAGTGTAAATTTCCATACAGAAAATAGATAGTTCAATCTTTCCTCTAGCATGAGTGATCAAAATTTGTTTTTGCTATTATTGATAGTTTAGAAAAGTTTCTTCCATCAATACGATGCTTTATTATTAGTAGCATATAAACTTAAGGTCATTTAATGAAAATAGGAGGAAAACTATCGAGTTTCTCTCACATTTGGCCTATAAGATTGGGAAGACTTTTCTACAGACCAGCTTCTGGTTCTACAGATTTCAACCTTGTTTCTCCTGCATTAACCGCGTACCTGCAATGACGGGGACCATGGGACACATTCATATCAGGACATGACATCTGGGCCTGCACCTCCACGTCCTGGTGTCAGATGAGAAGGCACAGTAAAGAGGCAGTGACAGCCATTCCTACCCCTGACAGGTAGCGATGACATAATTACACTCCCAGGTAACCGCAAACAACATAAATATATTTCATTAACCCCCAGCTAAATGTATCCCCACTTCTACCAAGTTTCAATCATACAAGTAGATCCTAGAGGTCTATAGTAGTGTCTATAGTTAACAAAACTGTCTGATATACCAAAAGATTTGCTAAGGTAGATGTTAATGTTAAGTGTTTGTTAGCACAATTATAAAAAGAAGAAGAAATAAGGAGAGAGGGAGGAAACTTTCAGAGGTGATGCATATGTTTATGGCATAGATTGTGGTAATGGTTTCACATGCATACACCTATCTCCAAATTCATCAACTTGTACACATTAAATATGTACAGCTTTTTGTCAATCATACATCAGTAAGGCAGTTTTGGAGAAATGTATCCCCAATCCCACTTTCCCTTAGCTTAATCCCCAAAATGCCTGCGGCCACTCAGATGCCACTCTACAAGAAGAAAAGTGTGATGGAGAGGAAGCCAAACTAGAGAGAGACTGCGGTCTTAATCCTTTTCAAATTTTGCAAAAACATAAGATCACACGAACACATTGCCTCGGAAGGAACCATGTAAGTGATGGGCCCTAAAGCTTATTCCTAATGTGCTTTATGGTAAATCCACTACTGATCATTGTATATATAAAATCTCCTATCTTTGTCCACTGAGAGGGCCTAGAAACATTAACATCCTGGCAGCAACAAGCACATCTCATTTCCAGACCCTGGTGCTTCAAATAGCATCCTCAAATAAATGGAGAGAAATGACTGATTGTGGAGGTAGGAAAGGAAAAAGCACAAGATGAGTCTGGGATATTTTGTTGTGCCAGAGAGTAAGAAATTGTCCCCAAAATGATGTGGCCATGTCAAAAGGACACAGAAGCCAACTTGAAGTGGTTCCCATTGACCAAGCTGAGATCATTTGACCCTCAAAATAAATAATGACAGTAACATATTATATGACTCATTTTATAAAACAGGAATTCATGAGACCATATTTTTATAAATAAATAGGGGGAAAAAGAAAAGCTGCTTCCTAGAGCAGAATGCCAGCTAGTAAGTGTAGAAAGAATGGTAGGATCTGAAAGTCACCATTGCAACAGGATATTTGCATAGTCTCAAAGTATCTCCCCACAAAATATTTATAACAAAGGGAAAATAGTAACTTTTCAGTTGAGGAATCTGGTAGATGCCACCTTGACCAGTGATGAAAGTTAATATCACTAGTAATGGGACAATTCAATGTGCTTCCTGACAAAAACACTTGACCTCTGTGATATTTTTGCCAAAAAAAAAAAAAAAATGCATAACTGAATCTACTTATAAGGAAATATCAGACAGACAGACCCAAACTGAGGGACAGTCTTCAAAACAACTGAACTGTACTCTGAAAATGTCTAGGTCATAAAAGATTAAGAAAAACTAAGAAACTGTTCTAGATTGAAGAAAATCAAAGACACGTGCCAACTAATTGTAATACATCATCCTGGACTGGATCCTGGACCAGAAGAAAAAGTATATTTTATTCATTGCATAATTAATTGCTATAAAGGACATTACTGGACCACTGGTGAAATTCTAATGGAGTCCTGGATTAGATGGTAGTATTGTATAAATGTTAATCTCCTGACTTTGAGGGTAGTGCTATGATTATGTAAGGAGAGTACCCTTGTCTTTTAGGAAATACACACTAAAATATTTAGGGGCAATGGGCATCATACTTGTGACTTACTACTCTCCATTGGTTAGGAAAAATAATAAAATATATATTTATTTAAGGAGCTACTGATAAAGCAAAAGGCAATAATGGGGGAATCTGAGTAAAAAGTATATGAGCTCTGGGCGCCTGGGTGGCTCAGTTGGTTAAGCGACTGCCTTCGGCTCAGGTCATGATCCTGGAGTCCTGGGATCGAGTCCCACATCGGGCTCCCGGCTCGGCGGAGCCTGCTTCTCCCTCTGACCCTATCCCCTCTCATGCTGTTTCTCTCTCTCTCTCTCAAGTAAATAAATAAATAAAATCTTTAAAAAAAAAAAAAAAAAAAAGTATATGAGCTCTTTGTACCATTCTTCCAACTTTCCTGTAAGTTTGAAATTATTTCAAAATAACAATTTAAGAAGAAAAAAGCTGGATGCACCTTGCAAAATATTACATTAAGGAGTGGGTTGTCTACTGAAACTGGTCTACTCTAAACACTATCACATTTAGCTCATTAAATACTTGGAGTGGTGAGAGACCTCAAGGAGAACGATTCATAACATAAAGGATCTTAGCATAATTATAAGGGTCAGTGTGAAATATTGTTCTCCTCTTGACCAATTCTTAATCATACATAACTTCTCCAAGAACATTTCTAGGGTATAAAGTGAGCTATACCTATTTCTGCAAATCAGCCATGTCAATCAGCCCTGAGCTGGAGGTACTAGATGTATTAAGTGAACAATGGAGGCAGTGAAAAGATATTAATTTAAAAAGAGAGAGGATATGATTGTAACAGTAGTGTAGGCATTCACTTGCAATGTTCATTGACAAGAGTCTTAAAAATGAAGTCAAGGAGTCTCTGTTAAATACATAAATACATAAAAATCAGTCTAAAGGGCTGCTAACGAGTCTCAAGGATCTAGGAGAAAAGGGCTACAAGGTACCAACTAGTGATCTTGTGACTAACGTCATTCCACTCATCAATGATTTTCTCAAGAACATGTTGCGTTACCCCTGCAGTGTGTCTGAGCCCAGTGGGGCAAGGACGACAAGAAAAGTCTCTTTAGGGATTTCCCTTTTGGTTATGGGAACAAAAACCTAAGATGAGACCGACGCTTGGGACCTTCTTTCTATCATCGGCTGGTAAGACACCTGACTTGTAAGGATATCGGGGACATAAAGGCTGGGAGGGCCCCACCTGCCAGATGATGTCTGCTACAGACCTTGATTTGACAGAAACTGGTTAGGGGCAGGGTTAGGGCATCAAACGCAGTCCTTCCTGAATCCAAATCTAGCTTCCTTTCTACTAAGCCACTCTGCATTTCTGATACAAATAAACTCTTTCCACAAACCAAAGGATTCCTTTAGAAACTTGTGGCACCTACGGAAAAATGTCAGCTTCCCATGTCATGTGTAGACGCTGGCCCACGGACTAAGCAGTGACAGTTGGCATGAGCACTGGTATTAGAGAAGGTGTTTACATCACTTCTTTCCTACCTTGTCGAGTTCAATGAAACAAAACTAAACGGAACCAACACCCATTTCCGGGATTCGAGTTGGGAGGACGATCACCCATGAGCAACATCAACAGAAACCCTGAGATCCTCTCTGACCACATCACTCATCCAAGCCATATTACAAGGCAAATCAGAGTCCTTTGTATAGGAGAAAAATCTCTGTGAGAAATATGCAGAGGAATCATTTCATTTCTTTGCATCTGCCCTCCTGGTGGGAGGTATCAGGCCTTGGGTAGCCCAAGAAGCTATAGGAAGCATATTACAGAGAGTTTAATTTATTCAAAGAAAATCAGAATCAACTAATCAGAAGGAAGGGAAAAATGCATTAATTAAACAGCTTTACTCATGCAGAAAAGCTGCCAGCATGAGCATTTCAAATTACCTGGGCACACCTAATGCATTTGCATTTGCTCGGGAGAAATGCGTTCTGCCCTACAAAGCCACGAACATTTCATAATTCCATTTGAGCGAATAACAAAAGGGAATTGACAGCTAAGAACCACCTTCCACACTTGGGGGCTATAGCCTTTTCCTCGGAATTTTTAGCTCATGCAGAAATTCTCTTCTTGACTAGATGTGGAGAGAGGAAGTTTAAAGTCTTCTGTAAAGTAAAAGGCTAAAAAAGAACCCCCTTCCCTCCACCCCGCCAACAAAGGAGGTGGAGCCTTTACTGGCAGGAGGCTAACAGCATTCTTTTGTTAGATATTAACATAAAATAAGGCAGTAGAAATGGATGTCCATCAACAGAATTAGAAGGAACTAAGTAAGTTTTAAGAACAAAAGGTTTACTTCTTTAAATGACAAGAGTTGAGAAACAGCTGGGAATGCAATTTCTTTCCCAGAGGGAAAAACTGCAAAACGGTTCAATGGAATTATGTTGCAATATAATTTTATTATAAATGTGTATAATCATTCTAACTAAAATAACCCTATAGGCGACACTTAAACCCATGTATTTTTATATGCTTTATCTTAACTGTTTTCAATGCAGCATATCCATCAAATAGCACAATGTTTTATTTTGGTATTTGCTCCTGAGAGAGCTTTCCAATGTGACATTCAAGCATATATTAATCAAGGAGATCTATCTTTACAATTCTTTCAAAGATGCATGATGCTCTCTGTAGCTTTACTTGCTTTGGGTCGCATTTCCCCCACTCTATTTTGCACAAGAAAATACGCTACAATTACTAGGCGGGTTTATTCCTCTGGATTTTTCCAGGAGAGATGAAGGGAAATGACCGTTAGAAAACTTCACAGTTTCCTTTCTACATCAGAAACACGAGAAATACCCAACTTTGGTCTATTTAATGGAGAATGCAATGATATTTATCCAAATTCGGTCTAATTTAAAGCATAATGTACGTAGTTTTATACTCCAAGAGAGAAAATTTGTATTTGTTGTCAAACTAAGAGGTGTATGAAGTGAAAAACTGGTTAGAGAGATAGAGAGGTACATAGATGTATTTCCTTAAAGTAGATGATTTGTCCCATAGTGCTTACTAAAGTATTCAGTAGTTTGGCCTAAAATGTCTTAGGTGTGCTAATTTGGGATCAAACTTCTAACCAGACTGATTGTCTCAGACCTGCCTAAGAAAGCACAGGTTAAAGTGATCAAGGCTGAACTGTCCATACGTAGGCAGGACATTTCCTCTAGACCAAGAAGACTGGAAGTAGGTATATGTGACAGAGGCCTGAGAAAAACCTCCCGGAGTGTGAATGTTTTTGGAGACTGGGCTGTTTTTATTTTCACACGGTCTGATCACATTTTCCAAAACCCCTTCAGGCATCTTCACTCCTCTAACTAAAATAAACTGCTTTTGTGGAATATCTACCCATGAGATCCGTTGAATGCAGGTATCATTTGTGGTCGACAACAGCCGATCATTTCAAATACTACAGGGCTTGAAGTGAATGGCTGCTTAAGTCACAAACACCTTGGCAGGACGCTGCTGATGCTCTGGCCTAGGTCTCAATGCATTAAGGATCTCTGCCTGGAAAATGACCTCTAGCACAATTAAATATACTAGGGTCCGAATGTACTGGTGAGACAGGTTGGTGAAATATAAATGAAGGTTTGAATATTCAATTTCAAATATCCTGATCAAAGAAACTACAAAGACATGTCATTGATCTAATTAATACTTGTTTGCACATTCCTTAGAGCCGCTTGAAGTATAATAGGATTTCTAGGGCCCAAAACAACAAAAGGTGTAAACTGCCTTTTCAATTGCAAACTTTGTTCATTTATTTCAGTGGTAAAAGAATGCAAATCTTTTTTTTTTTTTAAGATTTTATTTATTTTATTTGAGAGAGAGAGAGAGTGTGTGAGCATGAGTGGGGTGGGGGGGGCGGAGCAGAGAGAGAAGCAGACTCCCTGCTGAGCAGGGAGCCTGACATGGGGCTGATCCCAGGACCCTGAGATCATGACCTGAGCCGAAGGCAGATGCTTAACCAACTGAGTGCCCCAAAGAATGCAAATCTTAAGTCATTTTTTGTTAAGGGACACCAACTCTTTCTCACTAAATATTTTTTTCAGAGACCAGGGGAAAGCTCAGAGTGAAGTCGAGTGTCTTGCCTTGAAAAAAAAGCAATTTAAAGAAATGTCACTGAGTCATCCCTGTCAATTAGGACCTGACATTTAAATTAATTCTTTGCTTGAGGTATTTTAACACATCTACAGATACATATCATTTAGGAACACAGATATGGGGATTCAGGTCTCAACCATATTTTCTATAAATGTTTGTAATGCAAATGTAAATCAAATGATAGTAATGTCTTTCATGAGTTTGCATACACCAAAATACCCATATACCTTGATTTAACTTCCTAGTAAATATTCACCTAAAATATAATGAGACAATTAAGAGATTCCACTCACTCTTATAATTATTTCTAAAGAACCAGGTAAGGGCTAAATAGTAGGTGCTCAATAAAATCTGAATAAATGACCAAATGGTCAACATAAAGAAGAAAGGAAGAGAGGAGATTCAGCAGACAGGAGAAATGAGGAAAGGCAAAAAGCGGAAAAGAGGCAGAGAAGAGAAAGAGAAATAATATTTGTAACCACAAATTTGGTCATTTCTCTCAACTATTTCAAAAGATTATTTCAGGCAAAAAGGCAATCGGATTTTATTAGCGTTGAATTCAAACCCTAATTTATACATGCATGTCATCTTAAAATGTACTACAGATGTCCAAAAAGTCAATGTTAGTAACAAAGTTAACTGATTTTACTTGCATAGACTGTACCAAATTCTATAAGCTATTTATGTGGATTCTTCCCACTTACCTGCCCTCCAGGGTCTTATCTGTAACTACTTCTAAGCCCCAAGTCACACTACCTTAGTTAATTCAGAAGTTCATTTATCTGCCTCAGATTGGAGACTAAGGAAACATGACAACGTCAAGGAGGAGAAGATTTCCTATAGCCTCTTAACTTTAGTCCTTGGGGCTTGTAAATTAAATTAAGGAAAGACAGATTAAGAAGAGAAAAGCCATACGATTTTTATTAATATTTTACATGCACGAGAGTGCACAGAGAGGAAATAAAACTCAAAGAAGAGGTTACACTCTGGGGGTTATATACCTTTTTAACAATGGAAAGGGGGGTTGAGCTTCAAGTGCCTAGGAAAATTGTGGGGAAGTGCGTAGGAAATATATGGGAAAACTGACAGATTATAAGGGTTATTTGAGTAGGGTTTGTTTATGTAGACTCATCTCAGGGCCGACCTTATGTCTCTGGCAATGAGTCGCTCCCCTCTTACTGGTACAAGAGAGGGGGACATCTTCCCAAAGGGAAGTGTATGCCCTGCTTTTAGGCAAATAAAGGGAGGGCAGAGAACCCTTCCTGCATTTGCTGATTCTCAGTTGCCTTCAGCTCAAAATAATCCTTATGCCAAAGTAGCATAATTTGGGGTGGCATATCCTGATCCCCTTCAACAACCAAATGCAGTGTGGTTTCCGAAATTGGATTCTGGACCAGAAGAAGGACATGAGTGAGACAACTGGCAGAACTAGAATGTCTGTATCTGCACTGCACAATACGGTCATCACCGACCACATGTGCCTATTGAGCGCTTGACGTGTGGAGAGTCCAGGTTCAGTGTAGAATACACACTGGATTTTGAAGACATAGCACAAAAAAGAACATAAAATACACTATTTTTTGTTTGTTTGTTTGTTTGTTTTGAGCAGGGAGGGGCAGAGGGGGAGGGAGACAGAGAATCTTAAGCAGGCTCCACGCCCAGCGTAGAGCCCAATG
Source organism: Neomonachus schauinslandi (assembly GCF_002201575.2). Classification (NCBI taxonomy): domain Eukaryota; kingdom Metazoa; phylum Chordata; class Mammalia; order Carnivora; family Phocidae; genus Neomonachus; species Neomonachus schauinslandi. The sequence continues at coordinate 14,414,576 of NC_058419.1, forward strand.
CGGAGCTCGATCTCACAACCCTGAGATCATGACCTGAGCCGAAATCAAGAGTTGGACACTTACCCAACTGAGCCACCCAGATGCCCCCCATAAAATACACTATTCACGTTAATCTCACCTGTTTCTTTTTACCATTTAAAATATGGCTGCTAGAAAATTTAAAGTTACATATGCATTTTGCCTTATATTCTAGTTGGACAGAGCTGGTCTAGAAATCCAAGCTAAGGAACTTGTACTTCATCCTGGGTAGCCATTTTAGGTCCTTGAGCAGGAATCTGAGGTTGGTATTTTTGGAGAACAGTCTGGCTATAGCCTGGTGGATGGCCTAGAAGAGAAGCCATACTAACCAGAGGCCCATTGCAGGAGTCCAGGAGGGAAGTGATACAGTTCGGGACTAAGGTCATAGCTGTGGGGATAGAGAAGGACATAATTCAAGAGACTCCCAGCTCTTCCCACATCCCTGTTCCCTTTAAGAAAAGGGAAGAATGATCCCAAAGGCGATCCAGAGATCATCAGGGCTGCCATTCCCACCCCAGGACAGGGAACAGGGCTAGATCCTCCTAGGCTTCAAAGGGTAGGGCCTCCTCTCCAGACTGGCAGGCCCGAAGGAACCTGCCTAGTACCTCAGGGGCATAAGGCCCCTGCAGAGAGCCTCAGTTTGGGCAGCACCCCACTGAGCCATGGGAGTGATGTTACCACCCCCTGGTCTTGGAGGACAGAGCACTGGACCCAAGAGGATAATTTTTTTTAAAGATTTTATTTATCTATTTGTCGGGGCGGCGGGGGGCACAAGCAGGGGAGCAGCAGGCAGAGGGAGAAGCAGGCTCCCTTCCGAGCAAGGATCCCAATGCAGGACTCGATCCCAGGCCCCTGGGATCATGACCTGAGCCAAAGGCAGATGCTTAACCGACTGAGCCACCCAGGCATCCCGCAACAGGATAATTCTTAAGCCTTAAGATCGCATAGAATTTGCCTTACTAGGTCTTGGACTTGCATGGAACCTATCCCCCCTTTCTTCCTTCCCATTTGTCCCTTTTGGAACGTGAATGTCTATCCCATGGCTGTGCCACCACTGTATTTTGGAAGTACATAACTGGTTTCACAGGCTCGTAACTGGAGAGGAATTTTGCCTCAGGATAAATACAAGGTGAGTCTCACCCATGGCTGATTTAGATGAGATTTAGATGGTACTCTGGACTTCAGACATTAGGGCTGATGATGGAATGAGTTAAGATTTGGGGGGCTGCTGGGATGGAATGAATGAATTTTGCTTGCAAGAAGGATGTGAATTTGGGGGCCCCAGGGGTAGAATGTGATGGGCTAAATGTTTATGCCTCCCTGAAATTCATAGGTTGAACCCTTAGCCCCTAGTGTGATGGTATTTGGAGGTGGGCCCTCTGGGAGGTAATTAGATTTAGATGAGGTCAAGAGAGTGGGACCCTTGTGATGGGATTTGTGTCCTTACAAGAAGAGGAAGAGAGAGAGAGAGAGAGAGAGATTTTCAGGAACATGCACCAAACAAAGGTTATGTGAGCACACAGTGAGAAGGCAGCGATCTGCAAATAAGGAAGAAGGCTCTCAGCAGACACCAAATCTGCCATCTCCTTGATCTTGGACTTCCCAGGCTCCAGAACCGTGAGAAGGCAATTGTTTAAGCCACTTAGTCTGGTGTTTTGTTAGAGCAGGCTGAGCAGTGTAAGATCCCAGCTAAATTGTGAACTCCTCGAGGATAGGTACTATGTTATACCTTCTTCTATATTTGCATAGATCCTAGAAGGATGCTAGGCATAAAGTAGATGTTCCCCCAAAACTTCTTGGTTGGTAAAATGGTTATAACACACATTGTCCTCTATAAATTACATGTATGGCCTAAATCTATTTCTTTGCCACCACTGCTCCAAAGATTAAAATACGCTCACGGTTGATATCATGAACAGGCACAACATTTTAATTGGTCTCACAAATGTGCGCTTAATATAAAAGAACCAGGGGCGCCTGGGTGGCTCCGTCATTAAGCGTCTGCCTTCGGCTCAGGTCATGATCCCAGGGTCCTGGGATCGAGCCCCGCATCGGGCTCCCTGCTCGGCAGGAAGCCTGCTTCTCCCTCTCCCACTCCCCCTGCTTGTGTTCCCTCTCTCGCTGTGTCTCTCTCTGTCAAATAAATAAATAAATAAATAAAATCTTTAAAAAATATATATATATATATAAAAGAACCAAATGGAAGTTTACACATAGAAGGATACTTGTCATCAGGCTCTGGTCGTGGCTGCACTACTCACGAGCTTTGTGATTTGAGGCAAATCACGTAAAGTCTTAGATTTGGTGTTATCATATATAAAGTGAGGTTTCTAATGCCTCATCTATCTCGCCTGGTTGTACGGCATACACATGAAAGCATTCAACTTCCATAATCTGAGAGATCTACGTTCGAATTCAGGCTCAGCCACTTACTGGGTACATGTCCTTTATCAAATTTCTTAACTTATTCGCATCTCAGTTTACTCATTTGCAAATAAAGGCACAGTAATATCTAAATCTCGGTGTTCTGGCAACTTGAGGTATGAGGTATAGTGACTTGAGGAATGTGAGGAACCAGCACGTTGCTGGAGATACTGCGATGAGCATGTGATGATTATTATTCATTAGTACCAGTCACAAAATTGGTTGATATGGAAGAAAATGACTAACTCTTCTGGGCACACTGCATCATCGACTCCTTTCGACTGAATTCAAAAGAAGACTTCCATGTTAAAGTTTGTAAGCATTTATAGGATTGGAACAGTGATCAGAAATGAACTCCATCTTTACACGTAAACCCTTGATGGCTAGTTTTAAAGATGATTTTACTTGGAACTTTGCGAATCAAATAAAATCGCCTTTCAAGATTGCTTATATGTCTTTTTTGCTTTAAAAAAAGTGTTTAAATTGATTCCAAGAAAGAATATGATTTAAAGTGAGAAATTAAACTCTATTTGTAGTCTGGGAAGGATTGTCTATATGACCCTAACTTATCAAGTCATAGAGGGATGGAATGTATTAGTTGGAAGGCCTATTAGGGATCACCTGCCAAACTCCTCATTTTATGGATGGGGAAATTGTGGCCCAGAAAAAAGAAACAGTGCAAGGTTACTCAGTTTGTGAAAAGCACCAAGACTAGAACCTTCATCTCCTGATTGTTAAGACTGTCTTCTTTCTATTGCACTACCTCCTGCCGCAAAAGACACCATTCTTTCTTTAGGATTGTATAAGACACATGTGATTTAGAAAAAAAAAAAAATCTCTAAATGTGTAACTTGATCTTAAACATACCCAGAAAAATCCCAATTCTTTAGCCAGGTCCCATATGCTCATGAGCAGTCATTGGACCAAACTTCTAGGAAGGAAATAAAACTGGTATTGGTGTCTACCATTTGAAGGCTAACTAATGAATCATTGAACACTATATTAAAAACTAATGATGTGGGTGCCTGGGTGGCTCAGTTGGTTAAGCGACTGCCTTCAGCTCAGGTCATGATCTTGGAGTCCCAGGATCGAGCCCCACATTGGGCTTCCGGCTCAGCGGGGAGCCTGCTTCTCCCTCTGACCCTCTCCCCCGCAAATAAATAAATAAAATCTTAAAAAAAAAAAAAAACTAATGATGTATTATACAGTGGTTAATGGAACATAATAAACAAAAATGAAGGCTAAATGCCCCCCACCCTATCTCCCTTACCTGAATTATGTAACGTGGTGTGCAGATCTCATAAGAAACTTATTCCCCATCATTTATATTAGCTGTCAAATCAGCACAATGGGGATGAATCCGTTGTCTTTAGAGGACTGGGCATAAACTGTCCTAGCATGGAGGCAGCCTCCAGTTTTCTTATCATTAAATCAGGAGTAATGTTGGTCAGCTAACTACATTGATATTATCCAGTCCATCCAATTCTGTTTTTCACTAGAACGCAAGCCTTCTGAGAGCAGAGGGCTTTGTCCATTTTGCTTACTGCTACACTGCCTGGATTTTATGAAAAGAGCAGGTGATATTATTTTTTTTAAGATTTATTTATTTATTTGAAAGAGAAAGAGAGCATGAGCAGGGGGAGGGGCCAGAGGGAGAAGGAGAAGCAGACTCCCCTCTGAGCGCAAAGTCTGCCACAGGGCTCGATTCCCAGGACACCAAGATCATGACCTGAGCCAAAGGCAGAGGCTTAACCAACTGAGCCACCCCAGGCGCCCCAAGCGGGTGGTATTTTTGAGTGTCAGTTTTTATATTTAGATTTCCTTCTTATCATGACTTAAATTCAATAATGTTGAAAATCAGGCTATAATGTAATTGTCACATAAAAATTAGCCAAGTATCCAAGATGACACTATATACTAGAGATTTTCTCATGTTCTCATGAACTTCTTGTCTCCTCATAGCAATCACAGAGATCTTTTCAGACCTTTCTTAAGACTTAGTATTTTTACGACCCTTTCAAGGAAACTTCAATCAATGAGGAAGTGGGTCTAGAACCTACCTCTCCATAAACTCACACCTTTCCCCATAAACATTTTATCTGTCCCTTTAAACAGCAAAACCAGTAATTAGGAAAAATGTCTAATCATGCCTTTTATATAGCACCTTATTATATCAAGCAGTGAATTCTAAATGAAGTCAAATGAATTCTAAACATGAAACAATAGAATGTTTAGTAAAAGCATGAGAAACCCCCAGAATGCAAATATTATTTACAAATCAGGATTTTTAGTTCTTTTCTCTACTTTCTGGCACCCGACATAACTGATGGGACCGATCTCCTATAACCCCATCGGATTTAAAGTAGACGCCTAGGGTAGGTAGAACAAAGGAAATATTATCACTAAACAAGAAGACAGGGCAGGCCGCGAATGGGACTGGATAGAGGGCAGCAGTGGGAGGGGGAGAGAGAGCCGGCTTTGTGAGTGGCTCATAAATAATGGACTGCATCCTATCTAACAACATATAAGAATCCAAGGAAAGTAATACATTTTGTTATTATTTAGAAATAGGATGGAAATTTAAAACGTTTCAAATGAGCAATTTTGCCCTCACGTGAGTACTCTGGGGATGGCTGGGGCCTCCCTTTTGTCTCTTCCTGTTGCCTTGAATGGTGATCAGCAATGCATGATCAGCCAAGTGGCATCAGCTCTAATGCTATCATCATATGCCAGCCAGAGGGGGTATGAAAGGGGAAATGGGATTTGCCACTGCAAATGCCACCTCGATTAATAAATACCCGAGACACACCAGGACAGAACAAAATCTCTCTTCTTCTTTCTGTGGGCACCTTGCCTTTTGGGTTGTATTACTTGTATAATAAACCCTCTTTTAGAGCCTGTTGTGTTTCCAGGCAGCTGACAAGCAGATCAAACCTCCCAAGCAAGGGTCATGTTAATCACTGTTTCAAACAGCGATCTAAAAATGCATTCTAACATGCCTTTGCAAAGGTATAATTCAAATGATTACCTCATGTGTTCCAAAGGGGAATCGGACAACATTTTGCAAAACTGCTCTGTGTGATGTCTTCCTTCGAGAGTAGCAATATCACAGCCATAACTTTCTAAATTTGGGTCTGCAGTAATGACAGACTTTGAATGAATGCCTTCCTATAGTATGAGAAAGCAGCACAAGTTCAAAACATTAGACTCTTCCCAGCTTTAAGCCCTAAGCTACACGAAGGTGACTTGTCTTCCTTCTGACCTATGTGAAATGCCCAGCCTTTGACTGGATTGGAAGGCCAGAATTCACTCCGCTTTCTGCACTGGGCCATTGTTTCAATATTTCTACAAGGATCACTCTTGTAATCAGAAAAAAAAAATAGAGGATATATATTTTGAGAATATATATCTATGGGTACACATTCCTCTTTTCTATTAGAGAATCTTGTCTGAAAGAGGCAAAAATGACAGTGAAGAGACATGGATGGGTTCGGATCTAGTCTGCCAATAACTCATTTGTGACCTTTGACTTGTTTATTAAGCTCTCCAATCCCAAATTTCCTGATGTGCTAATAAAAAGGTCTTTAAGGACTTCTCCAGCTTTGAAAGAAAACAAGATAGTAAATAACTTCTGGATTTAAAAAAAAAAAAAAAAAGGGAATTTGTGCCCTAGATGTTGAGTTTCCAGATGTACTTGAATCTGAAATTTAAAGATATGTGATATTGTGTTTGTGTTTGTTTGTTATTTAGGAATAAAAATTGTTTCATAATCAGTTATTTCAAATGCATCACAATTCAGTTTTATGATCAATTAATAATGAGTTGGTGAGAATTTTTTCTATTCTTTTTACCTCATTCTAAAATGGTAAAATTAAAATGAGTATCATTGAAATTGATGATTTCTGCTCAGAAATTATCATACATTTTTTTCACATCAGAATATTTTCCAATATTTTCTCATTAGAAATTGTATTGTGTTTTTTTTTAATAGCTCAACTAAACTATGAGGCAGAATATTATGACTCTTAAACATTTTATTTTACAATAAAACTCCATTCTGTTCGATCCGTCCTCTTGTGTTCTGTATGTTCCACATGGCTCTTTGCCTGGTGTCTGGTAATTATACCCAGAAGATCTAACCAGGTATTGATTAAAGCCAGTAAGTGCCGAGAAAACAAAGCAAACGTAACCTTCCAAACACCATCCCTTAACCTAACTAAACAGTGCAAATATGTCTATAATCACTTAACAGGCAAAATGTGGCTGGTCAGGATGATTTTTATTCTCGCGCACATAAATAGCAGTTACTAAAACCAAAGGAAGCTTACCGTCCAGGAAACTTCACTCTTTAAAGCTCAGATATCATAAAATGTGCCAGACTATTAAAAAAGCAAAGTCTAGAGTGTATTTACTAGAGATGCTTGACCGTGCGATGGTCAGTGAGTCCTAGAAGAAAGGGATGCCTCTCATACAAGGCTTAAACAAGAGCCAATCCCATTACTTTGTTTGACTGAAAGTCGGGTGTACTTGTTTCTAACATTTGACTTAGAGTGACTACAGTTTTGATGAAATATGGAAATCATTTTCTCTTTGAAAAAGTTTTATGATTGTGACTATGGTTGTAATATTTGTAACCCTTTTTCCAAGACGCTGACATTAATTGCTCCAATGTGGATGATCTTACTTTTAGCAGCTTATATTTGCATCATATAGCTGACTGGTGTTTATTCCCTTCACAACACAGTAAGAATAGAACCAAACTATAACCTAGAGTCTTGATCAAGGTATAAAAAAATTTTTTTGACTGAGGATAGAACAGTGAAGAAAAAAAAAAAAAAACCTGATACCTCCGTGTAGGCAAAGAAATAGCACATGCAAGAGCCCTGTGGCTGGACCAAATCTCTCCATTATAGACTCTCATAATATATTTTGTTGTAGCACTTGTCACAGTTGAAGCTTGATATTTAAGTGTGTGATTATTTCATTAATGTCTATATCTCAGTAGAATGCCACTTAGGATCTTTAATCATAGCAGAAGAATTTTGTTCTTTGTCCTAAAGATGAGAACGCACTGAAGGGTTTTAAGTGTTTTGTTGAGGAGGAGATGATAGGATTGGATATACCCTTCAGAAAGATCATTCTAACTTCCATGTGGGGAATGGATTAGAAAATGACCTAGAACAGCTCAGGGAACACAGCTAAGAGTCCACTGTGACTCTCACATGTGTGGTCATTAGATTTCTGACAAGGGTGTTGAGACGATTCAATGGGGAAAGAATAATCTTTTTGAAACATGGCACTGGGACAGCCAGACATCCACATGTGAAAGAACAAAGTGGGATTCCTACCTAACATCATATAAATATTAACCCCAAATGAACCAAAGATCTAAATATAACAGCTAAAACTATAAAATGCCTCAAAGAAGGCATAGATGCAAAGAACAGACCAAGCAAAAGTTTCTTAGATGTGACACCGAAAGCATAAGCATTCACAGAAAAACTAGATAATTGGACACCATCAAGATCACAAGAATTTGGGGCGCCTGAGTGGCTCAGTTGGTTAAGCGTCTGACTTTGGCTCAGGTCATGATCCCAGGGTCCTGGGATAGAGCCCCGCATTCGGCTCCCTGCTCAGCAGGGAGCCTGCTTCTCCCTCCTGTTGGCCCTGCTTGTGCTCTCTCTCTCTCTGTCAAATAAATAAAATTAGAAAAAAAAAGATCACAAAGATTTGTGCTCTGAACAACACTATAAGGAAAGTGAGATGACCCCAAGACTTGGAGAAAAAATATTTGTAAATCATACCTCTCATAAGAGACCTTTATCCAGAATATCTAAAGAACTCTAACTACTCAATCAAAAAAAGACAAATATGCAACTAATGAATCATTGAACACTACAAAAAATAAATAAAATAAATAAAAAAAGAAAGAAAGACAAATAACACGATTTTGAAAATGGGAAAAGGAGGGCGCCTGGGAGGCTCAGTTGGTTAAGCGACTGCCTTCGGCTCAGGTCATGATCCTGGAGTCCCGGGATCGAGTCCCGCATTGGGCTCCCCGCTCAGCGGGGAATCTGCTTCTCCCTCTGGCCCTCCCCCCTCTCATGTGCTCTCTCTCATTCTCTCTCTCTCAAATAAATAAATAAAATCTTTAAAAAAAAAAAAAGAAAATGGGAAAAGGAACTGTGTGGACATTTCTCTAAAAGATATGCACAAATGGCCAGAAAGGACATGAATATATGCCCAACGTAATTAGTCATTAAGGAAAGGCAAATCAAAACCAGTGGGCTACTGCTTCCCAGCCACTAGGATGGCTTAAATCAAAGTCAAACACAAGTACTGGCACAGATTTGGACAAATTGAAACCATCTGCTGCTGGTGGGAATGTAAAGTCACGCAGCCAGTTGAGAAAAGAGTGCCAGCCCCTCAAAAAGCTAAACATAAAGTTACCATATGACCCAGCAATCCCATTCCTAGGTATAGCCCCAAGGAAAATGAAAATGCATGTCCACACAAAAACTAGTACTGGAATGTTCATAGCAGCGTTATTCATAACAGCCCAAACATGGAAACCCAAATGTCCATTGACTGCCGAAGGGATCAACAAAATGTGGTCTATCCGATATTCAATGGAATATTATTCAACCATAGAAGGAATGAAGTACTGCTACTTGCTACAACATGGATGAATCTTGAAACATTACACTGGGTGAAAGAAGTCTGTCAATGAAAGACTACATATTGTAGGACACCATTTAAATGTAATACCCATAATGGCCAAATCTATAGAGACAGGAAGTAGATTAGTGGTTGCCTCGGGCTGGTCATGACATGGGTAGGGGGGAATGAGAAGTCACAGCTAAAAGGTTACAGGATTTTTTGGAGTTGCTGAAAATGTTCTAAAATTAGATAGTGGCAATGATTGCGCAACGCCCTAAATATACTAGAAACCATTGAGTCGTACACTTTAAATGGGTGGATTTCATGGTATGGAAATTATATCTCCATAAAGCTGTTACCAAAAAAGTCTACTGCAGTGGCCTGAGTAAATGTGGTATTAATGGACATGGAGCTAAGTGGATGAATTTGAGATATTTCAGAAGTCAACAGGACACACTGATGAATTTGATGTAGATGTTGTGAGTAGGGGAAATGTTGAGGAGGATTCAGGTATTTGCTCTCACAATGGAGTAGATGGTTTTGGCACTCACCGTGATACCAAACACTAGAGGGGGAGAAAGTATGGGTGGAGCAATCATGTGTTCTCTCTCAGGCGAGTTGAATTTGAGATGCCCTTGAGATAGCCAAGAGGGGATGTTGAGTTGCACAAAGGGGTCTAGAGCTCAGAGAAGAAACCTGGGTTGGGGATATAAATCTTACTATCGACAGCATGAAGGTGGTATTTTAAGCCATACCCCTGTCTCTCTCTCTCTCTCTCTCTCTCTCACAAATAAATAGCCAAGAGGGGATGTTGATCTCTCTGATCTCCCTCCCTGATCTCTCTCTCTCTCTCAAATAAATAAATAAAATAGTTTAAAAAAATTTTTTTAAAACATGGTATTTGTATGCTTTGTTAGGTTTATCATATTAGAAATGCTGTTCTCTGAGCTAGCCCACAGATTACCTTGGGAGGACATTATAGACCATTCATGCACTTCCAGAATACTCTGAGAAACACTGATCTATATGTCAAAATAACTGCTTGAAAAAAATAAAAGAAATTTAGTTATTGAAGCCCAAGGAGAAAAATTACTTCTTTTCTTTCAACCTCGGAGTCTTCAACTGTAAAATGAGGAGGATAGACTAGCTTGTTGTTGAGGCCCCTTCCGGTGCTCCCATTCTATCAGCTCTAACTACATTCATTCAACTTCTAAATAACCACCCCGTACCCTCAGTGTTTTCACAGAACACTTTCTACTTCCTGCCCTGACAACGACCTGGGTCTCTACAAAGACAATGAGCCTCACTATGCAGCGCTCACCAACTAAAGTTGCTGGATCTCAAAACATCCAAATTCTGAAGTGGAGAGGGTTGCATAGAATAGGGAACCAGCACCCTCCTGCCTCCCTACTGCCTCATCAGACCATTGCTCCAGCTTCATGAAAAGCCCCTCCGCCTGTCATGTTCACACCATCTAGAGACACCGTCTTATACTCCTCCCCGGAGTGACGGCTTGGCCCGCTCCTGGGCACTCCCCTTCATTCGCTGAGGACCCTGGCATCCTCTCCTCTCTACCCCAATTCCCGGCACCACTGGCCAGTCAGAAAAGCCATCCCACATCCTCAACTCACACTTGTTGGCTTACTCAGCTCTCCTAGTCACACACTGAATATTGTCATCTTCTAGAATAGCTTCACCTTGTCATCATAAATTTGTATATCCTGCTTGCTGACCAAGACTGCTCATCTTCTAGACTAGGCCTTCTCCCTCGTCAAGCTCCAACTCCAGGCTTCCATACTTCCCTGCTCACAATTCTATCTTATTACTTTCCAGATCACACTGAAACTCTTTGTTGACCTGTCTGTCTTCCACAACAACTCCGAGGGCAGGAGCTGTTTCACTCAGAGGACCCAGTGTCTGGCACATGGTAAGCATGAATGTGTGTTTCTGAGTGGCTTTTATATTCAAAGCACCATGCTTGGTATCTGAGGACCACCCAAGGCTGAGTGAAAATGTGTTTTGCTTCCAGGAAATCTAGAGACTAGTAGAAGGCATAAGGCTGATACATTGAAAATGAAATTTCAAGTTGGAAAGTGAAAGGCTCCTCAAGGAATATAAAAGCAAACTGCTAAGGGATTGCTAAGGTAATGGAGGTGAGGACAGAGAAACAGAAGAGAGATTGTTTCTGTGAGGAGATCAGAGAAAGCTTCATAGAGGATGTGACACATGAGCTCGCCTAGAGGAACGGGTGGAAATTTGGATACAGGACAATAGAGGAAGAAAGAATTCCTTGGAAGAGGGGCCAGCACCAGCAAAGACAGCAAGTGAGGAAAACACAAGGTGTCTCTGAGGAACAACTGATTTAGTGGGAGCGAAGGGTCCATAAAGGAGAAAGTGAAAGCCCCTAGAGTTGACCTAATTTTGGAGCAGCCTAACCACCAATGTTGATGTTCTTTTGGCAGTGGGTAGACATAGGTACGATTCCTTGGTGTCTGATTTATCAATTAACCCTTAAGCCACATGCTTTTCTTCAAAAGGATAGTTCAAGGATTAAACAAATTTTTACAAAGGCTTTTATCCAAGATGGTAGTTATTTATTATTCCTACCTAAGCTTACCTTTTTTTTTTTTATCAACACAATCATTGTTTCCTATGAAAAAGTGATAAACAGGTTTGTTTGTTTTTTAAAGGAAGGTAAGGCCAAACAACAAAGACGGGAATCATTTTCAATTCTTTAAATTCTTTAGATGATATTTTATTTCCATGAACATATTTTCCTGTTATTGTAAATTTATACTAAGTAAATAATGATGGCATTAACTGGCATTCTTGATGTGCGTTTGATCATCTCTCTCAAAAAGCGACCGCCAAGAGAATTTCCTAGCAAACATCACTTAACCACTACGTGGCTGTGAGTGTTAAAGACAATTAGGCAATCGCTATTTAAGAAGCACAATGAAAACTACCCACTTTCTTTGTTTAAGGATTTAAAATATACACGCACAGACAACAGAGGCCTTGAGATGCATTTCTCTACAGGACCTCATTTTAGAAACCGTTCAGGTCTTCATCCTCAGAGTTGGTGGCTCTGGCCTTTTGAAAAGCCCTCCTCAAGCCAGGGATTTACTTCAGGATTCTGGCTCTGCCACTTACTAACTGTGTGACCTTGGGCAAGTTACGTAACCACTCTGAGCCTGTTTCCATAGCAGTGAAGTCGAAGATCGCTTCTACTTCGTAGGGTTGTGTGAGAATTCAATGAGACAAAGCGTGGCAAATAAATCAGGCCCAATGATTGGTAGCTGCATTCGTATTATAGACAAAAAGAGTTTTTTGGCACACAAGCTTATTCTACAATGTGGCTTTGGACCTTCATGTAAAAACACCTCTCCATGAAACTGAACTGCCCTTAGTATCAGGCGCCCGTACATTTTCTGTCCCTTTCCACCACTACCCAATTAAACCGTTGCCAGATTTTGGGGACAACTGTCGTGCTGGGTTTGTTCAGAACGATCCTAGTTTCAAACAATCCTACATGTTATTAAAACCGCTCTGGACGGATCACATAGTCTTCTGTTCACAGCACATCAAGCCCGAATTTTTCTAATGCCTTCCTTTCTTTCTAATCTCATGAAACAGGCACCTTCTTTTGCCTCATTTCAATTCCGTGTCAAAACAAAATGGCATTGACCAGTCTCTGATGTGATCCACATGTTAGACTGGCCAGTCTAGACCCAAGCGTACAGGCCAAGCTGCCGAGCTATTAGCAACCACTGACATGCGCCCCAATTCCCAGCGAGAGTATACAGTTCTGCCTTACTGCCTGAATAGGGACTATGTTAAGGCACTGATGAGACTGGCAAAGTATAAATTATCCAGCTCCCCCTCGCCTCCCTTGCTTTTAAGAAAATACTACATATTTTCATAAACTAAATGTATCACTGAATGAAGTGAGGGGGTAGTTGGTAAACAGAGCTCCTATTTCCCTTCCTAGATCGGTCCTAAGACTTAGAAATCTTATCGCAGCTCCCCTCCACCCACCCCAAACATACTCATGGACCCCACTGAACCAGCGTCTGCCCCCTAAAAAAGTTTTGTAGAAATTGTGAGTAGCCTTGTCTGGTGGGAATGGGAGCAAATGACATAACTTGGGCTTTAGAAACTGAGTCAATTCAGTATTGATTGAGCATCTTCTCTGTAAGGCTCTTCTGTGCTTTAAACTGAGGGGAATATAAAGCTATGTAAGACATGATCTCTAGGGGCGCCTGGCTGGCTGGCTGGCTGGCTCGGTCGGAAGAGCATGTGGCTCCTGATCTCGAGGTCATGAGTTTGAGCCCCATATTGGGTGGAGAGATTACTTAAAAAGAAAAGTAAAAATATATATATATGCTCTCCACCTTCAAGAAATATGACAGACACATTTTTGCCATATAAGTGGGGATTGCCATTAAGGAAGCTAACCTTCAGAGGCAACACACAGCAGTAAGAAGAGGGGCTCTGGGATCAGGCAGACCTGGGTTCAAATCCCAGCTATACCACTTACTAGCTGTGTAGCCTTAAGCAAATGAGTCAACCTCTCTGAACCTCTTTTCTTAAGCCAAGAAAGTCTTACCCAGAGTTTGGAGGTAGTTCTCTCTGAAAAAGTTAGGCCCAGAAAGACCAAAGAGGAAGGCACTGGTTTTTTCACCTCTGAAACAGAGGTGCCCCCAAGATTCTGTCCCAGTACATAAGTACCCACCCCAGTGCTCACAACCTGAACACATAAAAACTTAGTAGGGATTCGGATTCCCACCCCTTTGCCCTAGCATTACCCCTAAAACATCTAAAATATGGATTATGCTCTCCATACATTTTATCTTCTCCACCTGCATTTCTAGCTTGGGGCTTCGGCCCTTCATCGACATCATCAAGACATATGACACACCCCTCCCACCCCCTCCTACACACACACACACACACACACACACACACACACACTGACGTTCTGTCGCTGTGCTGGGTACTTCATACCCAAATGCCGGAGCCCGGTCCCTGACTCAAGGCGAGTCCCGTCCAGTTTGCAAGACAGGATATGCTCCGCAAACAATAGCTCAGAGTAAGTTTGCGTGCCCTTGAAGCCCATGAACAGCATCAAAGGAGATGTCTGCAGGGCTCCAGAGGAGACAAACACTGAAATATTCCCCCAGCTCAAAGACCGCCCCCAACACTTCCATCTCACTTAGAGTAAAATTCAGTGTCTTCACCATGGCTTACAAGGCTCTGTATGATCTGGCTCCTTCTCAGCTCTCAGACTTCATCTCCTCCACTGCCTGCCCCCAACTCTGTACCAGCCACGACGGCCTCCTTGCTTTCTCTCCAACAGGCCAGGCATACTGAACCTAGGAACCCTTGCAGTGGCCATCTTTCTGTCTGGAGATTTCTTTCCCCGATCTTTGCATGGCTGATTCCTTGTCTCCAGTCAGGTCTTCATTCAAGTCCTCGGAGAGGCCTTCCCTGACCCCTTATTTAAAGGACCTGCCCCTCCCCGCACCCCTGTCACTTTCTATCACATCACCCTCTTTTATTGTCTTCATAGCTCACTACTTCCCAGTCAAAATGACCTCTTCCCAAGTGTTCCTTCCTGCCTCTGAGTCTTTGCATATGTTATTTACTCTCCCTGGAATGTTCCTCCCCTTCTCTTCAGATGGCTCATTTCTCGACCTTCAGATCTCAGCTGAAGTCTCGCGTCCTCGGAAGGGACTTCCCTAATCATCCTTCCTGACACTTACGGCAATCTTTAATATTACACGTGTCTGTTCTTGTTCATTTTCTTTCTCCTCTCATGCCAGACCGAAAGCTCCACGAGGGCAGAGATATTTGTCTGCTTTGCTCACCACTGGGCTTGTCAGGGAAGGCCTCACTGAGAAGGGGAAGTGTGAGCAGAGACCTGAAGAAGAGGCAAGCACGACTGTGACTAACACATTGAGGCCCAACACTTCTGCCTGCTTCTCAAAGCCTTTCACAGCCTGGACCCACCTTAGCCAGCCAATCCTTTTCTCACTCACCCCCCAGGACATACTCCCCACTCCGATCAGAACTGTCCCACACATTCCTACTTGGAAAGTCTTCCATACTTACTTACCACAGTCTGTAAAACATGATGATATAGGTACTGTCATTATACCCATTTTACAGATGAAGAAACTGAGGTTCAAAGAAGTTACATAACTTGTCCAAGGTCACACAGCCAGTAAGCACTGGAGCAAAATTTGGTCCCAGATCTATTTGGATGCCAGAGCCCGTGTTCTTAAATACTACACAATACCAACAACATAACAGAAGAGGCAGTGTGGAGGAGGTCAACAAGGAGTAGAGAAAGAGAGCATAATAAACCCTCATTAACTCAAGTCTTCCTGACACTGATGTGCCGGGTGCCATGTACCCAGGTTTTCTGGGACAATCCTGATTTTCTTTTTTTTTTAAAGATTTTATTTATTTGGGGCGCCTGGATGGCTCAGTCGTTAAGCGTCTGCCTTCGGCTCAGGTCATGATCCCAGGGTCCTGGGATCGAGTCCCGCATCGGGCTCCCTGCTCCACGGGGAAGCCTGCTTCTCCCTCTCCCACTCCCCCTGCTTGTGTTCCCTCTCTCGCTGTGTCTCTCTCTGTCAAATAAATAAATAAAATCTTTAAAGATTTTATTTGACAGAGAGAGTGGCAGACAGAGGGAAAGGGAGAAGCAAGCTCCCCACCGAGCAAGGAGGCCAACACAGGACTCGATCCCAGCACCCCAGGATCATGACCTGAGCCGAAGGCAGACGCTTAACCTACTGAGCCACCCAGGCGCCCCAATCCTGATTTTCTTCTGTTTTCCCAGTCAAACTATTAATAGCGTCATCTTTCACTTATAAATTGTGATTTTTTAAGGGCATTAGGTATGTTACACCGACGGCCCCTCTTGCCTTCCCACTCTCAGGAAATTAAGAAAAAGGAACAAGGAAGAGCAACGAAAAAGAAGTTATGGGTGTATCCTTTGGCATGACATTTTCATTATGGGAATTACTTGTGCTTCCCATATGCTCCATGAGCATTCCTTGAAAACCATATTTGACAATGAGGATATGGGAAGGAAAGCATCTGTCTCATGGTGTAGGGGCCATAAACATTGGTTGAATACATTGGAAGATGGTGAAAATAAGTCCAAATGTTGTCTCAGTGAAATGGTCTGGTTGTTGCTAGAATCGCTCACACTCATTGAGAATCTCCGGTGTGTCAGATGCTGCACGTGCCTCACTGCATTTGGTCTTCGCAAGAGCGACCATTATTCCCACTTTTATTTATTTATTTATTTATTTATTTATTTGACAGAGAGAGAGAGACGGCGAGAGAGGGAACACAAGCAGGGGGGTGGGAGAGGGAGAAGCAGGCCTCCCACTGAGCAGGGAGCCCGATGCAGGGCTCGATCCCAGGACCCCGGGATCATGACCTGAGCCGAAGGCAGACGCTTAACGACTGAGCCACCCAGGCGCCCCTATTCCCACTTTTTTACAAAAGGATTATACTTATTTATTTTAGAGAGAGAGAAAATGGGCATGGGGGGAGGGGCAGAGGGAGAGAGAATCTCCAACAGACTCCACACTGAGTGCGGAGTCCACCATGGGGCTTGATCTCATGACCCTGAGATCATGACCTGAGTTGAAACCAAGAGTCGGGCATTTAACCAACTGTGCCACCCAGGTGCCCCCCATTATTCCCACTTTAAAGATGAGGGAGGTTAAGTGACTTATCCAAGGCCCCAGAGTTTCTAGGTGGCAGACCCGGAGTTCAAACCCTGATCAGCTGGATTCCGAAGCCTATGTGTTTAACGACAGCTCTCTCCTACCCCCTTCTTGTTGCATTGCCTCCTCACCACGGCCAACACTCAGAATCATCACAGAACACCCAATATTTACCATATAAAAGGGTTATGCAAGGAAATGACTTTTCTAAAAGTCCCACCCAAGCACCCCCTTTTTGATACACTAAAATTTCCATGAACAAAGGACGTTAAATACCAATACCACCCCCCCTCCAAAATCACAGAGATGCAGCTAATAAAAAATAGCAAAGCCCACAATGAAATGTTGTGGATTCAACGTCGCAATTGGGGAGTGAGTGTGGCATGGTGTGGAGCAAATCCCCATCGTGCCCTGTGCCCCACTCCTGCAAACAGTCACTGCATTCAGTTCCAGCCACCTCCTCTGAATACCCGCCTTGTGCTCGCAACCCTGGGCCAGGCACCAAGGATGCAGAGATGAAAAGAGCCAGCCTCCATGCTCTAGTCCCCAGTCCTTGTGTTTGGCGGGGTGGTCTGGGAGGGGAGAGGAGAGAAGAACAGAGCAGAAAAGACTGGTACAAAACCTTTGTCCCTCCTGTGAACCCCTTAGCTCTTCGGCTGTCCCTCCCTCCCGGCACTGTGACTTTCTGTCTGGCGTCCTAGACTAGACAGCAGCAGTGTAGTGTGCTAGCAAGCGCCGAACGTGGCCATCACACTTGGCCTTAAATCCTGGCTCCTCCATGTAAACAGCTGAGTCACCCTGAATAAATCCTTGAAACTCCCTTGACCTCAGTTTCCTCATCTTGACAATGGGATTTACGATATCTATCCCACAGAGCTGTTGGAAGGAGTCAGATGGAAAGATACTGGAAAAAGGCCTAGTTCAGGACGGGGCACACAGTAGGTATTCAATAAGAGGTACCACCTACTATTCTTCTGACTCTGCCTTACCTCCTGTCCTGGAGGGGGAGCCCCCTGCAGCCACTGTCTAAATGTACTTTATGTCTGTGTCCGCAGAATATTGAGCACATGGCCGTGCACACAAGGGGCCCTCAGAAGTAGCTGCATAAAAATTGACAGAACGGGGCACCTGGGTGGCTCAGTTGGTTAAGCGCCTGCCTTCGGCTCAGGCCATGATCCTGGAGTCCCGGGATCGAGTCCCGCATTGGGCTCCCTGCTCAGCGGGGAGCCTGCTTCGCCCTCTGACCCTCCCCCCTCTCATGCTCTATCTCATTCTCTCTCTCTCAAATAAATAAATAAAATCTTTTTAAAAAATGACAGAATGAACACATCATGGTAATGTGTGATCAAAAGAATTACAAGCAAAGTGTTCCAGGGATTCAAAGGACAGTAATGCATCTCGCTGTCGAGGGCAGGAGAGAGAAGGGAAGGGTCAGGAAAAGGTTTAAGGAAGAGATAGATATTGGTAAGGAGCAATGACATGGAAAAACATTCCTGCCCAAGGCGGGCTTGAACCCATGTCTAATCCGGTTTTAGTGTGTCACTCTTTCCAAGCTGATGCCAGACCATAACTGATATTGTGATTCCCTCCCATAGCTTAAGTGGAAAGTCATGGGGGTAGTAAAAAGCCAAGAAACCCCGGTCCTAGTCTGCTAGAGACTTGCTGTGTCATCTTGGGCCTGGCACTTCACCTCCTTAAACCTCGGGTTCCTCATCTATAAAATGCGGACCTAGGGGTGCCTGGGTGGCTCAGTCGGTGAAGCGTCTGCCTTTAGCTCGGTCGTGATCCCAGAGTCCTGGGATCGAGCGCCGCAGCATCGGGCTCCCTGCTCAGCGGGGAGTCTGCTTCTCCCTCTGCCTCCTCCTCTGCCCTGCTCATTCTCTGTCTCTGTCTCTCTCAAATAAATACAATCTTTTAAAAAAATAAAATGGGGGGAGGGGCGCCTGGGTGGCTTGGTCGTTAAGCGTCTGCCTTTGGCTCAGGTCATGATCCCGGGGTCCTGGGATCGAGCCCCACATCGGGCTCCAGCCCCGCATCGGGCTCCCTGCTCAGCGGGAAGCCTGCTTCTCCCTCTCCCACTCCCCTTGCTTGTGTTCCCTCTCTCACTGTGTCTCTCTCTGACAAATAAATAAAATCTTAAAAATAAACAAATAAATAAAATGGGGACCTAAAAACAAGATCCACCTCACAGAGTTGCTGAGAGGTCTGCGTTCACCAAAGAGCAGCCACAATTTCTATTCTATTTTCTTCCCAGTGCTGTGAATGAATCTGCTCAGGAGCTCTTTCACGTTTGCAAAACACAACCGACATCTAGGTGTGCTGAGCTGGGTGGGGGGCAGGTGCAGTTGGCCGGGATATCAGATTTTGCATAAAGCTTTGCATGTCACCTTCTAGTCCTAGTTTTACCAAGCGCCACAAGACCTGGACCATCTCAACTCTTTTTGGCCTGGCTGCACCTTCATAGAAGCACATGACGGTTGGGGTAAAATGGGATTGCTAAAGAATTCTGTAAGACTTTAGGATCATTAAGAAACCCGGGGCAACAGGTGCCTGGGTGGCTCAGTCAGTTAAGAAACATGGGGCAGGGGCTCCCAGGTGGCTCAGTCGTTGGGCGTCTGCCTTCAGCTCGGGTCATGGTCCCAGAGTTCTGGGATCGAGCCCCACATCGGGCTCCCTGCTCAGCAGGAAGCCTGCTTCTCCCACTCCCTCTGCCCCTGCTTGTGTTCCCTCTCATGCTGTCTCTGTCTGTCAAATAAATAAATAAAGTCTTGGGGGGAAAAAAAGAGAAACGTGGGGCAACATTCCCACCAAAGGAAAAGCTGGCTAAAATGCAGAGTCGGGGGCGCCTGAGTGGCTCAGTTGGTTAAGCGACTGCCTTCGGCTCAGGTCATGATCCTGGAGTCCCTGGATCGAGTCCCACATCGGGCTCCCTGTTCGGCAGGGAGTCTGCTTCTCCCTCTGACCCTCCCCCCTCTCATGTGCTCTCTCTCATTCTCTCTCTCTCAAATAAATAAATTAAAAAATCTTAAAAAAATAAAATAAAATAAAACGCAGAGTCGGTGTGCAGAAAGCAGCGGGCCTGAATTAGGAAGGGGGCGTGTGGCCGAGGCGAGGAGAACGAGGAGCCAGGCCCAGAGGGCGAGAACACAGGGCCCCAAGGGTGAGCTCTGCCTGTACCGTTTTATATCCGACATTTTGGGTTTAAAGGTAAATAAAGCCATAGACGATATCAGACAAAAAGGAGGGAACTTCCAGAGCCATGATGATATATTAAATTCCATCCCAGGCTCAATAAAGTATGACTTATAAGGCTTGTAAAATCTTTACAGGGCTCCTGGCAATTCTACGTGTGCTGATGGCCAGAAGTATGGAACCTTTTGCAAAACATCTGCTAAATCATGCATCTTGGCTAGAATTTCTCTGTCTGTCCATGATGACAAAACACAGAGGGAGTGAAGTGTACCGAGGTTTGAGGGAGTGGATGTGGGTATTTTTGCACCATATAGGGGCTGCTTATTTAAAGTGGCATTTTGTCATATTTCCATCTGTAAGATGCATTTCTGACCATATTGGATAAAAGCTGCTCTCTCCTAATCTTAACCATGCCCGAGCAACATGACTTTGTTTGTCACATATTGAATTACACTGACGTTCTACTAGAAGACACAAAGCTTCTGGTAACTTCTGACAAACATGAGCTTGAACAGATTAAGCTCAGCAGGCTAAAAAGAGGTTCCTAATAATTTTAACTGGAGTTCATATACAGATGGGAAGGAATGGACTCTCATGGACAAGCAAATGGTTTTTCATTGTCCAGGAAATTTGCAAATCAGAGCGACCAGAACTTTTTCATATCATGCTGAGTTTTGCTTCAGAACTCAAGTGTTTGTGGAGTGAGAACATGGAGAGACAGGCTGATAAAAGGGGCTTTCCTCTTCCCCCTTTCAATGCTATGTTTTGGATTTTTGAGGTTTTAAATAGCGTACTGCTCAGATGATTGGAATGCAAGCAAGGAAATGGAGGGAATAAGCTCTTCTTCCCCTCCATTCTGTCCGCTTTACTGAACTGAACTTTCTCTTGCTGGCCTCCAAGGACTCTGCCATGGGGGGAGAAGAAACATATTTGGTTGGGACACCCAGAACTGAAGTCAAGACCCTTGGCCACTCCGATCTCTATCCAAACCCTTGGGGTTGAGACTGACCAGGTGACAATGGTGCCTCCTTCCCAATGCCCACTGAATTCGGTTAGTTGCTTACTTTCTAAAAATAGTGGGATGGGAGAAGATGGTCTTTACCATGTCTGATACAACTACACAAGACAACTTTCATTGACCCCTATCTCAGAAGGGTACATCGAAGTGGAAAACAACCGAATCCTAACAACCACTGGCCATCTATTAAGGGTCTTCCATGTGCCAGGTACATGCTTGGTATGAGCATGGAGGGATAGCAGTAAAGAAGACCAGGGGGTGTCTGTCCTCATGGAGTTCAGTAGAGTGGATAGGCAAGACGTGGCGGGGGGGTGGGGGTCGCTATGGCAGGAGTGCAAAGGTAGAGCGAATATGGTCTGTGCTCATGGGGAGCTCGGGGCCTGGTGGGAGAGGCACAACAGCGAATGAAGAATCAACCCACAGCGATAGTCTATGGGAGAAGGGCACTCAGGGACCATGGAGCATGGCAGAGGAAAGGGGCCATTCCTCTGCCCCTCGGAAGATGGGGAGGGGCTTCGCATAGGGGTACCATTAAGCCAGGTCCTAAAGGATGAAATGGCTGACGAGTGAGGTGCTCTAGGACCTCGGGGCGCTAGCAGTCACAATTCCCCCTTCAAGCAACTATGACCTTTGAATACGGACTGATATCCTCACTCAGCGAGCAGTCAAGAGTTAAACCTCACTTCTGCCAGTCCTTTTAAGGTTCCTGAAATCCCAGGGGAGGAAGGACCCGAAGCCTGCCTCATAGCAGTCGTAGGAATGCTTTCAAGGGAGGAAACTAGGAAACATCAAAGACAGGGTGTGTTTCTGGGTGAGTGGAAAGAGCCCTGGGTTTGAGTCCGGGCTTCACCACTAACTAACTGACTACATAAATAAATAACTAAAGAACTCTTTGATCTTCAAGGAAACTTGCCATTATCTCTCAGACTCAGTTTCTTTGTCTGTAAAATGGTAGTAGGGAGGCATGCCTGCCTCCCGGTATGGTTACCAAGGATCGAGCGCAGTGATAAAGGAACGGCGCTTTGTAAATTAGATGTCTCCACTTCAGAATTTGGATGTTTTGAGATCCAGCAACTTTAGCTTGTTTCCTGCAAGGGGAGGGACGGAGCAATTGGGGTTTATTCCTGGTGTCCTCTGCCAGGAAGCCAGTCCTTTCCCGACGAAACCAGCCGGCTTCCTGAGGGAGATGCACAGGCCTTTCCATCGTCCATGCAGACAGTGGGAGGGAAATCAGTAAGCTCTCTGGCCGGGCAGCCTGGCGGGGTGCCTTCGTGGGGTAAGGGGTGCGGGGAGGCCTGCTGTGGTGGTCTGGGGGAGAGCAGAAAGTCCAAGGAAATCCCTACACCACGGTGAAGACCGGGACCGTGGCATGAGCCACTCAGAAGAGTCCTTGTGTGCCACAGGCTGTGGCGGGGCAGGTCCTAAGGAGCACTGTGGAGAGAGTTTGGGGAAGCAAAGTCCTTCCAGAGGGGGAGGCAGCATAGCGCAGTGGTTCAGAGCACAGATTCCCGAGCGAGCAACCCTGGATCTCCGGTCCCATCGTGCGATCTTACATAAAATGGGCAATCGTATTACTGGTTGACTGATTTACAGTGATTTATTCCCTTCCCTAAAGGCAGGGTACACTTCCCTGTCCCATTGACTTTGCACTTGGTTGTGTAACCTGTTTTGGCACCTGGAACACGAGCGGACACGACATCTGCTGTGTATAAGCACGAGCCTTAAAATGGGCTCATGGAACTTGGCCCCATCCGTCTTGCACCTGCCCTACAGGATCAGCACGCCCCCCATCGTGGCTACTCTTTCAGCCTGGGTTCCAGAATGAGACCTGGGGAGCCAAGGACAGCAGGCTGGCTAGAGCCCAGCGGCGCCACATAACCTGAACAAGAGATAAAAGGGTGTTCAAGTCCCGGGTCCCGAAATAGCAGCCGTGGGCCAAATATGGCCCGTTACCTGTTTTTTTTTTCTGTACAGTCTGTGAGCTGAAGATGGCTTTTACGCTTGTAAACGGTTACAAACGCATCAAAAGAATATATCACGGCATGTGAAAGTTGTATAAAATTCACATTTCTGTGACCATCGATAAACTCTGATTGGAATACAGCCAGCCACGTTCATCCGTGTGCAGTTTGTCCGGCTACCTTTGTGCCACGATGGCAGAGTTGAGTAGCCGTGACAGAGACCGTGTAGCCCCCAGAGCTTGACATGTTTACCTGGGGCGCCGGGGTGGCGCAGTCGGTGGAGCGTCCAACTCGGTTTCAGCTCAGGTCGTGATCTCGGGGTCCTGGGATCGAGGGAGCTCCCAGCTCAGCGGGGAGTCGGCTGGAGATTCTCTCTCCCTCCTCCTTTCCCTCCCCCTTCCTCTCTCTTTCTCTCTAAAAAAAATGTTTACTATCTGGCCCTGTACAGAAAAATTGTGCCAAACTCTGGTTTAAGCCCCCAAACACTGAGGTTATTTGTAACTTCAGCAGAAGGTGATTAATACAGTAAAGTGCTTACCTTCCCAAAGCCTCTGTTTCCTCATCTGCTGAGCGGATTACATCAATGTAATGTAACGCACAGCATTCACAGTGATTCCTGAGGAGCCATGAGATTCCTGCAGCAAACACAAGAGGAAGGTAGACAGACAAAGGAAAGGAAACTGAAGATAAGGATGCGATAAAATGCAGCAGGACTGAGACACCGGGCTTACTACCTGCGGCTAGATAATGCCCCGGACAAAGTAGTCCCGCCGAACCAGCTTAGGTACCACATGCTTCTAATACATTGTAAAGTTGCCATCAGCTGCTTAGTAAATCTGTTTCAAAGTCATCTGCAAGGTGTAGCTTGTTAAGCAAATATCTTGGGGCACAAGTCATAGTTTAAGAGCCCCCAAAGGGGCGTTGTTAATATCAAAAAGGCCCTCACTAATCACTATGTTGTACCCCTGAAACTAATGTGACATGTGTGTCAACTAAACTCAAAAAATATGTATTTTAGGGCGCATGGGTGGCTCAGTTGGTTAAGCGACTGCCTTCGGCTCAGGTCATGATCCTGGAGTCCCAGGATCGAGTCCCGCATCGGGCTCCCTGCTCGGCAGGGAGTCTGCTTCTCCCTCTGCCCCTCCCCCCTCTCATGTGCTCTCTCTCATTCTCTCTCTCTGAAATAAATAAATAAAATCTTTAAAAAAAAAAAAAAAATATGTATTTTAGATGTGTGTGTGTGTGTGTGTGTGTATAAAAGACCCTCAGTGACCACCCTTCTGGTGTTTGACTTGGCACCCAGACAGTTATCTCCCTGGGCTCCTTCTACTTGGTAGGCAAACATTGTTGAGGGGCCAGGTGAATAATGCCCTGAAAAAGGTTGGGCACACTGAGCTGCATTCCACATTGACTAAGGCTTGGTTGAGCACCTGAAGCCCAGTGGTCGGCAAATTGCATCTAAACGATTTCAATAGTCTTCTTCCTTGACTCCCATGCCCACACATATCAATATAGAGTCATCAACATAAATCACTTGCACAGCGCGTTTATTCTGCTCTGGTCTCCAGTCCCTGGACGTCCAGAGGAAGAAAGCAGGTAAGATGAAAAGGGTGATTTTTAAAAGGGGCTTCAGAAGGCAGTCCAGAACTCCTTTGGATGCTCAGAAGGGGGCATAAATTAAAATCCTTCAGGAAAGAACAAAAATGTTGGTCCCTTCTGCTCTACTCCTTCTGGAGCCCTGGGAGGCCTTCCTAAAATTAAATTAATTCCTTTTCTCTCCAAAAGCAGATTCAGTGGCAAGCCAATGTGGCTGAGCCACCTGATTCAACTCCACATTTTCCCCGGTGTAATCCACACTAGGCAGAATATTGAAAAGTATTCCCAAAGTAGGGAGAGTTTGAATTAATTACTTACTTTATTTAACTTCTACGATTCTAAAACTGACGTGTCTCATAGGTGATCTTTCGAAGGCTAGATGATGTGGAAATATTTTAGTCATTGGCCAAACATTTGGTCCTTTTCTCCCTTTCCAGACGTAAAATCCATTAGTTGCTAAGGCCGCCTCTGTGTTGCTGTAAAGTGGGAACCAGAATGCTTTTCTCAGAAACATTAGATACTCCAAAAGTTTCTTTGGAAGCTCACCATTCAGAGCATCTGTAACATAAGGCTGGGAACTCAGAGGTACCTCTCCCTTGATACTTGCTATGAGGAATTTATCAGGCTGTTCTGAATCTGCTAAATCATCTTGACGGCTTGCTGCAGCGTTCTCAAAAACACATGCACCATTTTGTCATGGAGATCACTTTTTTTATTTTTTTCGTGATGATCCAAACAAGCCAAAAAGCTTCCAAGTAATTTGGGGCTAAAGAGAAACACATTTCAGAAAGGTCCCAGAGCAGCCCCTCTGCTGACACCCCAGGACGGGCTCCCCCTCCTCCACCCCGGGGCTGGGCAGGCCTCTGGACCCTCCATGTCCCCTCAGAAGTTTCCTCATAGTTTCTAACCCAGGCTTTCCCATCCTCCATTTCCTTTCCTGTCAGCCGGGGCTTTGGCAGAACCCCTAAGACTTTCCGGGTCCTTTCCTACTTTTCTCTGTGAATAAATCATGCAAAACTCTGCCGCCATTCCTCACTTTTCCTGTCACTTAATCTGAGCTCATCTGTTCTTGCCCATCAGCATTTTCCCCTCACCTCCCTAAGCATTCATGAGAGGCAAAGAGTTCACATTCTCTTATTCATCTGTGGCCCACTGGACGAGGAGCCCCCTAAGAACAGAGACCACAGCTTATTCCTCTCTGTGTCTCCAGGACACATTGCCTGGCACATGGTAGATGCTTAATATATATATTTGTGGAATGAAAGGATGAGTGAATGAAACAATCAGTGAATTCATTTATTCTAAAAGTATAATGACTATCTGGAACCTGTGAGAACTGGCTGAGTGTTCTTTGTGGGGACTTGTAAGCTCTTCCAAGGCTCCTCGGAGTCGTTAAATTCCTGGGTCTCTGTGGTGATCTTGGCAAACAGTGAGCCAGTGGGGTTATGGGTATGCAACCTGTTCCTCAGTTTACTGAGCGACGGCACATCTGAGATACGCACTACAGAGTTCTGCGGCCGGGGGAACATAGGAAGTGTGTTCCTGCCTCTGTCAGGACTGTGAAAACAGGTCTTCCGGCCCTACTTGTGCTGACCCTACAAAAGACCCTTTGCTGGCGTCTTTGTCACCGAGAAACCTAAACTTCTTGGTCTCCCTGTCACCCTCACATCCCCTGTCTGTATCAGAACAGGAGGTGATGGTGGTGATGGGGGTGATGGATGACGCAGAAGTGAGGTGTTCTGAGTGGTCTCAAGTGATTTTTTTTTTTTTTAAAGATTTTATTTGGGCGCCTGGGTGGCTCAGGGGTTAAGCGTCTGCCTTTGGCTCAGGTCATGATCCCCGGGTCCTGGGATCGAGCCCCGCGTCGGGCTCCCTGCTCCGCGGGAAGCCTGCTTCTCCCTCTCCCACTCCCCCTGCTTGTGTTCCCTCTCTCGCTGTGTCTCTCTCTGCCAAATAAATAAAATCTTTTAAAAAAATTTAAAAAATAAAGATTTTATTTATTTATTTGCAAGAGACAGCACGAGCAGGGGGAGGGGCAGAGGGAGAAGCAGGCTCCCCACTGAGCACGGAGCCTGACATGGGGCTCCATCCCAGGACCCTGGGATCATGACCTGAGCCAAAGGCAGATGCTTAACTGACTGATCCACCCAGGTGTCCCTCAAGTGATTTTTCTGATGGAAATGGAATCATGCTCAGGTGTTTACTCAGCTCTGACAACATGCATATAGCTTAAAGCAGCCCTTCCCCTTTTTTTTTTTTTTTTTTTAAGATTCTATCTATTCATTCATGAGAGACAGAGAGAGAGAGAGGCAGAGGGAGAAGCAGGCTCCCAAGGAGCAGGGAGCCTGATGCGGGACTCGATGCCAGGACCCTGAGATCATGACCTGAGCCGAACAGCCCTTCCCTTTTGACGGAAAATCTCTCATACAGGTGACCTCGATCCTAACCCGTTACATTAAATTAGGGTTTTATTTAACGTAGTCAATTCCAAATGTGGATTATTCCAACAATGGATGACCTACAGAAAGCTGAAACTCTAAACTGGCTTTCGGCCCCCCTGCCAACGTTCCGCCCACCTCCGACTCAATGCACACCCACACATCTGACCTGCTTTCTCTTCATCAGTATGACCTCAAGCAACACAAACCAATTTTATCGTCAACCTAAGAGAAAATACGCGGATGGCAAATCTGTTGCCCCCAACTGGTATGATCCAATCAAGCATTCGGCTCTGGACTGCTTTGCTTATATACTAGGTGATGAAAACAAAATGAGTATGTCAGGCACTTTGAGAGTTGTCTTGAATTTCTGAAGCCAACAAGGTGCTGCTCTATCAGTTGCAGAGCCCTGGTAGCCTTAATGAAGAAATGTTTCTCTGCGAATACCAGTTTGCTCCGAGGAAAAACTTTCCCAGTTTGACAACAATTAGCACGCAATCACTTCTACAGGTGAGGAATATTTTATACTCGATTAGGTCTAGTGTTTAATTGGCTGGATGCTACTGTGAAGCTGTTGAAAAGAAATAAATTTGCCATTACTCCTAACTCTCCGTCTCAAGGATTTATATTAATAACTTGGGCCTGACTGCATATTCGAGCGTAACCGTGAGAGCAAATTATTGGTGCAACAGATGAGGCTCGATGTTCAAGAAAGAACATTTGTTAAGTGGACAAGATGGCTTAAGCTGAAGAATCAGAGTGGATAAAAAACATGAACCCCTTCCAGAATCAAATGAACGGTTTGAACCGCCCTTCGATCAATTAGGAAGTTATTTACATGTAGTAACCTTAAAATGAATCCTCTCTCTCTGTGGGGATCCTGCCTATCTGTCACATACCAGTTCAAATGCTGATTTTATGAAGCCTGCTCTCCCAACAGGACCATCCAGGAAGCAAGAACAGAACAGGCAAATGCCCAACTATGGAACTGGAGGTGGTGAAAAGTAAATGGATTTGCTGCATTTCGGGGGTGTTGGATCAACAGGATGCAAGGGGTGAAGTCTGAAAAGGAAGCACGTAGACTCTCTTCCAGGGCATGGGCTTGAGGAGGTAGCTGGTGGTCATGACCCAGAGACAGGGAACCCTCAAAATAGCACTCTGGGGTACTTTTCAATTAAGAGAGGTTTGTAGACTAAGGGGCTTGTGAAATCTCATCTCTGTGCTAAGCATCTTGGATTAATTTCAGTCCAACTAGCTTGTCTCAGCCTTCTTAGTCTATGTTTAACCAGCGAATTCATTAAGAAATATTGATAAAAGGTCCACTGTGTGGCCAGCACTGCCCATGATCAACGTGCGGGCAAAACAGAAAAGTACACCAGAGCTTTTCTGATGGCCATTTGAGAATTTCTATGGGCAGTACACAACTTGAAAGAAAAGTCACTCTCCAGCTAGAAGGGGTAATCCGGATCAAGTAACACAGTTTTTGATGAGAAAAAAAAAAATCTTTTAAAAATAATATGTAAATTGGGCAACTATTTCAGTAGATGCAGAACTAGGTTACATGTGGGGGTTGAATGTCAGGAAATAGGAAAACATTGAAATAAATGGCACGTAAAACAGACAAGGTAGATTATGTTTAAAGCACTGGACTAAAAAAAACTAAATTTTAAAAATAAATAAATAAATAAAGCACTGAACTAAGAGTCAGGTCCCAATTTTGCCATAAAATCACTTTTTGACCTTAGGCAAAAGCCCCTTTGTTTTCTATGCCATAGTTTCCCCATATACACAATGCAAGGATTGGACTAAATGGTCTCTAAGATCTTTCCGACTCTACCGCTCTATGAATCTAGGTCAGAAAAAGTCTAACCAGGAGTCTCAAGGCTAGGGATTGAGTTAGGCTACTATGACAAGCTTTTCCTGAGACAATAAGGAGATGAACTACACTCAAGATAAAATGATTTCTTAAAATTATATCTTGTCAAGGCACAAAAGAGTTAGAAATGCGGAAATTAAAAGTCGTAGAGTCGACATGTAATCCAGAAAAAAGAAATTTATAGTATAAGAGAATAGGAACTGTGTAGTGTTTCTACAGCATAATCAGGAGAGAGTGATCTGTTCTAGGCAGCAATTTTAGTTATTTAGACAGAAATGTACCAAGAGCAAAGAACATGGAGTCTTTGGGACCCCAGAGCCTGACAGGAACATCCTAGAAACCCCATTTTGCTTTCCCTTCACTGGGAGTCCTTGTCCCAAGAAGCTTCTGAGTGGTGGACTGCTTGACAAAGGGGGGTGCCTATCACATCACTGGTCCTATGTGTCAGCCTGGGGGCCCCTCGCATAGTAAACTAATTACCTAACTCTGATTTCCATTTAGTCTCTTGTAAGTTTTTCTTCTTTTTTTCAAGATTGTATTTAATTTATTCACTTGAGAGAGCACTAGCGGGGGTGAGGGGAGGGGCAGAGGGAGAGGGAGAAGCAGACTCTCCACTGAACGGAGAGCCCAACAAGGGGCTCAATCCCAGGTACCCCAGGATCATGACCTGAGCCGAAGGCAGACGATTAACCAACTGAGCCACCCAGGCGCCCCTATGTTTTTCTTCTAAGAATGAATTCATTCACTGGAACCAGAACACCCCTTGGTGAAAAGGATAAAAAAAAAAAAAAAAAAACCCAGCCCCTGGAGTTGAACTAGTCTCAAAAGCATGGGAACCAGAAAGGAAGAAGTAAACATACCATGTGAGTCAGTTGTGTTAAATTTTGATTGATATGCAGCCTTGTTATGGTGGCAATCGTTATGCGGCTACATACTGATACACTCTGGCTTCTCCACTTTTTTTTTTTAAGATTTAATTTGAGGAGGGGGGCCGGGCAGAGGGCAGGAAGTAGACTCCATGCTGAGTAGGGAGCCAGACATGGGGCTCGATCTCACGACCCTGAGATCATGACCTGAGCGGAAATCGAGAGTCAGTCGCTCAACTGACTGAGCCACCCAGGCGCCCCCGGCTTCTCCAGTTTTTCAGGTGCTCACTACCAGCAAACCAAGAGCTAGCAAAGGCTGCTCCCCATGCATTTTTCTCCATGCTACACAGTCCTGTGGCACTGAGTTTCTACATCCGTCAGACTGTGAGAAAAGCATGCTAATAGTAAAAGCCAACAATTTTATCCTGAAAATGGAAAAAGCTCCTGGCAGACATCCTTAATTTCATCCTCACCACATTCCTATGAGGTAAGCGTCACACTCATGTCCTACACGATACACCAGAACTTGTCTTACAGGAGTAGGAAAGTCTTGGTTAGTGCATTGAACTGATCCCAAACGTATCCTTCTTTCATACCTCAATTTCCTACTTCTTATTAGAAAGCAGCTAAATTCTCAGAAGTCTTTTCATGTGTACAAGTAGTTTACATGGTAGGAAGTGATTTTCCCCATTTGTCAAATATGCGGAGTGATTATTAAACAATGCAAATAGGGGGAGCACTTGGGTGTGCAGCCTCCGTAATTTCAAATTCTAAAATATTTGGAGAGCAACACTGGGAATTCTACGACACTCTCAGTAAACCGACTGTGAAAATATTATTAGAAAAACAATTATAGAACACAGCTTTGGCACATCTTTATGAGGGCAGCTTCAAAATTCCGTCTTCACACAACGTTTTATTATCAGCGGTCGAAGGATTTGGTTCAGTTGCAGCAAAAAGTGACAAAATGAAAACCAATTAAATCATGTGGCGGGGGAGGGGCCGTCTGGAAACATCTTGTTTAAATTGTGCAGTAAACATGTGGTTTCTAATTCTCTTGGTTACTGTGTTTCCTCTGAAAGGATGAGAAGCCCTTGTTCCCCAGTTCCCTGGTCCCCGACTCAATTTTTGTTCCATTTCTGGAGTCAGCTGGAGCCTGGATTCTTTTGCAGAAAGAAATAAAAGACAAAGAAATACAAAATTCTTTGGATCTGGTTTGCTTTTCCTTTTTTAAATTTGAATGCAGAAAAGTACACACAAAGGAAAACAAACTATCTGATAATTTGATGTCTGAGCTCTGGGAGCAAGAGTTTTAAATTGGGTAAGCTGGCCTGGAAGTCCACGGCTAATGAAAGGTAGCCAATCCCAGAAAAAGCCAAACCAGAAGTTGAGCCCTGGGGAGTAATTAAACCGGGAAAAGACCCAAAATACTTCTCCTGGAAAGAAATGGAAACACAAAAGTGTAATCTCTCTCCAAACAGACTGGCCAACTATCTTGAATAGTGAGCGCCCTGGATGATAATTCCGTTCTCTATCCCTTGCACTTCTCCTCAGTTCATTTTAAATAAAAAGTTCAAAGTCTACATTCTGTTGCTGTCAGACATACTTCTCACACCTTGAAGGAATTCAAAATTGGTTTTGAAGTGTCTTGCAGACGGAGACCTTTTTTTTAACCGCTTTAGTCTGTTCCTTTTAACAATTAGCTACTTATTTAGGAGTGTGTGGGGAGAGGAGAACAGTACCCCCCACAGAAAATAAAATTGTGCCTTCCACTTTTGAGGCTTTCAAGCTACATTGGACTCTACTTCAATAAGCATGTCAAAAGACCGATTTGAAAGAATAGATTTTCTGTGCCCCGGGCCAAATCCATAAAAAAATACAATTGATCCATCTTCAGGAACGGTTCTAAACCTCTCGAAAGAGAAGGCTGCAGCTACTTTAGCAATTAAATAGACTCTGTATTGGAAATATATAATATACAGATATATGTAAACTTATCAGCGTATGGTTTTTAACGAATGCCGCATCAACCCATGGCTATTCGGTTTGCAGCACTTCTTAATGATTTCCTACAAGGAACTGATTTCATCGAAATGTGTTTCCAGATAATGAAATAAAGGGAACGAGGCAGAATAGTGTCAGATTTCGGCATTAGCTTCAGATGTTCAGGAGATTGTGGCCAGGTATAGAACCCTGGAAGTTGTCAAGGAAACAGAGTGGCTTTGTGTGTCTGGTAGGCTTTCCTCGCTTCTTCATTTACACTAACTGAAGCAGTAATGTCTGTGCCTTATGAATGTTCCTGAGTCACGTGACACACTTGTTCGGAAATATACTAAAGGAAGAATAGATTCTTAAATAACCAAGACTTCCCAGGGAAGGCCTAATTGAAAATACACACTTTATTCTGAAATGTTCTCCAAAAATAACGTTTGCCTTGAACCAAGAGTCTCTTAATTTAATCCTCAGAATAGAGACTATCAAGTTAATAATCATTGTAAAACTTCCAAGCGTTAGTCTTGAATTCCCTCAATACCTGCTCTTGGAGGAAAGATAAAATGTGATAATCTTCTTTAATCATCACAAAGTTACCTACTTAAAAGCCTACTGATGGTCCTTCAGCTCATGAATGGATAAGCAAACTGTGGTACATCCATAAAATGGAATATTACTCAGCAGTAAAAAGGGAAACAAGGTAAATGACTCTCACTCAAAGCATTATGCTAAGTGAAAGAAGCTAGACTCCTATGGCTACATTATTTTGAGATTACATTATATGTCATTTTAGAGAAGGAAGGCAAAAGACTATAGGGTTGGAAACAGATCAGTGGATGCCACAGGGTTGGTGGGAGAAGGAGTGGTTGACTACACATGAGTATGGGGGATATTCTGGGAGGTCATGAAAGTGCTTTTATGTTGATTTGGATGGGAATCAGGCATTTGTCAAAACTCATAGAACTATACACTGAGGGGCACCTGGGTGGCTCAGTCAGTTAAGCGGCTGACTTTGGCTCAGGTCATGATCCCAGGGTCCTGGGATTGAGCCCCACATTGGGCTCCCTGCTCAGCAGAGAGCCTGCTTCTCCCTCTCCCTCTGCCTGCCACTCCACCTACTTGTGCTCTCTCTCTCTCTGTTAAATAAATACATAAAAAGCTTAAAAAAAAAAAAAAGAACTATACACTGAAAAGGGTGAAGTTTACTATGGAAATCATACTTCAATAAACCTGCCCTTAAAAAAATAAAACTTGCTTCTTACTGCCTCCGTCTAAACAAACCCACACTGGTGGTATTTTAGGCTTAGTATGTGTAAGTTCTCAGTATAGCCACACAACAAATCACATACATTATCGTTATATAAAACCAGCCCACAGATTGGAATTATTCTAAGACAAGGGGCTCTGAAGCAAAATTTCATTACAATAATCTTTTTTTTTAAGATTTATTTATTTATTTGAGAAAGTGGGGGAGGGGCAGAGGGAAAAAATCTCAAGCAGACTCTCTGCTGAGCAGGGAGTCCGCCATGGGGCTGGATCTCATGACCTCAAGATCACGACCTGAGTAGAAATCAAGAGTCAGACACCTAACCAACTGAGGCGCCCAGGTGCCCCACAATAATCTTTATAATAATACTTTTTCACCAAAAAATGTTTTAAAGTCTCCATGGAAATATCATAATACTAAGTTTCACTTATACATTGCAGGTAAAAATGACCCAAGGTTATCTCCAGATGAACTATAAAGAGGTAGCACTTTGGGGGCACCTGATTGGCTCAGTTGGAAAAGCCTGTGACTCTTGATCTCGGGTTGTGAGTTCAAGCCCCACATTGGGTGTAGAGATTACTTAAAGAAATAAAAGCTTAAAAAAATTAAGTAAAATAAAGAGGTAGCACTTTTATAATATGATGTTTACATATATCTCTAAACCTAGATGAATTAAGTTTTTCTATTTATGGCACACCGAACCATCAATAAGGTAACACTAAGAAACTTTTGTACCGTTTGATCATATTATACTTCTGGTAAACCAATATTTTCTTCTACTTTGTAATTAGTATTCTGATTATTATATTGAGAACTTTCAAAACTTCTGCTCATCCAGGGCGTCTGGGTGGCTCAGTTGGTTAAGCGACTGCCTTCGGCTCAGGTCATGATCCTGGAGTCCCTGGATTGAGTCCCGCATCGGGCTCCCTGCTCGGCGGGGAGTCTGCTTCTCCCTCTGACCCTCCCCCCTCTCATGTGCTCTCTCTCTCTCATTCTCTCTGTCCCAAATAAATAAATAAAATCTTAAAAAAAAAAAACCAAAAACTTCTGCTCATCCAGACAGCTAATATAAAGGGGACAAACACTTACGGTACACCTACTATGTGTCAGAAACTATATTTGCTCTTTGTTATCACATTTAATTTAGACATTTTGTGAAGTACGTGTGACGATCTTTGTTTCGTTGATAAGGAAGGCAAGGTTGAGAGAGATGAAGTGACTTGTCCCAAATCATCCAGCCAGTTTATGGTACAATCTGGGTCCCAAAAGTTGAAGGGCTTGAAGGTGACTGAGGTCCACTGGGGGATGAGAGAGGCCTGACGCTATTAAAGGTCTACACCATAAAGCTGGAACACCAGTATTTGATTCAAAATATACCCAAAGCACTTTTCATTTGCTCAAGACATCTCATTTAAGGATTGCTCGTGGGTCTGACGGGGTCCTAACTTCATCCATTTCTTTTTTCTCCAGCTCAAATTGATTCCCTACATTTCACGGGGTCTTAGAAAAGATTAATCTTTCAAGCCTACAGACAGTCAGGCATTTGAACGTTATTTAACGATGTGTTTGTAAGGGAAAAAGCCAGGACACTGATTTAAAGACACCCTTAGAGTGCTCAGTGTTCTACCTAGTGTCACACTTCAGGCAGAGAAGTAACAAAGATAAGTAGGGAACAGGCAGCATTTGCACAACGTCCCAAGAACGTCTGTTCTTCTAGAAAGGAGCTATGTACAAAACATACATTACAGTCTAAAAAAGACAACACTATCTCAAATTGCTTCCTTTCTTTTCCTCAGACGATTAAAAGATTAAAGAGAACAGGACTGCCTTTTTCCTGTGCTAGGAGCTCCTGTTTGGAGAAGCATGGTCCAGCTAACTTTTGAAATTATCCAGTAGTTTTAAATGACAAAACCCTTCCCCAGTGACGGATTTTTCATCTCATCTGTGTAGTCTTAGAATCTTAAGGCATTTCCTTTCAGGGTGTTATTAAAATCCCTGGCATTTGAAAATCAAGTGAAATCCCCAAACTTTGTCATTAAAGGAGGGAACTATGTTTTCAAACTAAATTATACATTTCATCTGACAAATACCTGCTTGAAATGTGTCAGAAAAATCTACCACAAGAGCCTATGAACACAAAACCCAGCACACGCCGGCCCCTACTAGTCTCCTTTCGGAATACAAAACCCAAAGTTGCTAAACAAAATGTTTATGTAAGACTGATCAGAACTCATTACTCTTTTCTAGATGGAACGCTAAAAAGGGAATGAAAAATCCAAAATAAATTCCTTGGAAACATAACAGAAGCATCATGTGTGGTTATGTACGCTCTGATTTTTCATGCACGGATCTGTAGGAGAGGCATTTTGGCTTCATAATTACATTCAGCCCACAGGCCTATTTCAAAGCAACTGAATTCACAGCCACACTACGCCTTCCTCCGCTCTACGAGGCAGTTTGCAAATTATTTCTTTAACAGCTAAACCCTGAGATAAGAAAAGAGCCAAGTTCACACTATGTTTTGAAACTTCCTGACTTAAGTGTTTTGAATGCTCTTTTAACACTGTTTTGAACCCATTTTTCTTTAGTTGGCCCTCAAAGGTGTCTTGTTTTTTCAATTTGAAAAGAAAAATTTAAAAGCCAGTTAGCTGTGAAGTCCCTCCCACAGGCAGATTTAATTATGTGACAAATGTTTCCCATACTTATCATACCCTTCCATTGCTTCAGAAGCAGGCTCCCCTTGAGGGAGGAATGACCAAGTACTAAGTAAGTGTGTGGGGTTAAGGCAAAGGAAACTTACTTCCTTGGTGTAGACAACCGACCTAAAGTACAAGACAAGAATACGTTTAAATTGGTCAGATATTGGGGCGCCTGGGTGGCTCAGTCATTAAGCGTCTGCCTTCGGCTCAGGTCATGATCCCAGGGTCCTGGGGCTCCCTGCTCAGCGGGGAGCCTGCTCCTCCCTCTCCCACTCCCCCTGCTTGTGTTCCCTCTCTAACTGTGTCTCTGTCAAATAAATAAAATCTTTTAAAAAGAATAAAAATAAATTGGTCAGATATAAAATTACTAATAAATTATTGGTGTTTTCAGCACTTGGCATTTTCAAGGACCTAACTCAAATATTCATTTCCTTCAGGATATTTTCGTATGCTAAGACTCTCTCTGGTAACCAGATGTCATATTCCAATCTTTTGAAATCTCCTTAGGTGGCCTTGTTCTCATCTCCACTAGATATTGAGGAGATGCCCAGATGCTCAGAGAAGATCCAAGGGATGAGGTAATGAGACTTGTTTCTTACAAAACAGCACTGGACAGTTCACTTGCTAAAAAATGATCACACAAAGCATGTTCAGAAGAAAAATAAAGAAATACACACACACACACACACACAAACACACACTAAACTAGAACAGATAACCACAATGCTAAAATTGAGAACATGAAAGATATTTTTCTTCCTCTCTTTTAACTTTCCTTTTCGAATTTTCTTTAATAAGTATGCATTTTCTTTAAATAGAAAATTAAATTTTAAAAGGATTATTTCTTTACATCATAGAGAAAACAGCTTTGTATTTATGGCCAAGTCACTTTTTTGACAAGCAATTGCCACGAGTGCCTCCATGGACCCCCTTTGGTTTTGCTGATAGGTAATAGTGACTTACGGTTTCAAGTCTCTTCAAAGATTCAGAGCCTATTTATTCCATCACTTTAATTCCTTGCTCACAACAATTTGGAGCCTATAAATTCATTCTAGCAGCAGAGATCAAAAGAATCATTTCCATCTTCAACACGTTTTCACAGGGGACCTCCAAGGTAGGGATTAGGAGTCTCTCCCTCCTTTGCATTTCTATGGAACTTCTTGTCCGTAAAGCTTATTTGGCATTGAGCATTATTGCTGACTTATATTCTATCATGTTTTCATGTACGCATGTGTCATTTACCAAGTAAGTAATAGACTCCTTGGGAGAGCGGTGATGCTTTTTGTCCTGAGCTTCACAATACGGTACCTTGTTAATGAGAGTGACTCAGCATTTGTGATGATGTATCAACCTCAGGCACATACCTAGACCAATCTGTGGGGTGGTGGGGACGGAATGAGCATGATAGATTAGCACTGGTCATGAGCCACCCCCTTGGAGCTGAGAAAGGGGTCACTTTTCCTGAGCATTTGCAAAAGAGAACACCGAAACAAAACAGGGGACCCACCAACAAGTAGAAAAGGGCTGAGCTTGTCAGGAGTGGCTGTACCAGGAACAGACAACGACGACACTGTGTTGGTGTTGAAGACTTCAACAGTGAGAAGATTAATTGATGAGACTCTGGGATCCGGAGCATGGACAGAAAACAGGCAAATATGATTGGAAGAATGTCATTCAGTAGAATTTCTAGCACTATATGTAGACAACATAGACGACATAAACACATTAGACGACATAAACACATATTGGTATCTACAATAAACACCCACAACACAGGAAATAGGGAGAGTCAGTTACGGTTTAATTACGCTGCACTCTTAAAAGTGCCCATACCAGAAACTTATTTGTTTTAGACAATTATTTTATTTCTCATGTATGGAAAACAGAAGCCACAGACAAATAAGGAAAAGACTCCTGCTGTAAGTTTGACAATTATGATTTGATACACCCGAGAATACAAATTGATTCATAATACAGATTCCATTGATGTGTTGCAGTACATTCTAGTCTATTTTTAAAATGTAGATTGTTTGGTTTTTGTCTTGTTTGTTTTTGCATCTTCCTTGAGGCTCACACAGGCCTTTGCACTGATAAATACTGAATAGATATCTGATGAATGAGTAAATGAGTGAGTGAATAAATTAACAAATTGTGGAAAGCAGAGAACATAATGCTCATGCTATCCTCGCATGAGCACTATGCCCCTGATGACACGTAATACAATCTTGCCATCATTTTGATCTCTGAAAAATACACCAAGGTTCAGGGAAGGTAGGAGTCTGTACAATGTAGATGGGAGCCGATCTAAAGTTGAGTCAGCGTATTTCCTTCCTCTTCCAAAAAAAGAGTAATCGAAAAGCATATACTTCAGAAAACTAGTTTCCGATGTTGAAAAGGCTTTTTCCAACTAACTGGAGAAGCCAAGCAGCCCCATGATAGCAACGCTCAGGTTGACTGACTAATCATCAGCAAACAGCTCATTCATTGAAAATACACACACACACACACACACACACACACACACACACACGATAGTTCAGATAAACATTTATGTCATGCCTCTGCACATTTCCAGGATAAAAGAGTGGACAAGAAAACAATTAAGGAAATTTCAGCAGGGCAGGTGCACAAGAAGATAGTACTTTGAAGTAATTTTACTAAAAAAGATCAATTACCCAGGAGAGAAAGGCTCGGCACCTCCAGAAGTCTACAGGACCATTCTGTAAGAAAGAGCCAAGTAATTGAAAATGCTCATGCAGCTGCATGAGCTCTCAAGATTTAGTGATGAAATATTTTTCTTTAGAAACAACTAGGGAATAGTGTGTTTCCCTGAAATTGACAATAAACAAACAGGATTTCTGGTAACAATGTGTAGATAAGAAGGCTTTCATTCAGAAAGTAGCATCATGGAAGCTCTGTACAATATGGAAAATGACAGCAGATATGACCTGATGAGAATGTAACAAGAACCCCTCCTTTAAGCCACATTTATAGATGGCATCTTGAGACTTTATGGTCACAGCCCAGCTAGTGACTGTTAAGGGAATTCAAAATTGGGCTTTTAGGAGGCGGCAGCAGAAGGGTGTGTCAGGCATGTTACCAATTAACCATGCAGGCCATTTATTTAACAAACTTTTGGCAAACTTTCCCTAGGGAAAATGGGAATGAAGAGAAGTCTCAGTGAAAAAGATGGGAATAAAGGAAATAATATAAATGAAATGGTTAGGCCTTTAAAAGAAATGAACAGCAGAAACGGGGCAGTAGGGGCGCCTGGGTGGCTCAGTTGGTTAAGCCTCCACCCTGGGCTCTGGTCCTGATCACAGGCTCAGCAGGGATCCTGCTTCTCCCTCTCCCTCTGCCCCGCCCCCTTCTTGTGTGCTCTCTCTCTCTCTCTAATACATAAATAAAATCTTAAAAAAAAAAAAAAAAGATGGGGCACCTGGGTGGCTCAGTCGTTAAGCGTCGGCCTTCGGCTCAGGTCATGATCCCAGGGTCCTGGGATCGAATCCCACATCGGGCTCCCTGCTCCACGGGAAGCCTGCTTCTCCCTCTACCAGTCCCCCTGCTTGTGTTCCCTCTCTCGCTGTGTCTCTGTCTGTCAAATAAATAAATAAAATCTTTGAAAAAAAGCAAGAAAGCAAGAAAACAAGAAAGCAAGAAAGCAAGAAAAAGAAAAAGAAAAAGAAAGAAAGAAAGAAACAGGGAGCAGGAGAGTGTAGTAGTAAAGAAGTGGGATTCCGGAGGCAGACTGCCCACATTTGAACCATGTCTCTCCATTTACTACCTGGGCAAGTTCCTTAAACTCTGAGACTCAGTTTGTTCATCTCTAAAATGAGATCTATAGTAAACGCTCCATAGAGTTATTGTGAGAACTAATTCAAACAGTGAGCCCCGTGTGTGGCACGGAGGAGTACTCAATAAATGTTAGGTTTTCCCTTCTGCTACTATATTCATGCATAATAAAACTGTTGATGAGGGACTGCTGTATTATTATATGGACTGCAAGTAGATAGGGCTTCTTCCCACATATTAAAATCAACTTCTTTCATATGTGAATAAACTGATCCAAATTATTCCATATGTTTCAGCAGAAGAAAGGAAATGGCTTTTTATGAAGTAGCATTTCTATTGAATTTAGTAATCACTCTACAACAAATTAATCTCTGTGGCTTGGTGAGTTGTTTCATATAGAATTCCCTTTGTGTCAGTGGCAAAATACCAAAATCCCCATTTTAATATGTTATGGGCCCATGTTCTTCATTCAAGAACCACAGATTGTATGCTATAGCAACAGGAGCCAATTCTGACCATGAACATGACTAAGCCAGAGAACGGTATCAGCATCAGTGACATCTCTTCAGGTCCTGCATGTGACCCTAACAATAACACTGTTTAAGAGGGGACAAAAAAAGAGTAGTGGAAAGACCAGGTGTAAGGACAAGGGAGGAGAAGGAGAAATAAGAAAGAGAATAGCACATTTCTTGCATGGGGATATTTATCAAATACTGTTCTTCCCTTACGCTGCAATATGCATGGGCAAGCACACACACATGTCATGTACGTGCGTGCGCATACACATACACACACGCCTCTGCTCACCACTCATCCCTAGACTTAGGTAATAGACAAGTCTTTTGCAAGATGCAGCTCCCCCTACCCAATGTTCATTCATTCCATTTATGACAAATCTTTGCCTCAAAGATAAAAAACAATTAGAGAGTTGCTCCTGGAAATGAGAGGGATTGTCAGAGAAAATGTGCCATCTAGTAGTTATCTCAGTCCCCTTGCCACGCAGTGATCTTTTTTAGAGATGACTTGAGTCAGAAAAATCTTTGAGGGGGTGCCTGGGTGGCTCGGGTCGTGATCCCGGGGGGTCCTGGGATGGAGCCTTGTGCCTGGCTCCCTGCTCCTCAGGGAGCCTGCCTTTACCTCTGCCTGCCCCACCCCCCCGCTCGTGCTCTCTCTCTGTCAAATAAATAAATAAAATCTTGAAAAAAAAAGAAAAATCTTTGAGAAGATAAAAACAGAACAAATGAGGAGATTAATAAAGCAGAGTGGTTAATGTGGAGATAACAAAACATAACAGTTCAATTAGAGCCAGTGTTGTGCTGGTAAATGGTGGGGGTCGGGCCAGGAGCCCTGATATATAGAATTTGCCAA
Source organism: Neomonachus schauinslandi (assembly GCF_002201575.2). NCBI lineage: Eukaryota > Metazoa > Chordata > Mammalia > Carnivora > Phocidae > Neomonachus > Neomonachus schauinslandi. The sequence continues at coordinate 14,455,494 of NC_058419.1, forward strand.
TTTCCATAGTGTAAATACACCCATCATAACGATTTCAAGTTTCCAAAAGACATCAACCATCTCACGAGATTCTTGAAAATGTAACAATTGGCTCTCCCAAGCTAGCGTAAGCTAGTTCCAGCACACCACTGATTATAACTATATGACCATATGGCAAGTCACTTAATCTCTCTGAGTTTCAGTTTCCCCTACTGTAAATCAAAATCACCATTATTATTATAGTACAGTGTATTTATCACAATCATCATCATCATTGTTTCAATCCCACTTACAGCCGCAGCTTCTATTTCTCATGCCAGAAGCTCCTTAAATCACATTCCAAAGTCTCTAAGAAGCACAATGGCTTTCCACCTCATGATTAGCAAAGTTAGCAAGGTCCAATGTCAAAATCGAAGACTGTAGTGCCTATGGTAGAGCATCTCCCCAAATGCCCCTCAGTGATATAGTTTCTCTCTAACCAGAGAGAAGGGAGGAAGGGGGGGGGGGGGAAAGAAAGAAGGGAACGATATTGGCTTGATAAACCTATCCTTATTTTTCTGGTTATTTTCTGCTTCTACCCATCTGTCTCTCTCTCTATTAAATTAGCATTAACTGAGTACCCACTATGTGTGAGGCATTATACTACGCACTGAGGATCCAGTGATGGGCAAAACAGGCAAAGTCACTGTCCTCCAGGAACCTACTGCCTAGTGGAAGGAACAGACACTGAAGGAAAGGAATAAAATACATGCAAATATATGGCAAAGGAGCCGGATCTAGACCAGGGATGGGGGAGGGGTACAAATGTGCTGAAGAAGGCTTCCCTTAATCAGCTGGGATCTGAAGGCTAGGCAGGAGTTGACAATGGACAGATGGATGCACAGAAGGCTGGTAGAGAGGCAATTGGTTGTTTGGGTCTGGAACTTTGACGAGGGGTCTGGATTACAGGTACAATTTAAGAGTCAGGGGTATATGGGTAGAAACTGAACCCTGGGATGCCTGGGTGGCTCAGTCAGTTAAGCGTCTGCCTTTGGCTCAGTTCATGATCCCAGGATCCTGGGATCGAGCCCCGCATCGGGCTCCCTGCTCAGTGGGAAGCCTGCTTCTCCCTCTCCCACTCCCCCTGCTTGTGTTCCCTCTCTCGCTGTGTCTCTCTCTGTCAAATAAATAAAATCTTAAAAAAAAAAAATAAAGAGGATGAAGAATACACTTATCGTGATGAGCACTGAGAAATGTATAGAATTGTTGAATCACTACATTGTACACCTGAAACTAATATAACACCGTATGTGAACTATACTAGAATTTTTTTTTAAAGATTTTATTTATTCATTTGAGACACAGAGATAGAGAGAGAGCATGAGCAGGGAGAGAGGCAGAGGGAGAAGGAGAAGCAGGCTCCCCGCTGAGCCAGGAGCCCGATGTGGGGCTTGGTCCCAGGACTCCGGGATCATGACCTGAGCTGAAAGCCATCTGAGCCACCCAGGCGCCCCTATACCGGAATTTTTAAAATAAATAAATATTTTTTAAAAAGAACGGGGACTTCAGGGTCAAACTGACCTGGGTTAGAATCCTAGATTGGCTCCTCTCCACCTTTAATTTTCTTAGCCTCAAATCGGCCATCTATAAATGAGATAATTATAGTACCGATTACACAGTTGCTGTGAGGATAAAATAACATAATGCACGTGCACAGCGTCTGGCAAGTAGTAACCACTCAATAAACAGAAATTAACTAAAGAACCTACCACCAACCACAAGCCCACTCCCTCACCCCACGCTAGTGAGTAGGCATGAGCACAACCAAGAGAACCCCATGTCTTATACTGACACAGTTGAAATCCAGTCGCTCTTCGGGTACTATTTATAAGCCCACCGAGCCACAGAGTACATAAGTGCTTGGCAATTGGGAGCATGGTGTAATTTTGTCATCAAAAATTAGTTTCTCCCTTTCTTCCAGCTTGCCAGGGCAGCAGCTCCAGCCATACACTGCTGTGGAAATAACACCACCAGCCACCCCCACGTACTCTAGTGGGGGAAGAGGTGGGAAGAAAACCGTAATTCAAGAGCTTTCATTTTAGAATTTTTGGAAACAAATTTTCTGCACGGTTGCATTCACAATGTACACGGTATTTTCAATAGCATAAGAAAAACATGTTTTCTATATATACAGGGGAAAAACAAATACTACACTGCAGGAATAAGTCACATATCAAAGTATTCAACCATATTTGTTTTGTGATAAGGCTACTGAGACATATTCTGAATGACATTTAAGGACAGAACTTGTTTGGGAAATGGGCATGTCTTCACAGGATAAACTCAGTGGAGCTGGTTTTGACCTATATATGCAGAAATTATAACTGTCCTGATACAAAGTGCTATTTTAGCTTCTGACTAAAAATCAAATGTATGACTGAGAGCAGGCTTTTTTTTTTTTTTAAGTTTTATTTATTTATTTGACAGAGAGAGAGCACAAGCAGGAGGAAAGGCAGAGGGAGAGGGAGAAGTAGACTCCCCGCTGAGCAGGGAGCCCGATGTGGGGCTCGATCCCAGGACCCTGGGATTGTGTCCTGAGCCAAAGGCAGACGCTTAACGACTGAGCCACCCAGGTGCCCCTAGGTCAACATTTCTTTCCAAGGAAGTAATGTCATGGTGTGGCCTGACCTGCTTTGGTTTGTAAGAACTTAATTTCACATTTATCTTATGGTTGCCTATTCATGCATTCTAAACACACATGATCAGGATGCCTGGGTGACTCAGTTGGTTAAGCGCCTGCCTTCGGCTCAGGCCATGATCCTGGAGTCCCGGGATCGAGTCCCGCATTGGGCTCCCTGCTCAGCGGGGAGCCTGCTTTTCCCTCCGCCTGCTGCATCCCCCGTTTGTGCTTTCTCTCTCTCTGATAAATAAATAAATAAAATCTTTAAAAACTAAAAAAAAAGGGGGGGCACCTGGGTGACTCAGTCGGTTAAGCATCTGCTTTCGGCTCAGGTCATGATCCCAGGGCCCTGGGATCAAGCCCCGCACCAGGCTCCCTGCTCTGCCGGGAGCCTACTTCTCCCTTTCCCTCTGCCCCCTCACCCCCCAGCTTGTGATCTCCCTTTCTCTCTCTCTCTGTCAAATAAATAAATAAAATCTTTTTAAAAAAATAAAAAATAAATTAAAATTTTAAAAAAAGACACATGATCAAGTTCAAATCCTACTAGAAGCAGAGCTTATACCTTCCTGACACACCTCCAGAAAATCATTACATAGTTAGCTCAGTTGGATATTCAAGCACTGCACAATCTGGATGCATGTGCAAAGAGGACTGGTTGGTCCCTTGCAATGAGACTAGAATTTTGAGAGTGGGATGTGAAGACCCTGTGGTACAAGAGAACAAGCCAAGTGTGTGAGCAAGGCCAGAACTTGGCTGCATCGAATATTTCTGGAAATAAGTGGATCGATCACTGGTTGGGACTTGATAATGTTTTTTAAAGTATTATTATGTAAACAGTTTCACTGAAAAGGCATTTTTTGTAATGGGATTTAATACCAAGATGAAAACTGATACATGGCCAGTCAAATATTTAAAATTGACGTATTTCTCACTGTATTTGTTACCTGAGAGTCACTCAGTATGACAATACAAGAACATATTCAGTTCCATATGCCTGCGCTATGTTAGAATTTTGCTGCTTCAAGAACCCTGAAAATATATAGCAGCTGCCCAAACTTAATTATAGTGGTGTTCCTTAAACTCAGTGAGAAATTCTATACAGCCTGGTTTCCAGGGTTAAAATTTAGATATATGCTCTGAAACTTTTCATATAAAATCTAAGCTTGGAGAGATTTGTGTGTATATTTGAGTGTTAAATTTCTTTAAAATTACTACTTATAATTTTAGACTACAGAGCCCTAAAAGTTAAAATTCTTTTTTTAACTACACCAACTTATGGAAGGGTGGGGGGAGAGAGAATTTACATTGACATGAAATAGTATGTATTGATAGTCTTGCATTTAGTAAATTTTCATTAATATTTGTTGATTTGATTTTTATTCCTCATTACAAAATAATATAAACTTAGAGGATTTTGCCTAGCTGTAATTTTAATCATTAGAAAAATTTGAAACATGAAATCAGGTTTTTAAAAATTTAGGTCTTAAAATTATGGATTTGTATAAACAACATTTTTTTAGGGATGATAAAGAACAACGTGTTCTTATTAGAGGATACCTCGTGGTGTTGCCATCAGTGAGTCATCTATCACAGAACCCAAAGTATTTTCCCCAAAGAACCCAAAGAAACACAATAAACAGGTAGGTCACTGGTTCTGACTTTGTACCTAGGATTTTCCTGTAAACCAACTCTGAGGTTTGTTTTCTTTTTCAATAGCCACACATAACAATGATATTAAAGTTGGCCTCCCAGTTCCTGACATGATGGAGGACTTGAATGGGTTGCCAGCTCCCTCTCCTGAGCCCGCCCCCAAAAATGATCCAGAGGGATGTATGTATTGAAGGAAGGAAGGCTGTGAGATCCCAGAATTGAAAATGAAAATTGTAAGGACTTCTTAGGGACCGAGAAGGTAGTTGGATCGCATTGTGGGGTCGGCGGGGGGGGGGGGGGGGGCGCGGTGTGAGACTAGAGCCACCCATCGCAGAGAGAGGAATGGCTAAAGGTAGCTTTCCAGTTACACTTTTCAGTCTCGCCAACATTTTGCTGGGAAGATCCTTCTTGATCCTGGCACCACGGCAGGATAGGAAACAATAGGAACAGTACCATCAGAGGATGCAGGGTAACATCGGTGTAGGACTCAAGCTCAGCTGTCATCAAGAGCAGATGACCACAGCCATAGGCAATAGGCATTCCATCCCACTTCAATCGCATGGGTTAATTGTCTAAAACCGAGGGAAAAGAGCAATTCCTGGGGTAGAGGGATACGGAGGTTTCTTGAGGGTCACGGTCACTTGAGACAAGGGAAGCACAGCAAACATAAAGAGAGCTGAGATTAGGGGCGCCTGGGTGGCTCAGTCGTTAAGCATCTGCCTTCGGCTCAGGTCATGATCCTGGGGTCCGGAGATCGAACCCCACATCATCGGGCTCCCTGCTCAGCAGGAAGCCTGCTTCTCCCTCTCCCACTCCCCCTGCTTGTGTTCCTGCTCTCGCTGTGTCTCTCTCTATCAAATGAATAAAATCTTAAAAAAAAAGAAAGCTGAGATTATAACCCAGAAGTTACTACTTACAAACTCAGAGATTCCCCCCAAACGCTCACACACACACACATCAATGGACAGTGGATGGTGGGAATTGGGTGGTGAGGGAAGTTACAGATAAGCAGGAAGCAAGAAGGGTGGCTAATCCCCGTGGTAATGAATTAGAGTTGGAGACACGAGTGTAAACTCCTACCTTCATAGAGATACTGGTAGTTGCATGAGTAAAAAATTTATTTAAAATGGTGAGTATTCTGGGGGCACCTGGCTGGCTCAGTTGGTAGAGCATGTGACTCTTGATCTTGGGGGTTGTGAGTTCAAGCCCCATGTTGGGTGTAGAGCTTACTTAAAAATAAATAAATAAAAACTGTGAGTAATCCAATGGGTTTTAATGTAACAGAAACATAAATTTTGTTGATGTTGATTTCAGATTCCACATTACAACTTAGCTTTAAGAAACTTTCCCTTGTCAAGTTTTGGGGTATTATCAAAAAAAAACCCCAAAAACCTATCCATCCTTACCTAAAAAGGCTAATCAAAGAGGCTCCCTGGGGCACCCCTTCTGCTTCTCCCTCTCCCTCTGCCTGCCGCTCTGCCTACTTGTGCTCTTTCTCTTCTCTGTCAAATAAATAAATAAAATCTTTTTTTTTTTAAGATTTTATTTATTTATTTATTTGACACAGAGAGACACAATGAGAGAGGGAACACAAGCAGGGGGAGTGGGAGAGGGAGAGGCAGGCTTCCCACAGAGCAGGGAGCCCAATGCAGGGCTTCATCCCAGGACCCTGGGATCAAGCCCCTAGTCAGGCTCCCTGCTCAGTGGGGAGCCTGCTTCTCCCTCTCCTGCTCCCCCCTGCTTGCACTCGCTCTCTCTCAAATATAAATTAATACATAAATCTTTAAAAAAATTAAAAATTAAAAAAATAAGAGTCTCCCTTTCCAACTTCATTTCTGTGTGAGCCTGAATTATTTTCATGTATTTCAACCAAACCATTTATTGCAACAGATTGACTGTAGAAGCAGTCATGAGAATACAGCTGTCTTGGATTAACCCAAACATTAAAGAAATTTGCAACAATAAAAAAACAATGCCACTTGTTACAGTAAATTATTTTTTGCTTTGAGAAATTTATTTTTTTATTAAAAATGTTACTGTGTTGACATGTAATGGACTTACAATTATTATATTTACCGTGCATATGATTAATCAGTGCTTTATAACTTTTTCAATTTTAATTTCCAATATGATAAATAACAACTGATATAACCCACATGAACCAAAGCTCTCTTGGGTTTTTGATAATTTTTAAGAGTTTATGGGGCACCTGAGTAGCTCAATCGGTTTAAGCATCTGCCTTGGGCTCACGTCATGATCCCGGGGTCCTAGGATCCAGCCCCGCATCAGGCTCCATGCTGAGCATGGAGTCTGCTTGTCCCTCTCTCTCTGCCCCTTCCCCTGCTCACGCTCTCTCTCGCTCAAATAAATAAATAAAATCTTTAAAAAAAAAAAAAAGAGTGTAAAGTCTTAACACCAAAAGTTTGAGAACTGCTGCATTGCACCAAGATGCTTCCCATGATGGATGATGGATATTAAAAAGAGAAAAAGACAAAGAGGTTGGCTTACTGTACTAATGCCACAGTTTCAAAGAAAAAAAGTACTTAGTATTTGCCACGCAGTTGGTACAAGCCTAACTTATGGACGGGGCACACCTGTGCTCATGAGCAGACGCCTCACCCTCCCCAAGGAGCCACTCTTCTCCACCATCCCCTCCAGTCTCTTCTTTCCTCCATATTGTTACTTCTCTGCCATTAAATAAGGATTTACCGCTCTCAACGTTTTCACTTTACATCACTGCCTCCTCTCTTTACCTCTCTCTCTCATCCTCTCTCTCTCACTACCAAATTTTCTAATTTCCCCCTGAGACTTCCTCTTTATCACATGGATTATTTAGAAGTGTGGAGTTTAGGGGCGGCCTGGGTGACACAGTCAGTTAAGCAACTGACCCTTGGTTTCGGCTCAGGTTGTAATCTCGGGGTCCTAGGATGGAGCCCCCCTTGTCAGGCTCTAGGCTCAGTGTGGAGTCTGCTTAAGACTCTTTCTCCCTCTCCCTTCGACCATCCCCCCACTCTGTGTGCTCTCTCTCTCTCAAGTAATTAAATAAAATCTTTTAAAAAAAGAATTAAAACCATTAAAATGGTTTAATTTCTGATTGATCGGTGATTTTTCAGTTATCTTTTTTTTTTAAGATTTTATTTATTTATTTATTTGACAGAGCGAGAGACCACAAACAGGGGGAACAGTAGAGGGAAAGGGAGAAGCAGGCTCCCCGCCAAGCAGGGAGCCTGATGGAGGGCTCGATCCCAGGACCCTGAGATCATGACCTGAGCCGAAGGCAGACGCCCAACCATCTGAGACACCCAGGCGCCCCTCAGTTATCTTTTATTTTTTTAAAAAGATCTTACTCTAAGTAATCTCTACACCCAATGTGAGGCTCGAACTCACAACCCCAAGATCAAGAGTTGCACGCTCTATTGACTGAGCCAGCCAGGTGCCCCCAGTTATCTTTAGGTTATTGATTTCTTGCTTAATTCCATTAAGGTCAGTCAACATATTTTTTATTATTGTAATTCTTTCATACCTGTTAAGATTTGTTTTATGACCCAGGATGTGGTCTATTTTGGTGAATGTTGCATTTGCGTAGAAAAGGATGTGTATTCTGCTGTCATTGGGCAACATGTTCTATAAATGTCAATTAGATACTGTAGGCTGATAGTGTTGTTCAGTTCTTCTATATCCTTGCTGACAATATAGTCTACTTATTCTATCAATCACTAAGAAAGGAGTATTTACATCTGTAACTATAACTGGATTTGCCCATTTCTCCTTTCGAGTCTGTCATTTTTTGCTTCATGTATTTTGAAGTTCTGTTTTAGTTGCATATACATAGAGAATTCTTTTGTCTTCTTCGTGATTCTTTTATCATTATGCAATGTTGTTCTTTATCCTTGCTAGTTTTCCTTGCTCTGAAGTCTATTTCATCTGATATTCATATAGCCACTCCAACGTTATTGTGATATATATCTTTTCCCATCCTTTACCTTTTTCCTTGCCTGTTTTATTATATCTAGAGAGGCTTTCTTGTAGAAAGCATACCTTTGAATCTTTTTTATAAATCCATTCTGACAACCTGTGTCTTCTAAATGGTGTGTTTAGAGCGTTTATATATAATACAGTAATTGACATGGTTGGATTTAGGTCTACTGTTTTATTACTTGTTTTCTTTTTGTTCCCTCTGTTTCTCATTCCTCGGTTTCCCCTCTCTATCGTCTTTTGCATTATATTAATCCAAATATATTAATTATCTTATATAATCACATATATATTTTTAAAAGATTTTTAAAATTTTATTTTAGAGAGAGAGCGTACATGAGGGGGTAGGGGCAGACAGGGAGGGAGAGGGATAAGTAGACTCCACACTGAGCACAGAGCCCCATGCAGGGTTCTATCTCACGACCATGAGATCATGACCTGAGCCAAAACCAAGAGTTGGAGACTTCACTGACTGAGCCACCAAAGTGCCCATATATATATATATATATATATATATATATATATATATATATATATACCTAAATATATACATATATACCTAAATATATATATACCTAAAAAAATTACATACATTATATATATATATACATATATATATATATATATATATATATAGGCTCCACACCCAACATGGGGCTTGAACTCATGACCCTGAGATCAAGAGTCACATGTTCTACCCACTGAGCCAGCCAGGTGCCCCTATATTAATTACAATAATATTGCTTAGTACTTCATTTAAATTATCCATTGAGTTTTTTATTATATCTCTTTACATATCTATTTAAGTGGTTACTCTAGGGATTACCATATACATAGTCAACTGAGCACAGTCTACTTAGAATCAATATTTTACCACTTCAAGTGAGATGTAGAAACTTTCCATCATATAGGTCCCTTTACCCTCCTCACTTTGTTGTACTTGTCTTATACGTTTCATTTCCAGACATTAAAATCCCATCATTCTATGTTTTATTTTTTATTGTTGACCTTCATAATATTCTAAAGAATCTAAGAGAATAATCATTTTTTTGAGAATAATCATTTCTTATATTTACCCAGATATTTACCATTTCTGTTGCTCTTCCTCTATTCTTTTTTTTTTTAATTTTTTTTTTAATTTTTTTTTAATTTTTTTTTTTAAATTTATTTGACAGAGAGAGACAGTGAGAGAGGGAACACAAGCAGGGGGAGCGGGAGAGGGAGAAGCAGACTCTCTGCTGAGCAGGGAGCCCGATGTGGGGCTCGATCCCAGGACCCTGGGATCATGACCTGAGCCGAAGGCAGACACTTAACGACTGAGCCACCCAGGCGCCCCGTGCTCTTCCTCTATTCTTGATATTCCAAGGTTTCCTTTGGTATAATTTCCTCGAGCATTTCTTTTGGAGCAGGTATTCTTGTGATGAACACTCTGTTTTCCTTCATCTGATAATATTTTTATATTACCCTCTCACTCCAGAAGGATATTTTTATTGGATATAAATTTCTGCATTAACCGTTCATCTCAATAGCCATTTTTAAATGTCTTTCTTGTCTCCATGGTTTATGAGAAGAAATCAACTGTCATCGTATCACTATATGTAATGTGGCGTTTTTCTCTGTCTGCTTTCTGTTTTCTTTTCAGATTTTATTTATTTATTTATTTATTTAAAGAGCACAAGCCGGGAGAGCAGCAAAGGAAGGGGGAGAGAGAGCATCTCAAACAGACTCTGTGCTGAGTGTCAAGCCTGACGTGGGGCTTGATTTCACAACCCTGAGATCATGACCTGAGCCGAAATCAAGAGTTGGATGCTTAACCGAATGAGCTACCCAGGTACCCTGACTCTGGCTGCTTCCAATATTTTTTCTTCATATTTAGTTTTGTGTAGTGTGATTATGATGTGTCTGTATGTGAATTTCCTTGCGTTAATCCTGGGTGACATTCACTGAGCTTCTTGAATGTGTGAGTTCATGTTCTTTGCTAAATTTAAAAAGTTCTCATCCATCATTTCTTCAAGTATTCTTTTTACACCACACTCTTTTTCTCTCCTCTGGGATGCCAATGAAACAAATCTTAGACCTTGTGATGTTGTTTCACAGATCCCTGAGTCTCTTTGTTCATTCTTTTTCAATCATCTTTCTCTGTTTTGTCCATTTTAGATATTTTTTATTGATCCATGTTCAAGTACACTGAACTTATCCTCTTAAAACTCCATTCTGTTATTGACCACATCCAGTAAATTTCCTATTTCTTTTCTTTTAATCTTTATTTCAAAATCTTGTTTGTCTGATATAAGTATGGCCACTCTGGCTTTCTCTTTTCTTTTAAAGTTTATTCATTTTTTTTAGTGATCTCTACAACCAATGTGAGGCTTGAACTCACAACCCTGAGATCAAGTGTCACATCTTCCACTGACTGAACCAGCCTGGCACCCTGTAAATTTCTTATTTCAATCACTGTATTTTTCAGTTCAAAAATTTCCTTTTAGTTCTGTGGGTTTTTTTAAATTTCTTTGCTGAAACTTTCTATTTTTCCATTTGTTTCAAGAGTATTTGACTTTCCCATACAAACAAAAATTGAGGGAATGTGTCACTAATAGCCCATATTGCAAGAAATTATAAAGACGTTTTTCAGAGAAAGGGAAAATTATATAACTCAGAAACATATCTATACAAAGAAAGGAAGAGTGTTAAAGAAGGAATACATGAAAGTAAAATAAAGGGGCACCTGGGTGGCTCAGTCGGTTGAGCAGCTGCCTTCGGCTCAGGTCATGATCCCAGGGTCCTGGGATCGAGTCCCCAGTTGGGCTCCTTGCTCAGCAGGGAGCTTGCTTCTCCCTCTGCCTCTGTTCCTCCCCCTGCTCCTGCGAGCTCTCTCTCTCCCCCTCTCTCTCAAATAAATCAAAATCTTTAAAAAGAAAGTAAAATAAAATCCTTTCTTTTTCTTATTCTTATTGATGTAACAGTTTGTTAAAGTAATAGCAACAACATATTTGGTGATTATAGCTTATGGGTAAGTGGAATGAATGACAGCAATGTTATAAGAGACGGGAGGGAGGAATTGGGAATATTCTGTTAGCAGGTGCCTGCACTACCTTTGTATTGCAACGAAATTGGATTAGCTGTAAATGTACATTGCAAACTCTAAGGCAACTACTAAAAAAAGGTAAAAAAAAAAAAAGTATGATTGATATGCTAAGAGAGGAGAAAAAAATGGAATTGCCTAAAATGCTTAATTAAAACCAGAGAAGGCAGAAAAAGAGAAGAAGACAGAGTATTTGCCCTTATTTATTGAACCATTGTTATAATAGATGCTTCAAAGTATTTGTCATAATTCCAACATCTGTGTCATCTTGGAGTTGGAATCTGATGATCATTTTGTTTTTTTCCCTTGCAAATGGAGGTTCCTAATTTTTCATATGCTGAGTAATTTTGGACTGCATTCTGCACAGTTTGAATATTATAGTATGAGACTCTGAGTCTTGTTTGATTTCTAAGGAAAATATTGTGGTTTTGTGTTTGTTTTCTTTTTTTATGTTGTTTTGTTTTTGCCTTAGGATGTAATAGAACTGGTTAGGTTTGAGCTGCAAGTTCCAACCCAGCTTCTGTGGGCTGTGGATCCAACGTCAGTTCAGTTTTCAAAATGTTCTCAGTGTTCCTTGGATTTGTCTCGCATATACACCACTCAATGGCCACTCTGAGACCACACAGTGGTCTAGTGGTCTTTGGTATGCAACTCAGAAGTGTGCCCAGGAGTTCACACACCGCTTTATAGGATCTCTGTCCCTGAGAAATTTCTGCCTCTCTGGGGCCCTCCTTCATAGTCCTCTGGCCAGCAAGCTGGGCTGTTCATTTTCCTGTTCTGATGCAACACTTTCCATCGTCTGCATATGGTGTGTAAGGGAGGATATATCTTTTCCTCTACCCTTCTAAGTTATAGCCTGGGGCCCCTGTAACAAAAAGGAGATTAACAAGAGGAAAATATACAAATGTATTTAATATAAGTTTTACATGACACTGGAGCCTTCATAAGGAAATGAAGACCCAAAGAAGCAGTTAAATCTGAGTGTTTTTATGCTAGGTTTGATGAAGAGTGGAGAGTCATGGAAAAATGTAAAAGCACAGAAAAGAGTATGAGCTAAGTGTAGTTAACTGGGGAAAATCGCAAGGTCTGGTCATTTGGATTCCTTTCAGCATCCCTCTGTCTTTGAAGATAAGGACGTTCCTTTTCTCTAGGTATTGGGAGGGCACCTCACACATGAGGGTCTATGACCTGCTTCAGAGGGAGGCCAGAAAGACCTTCCCGCACTTGCCACTTCTCAAATTTCTTCGGCTTGAAATACTCAATACGCCAACGTGCCATATTTGGGGGCAGCATATCCTGAACTCCATCATGGGCCGAGAGGTAGGACGGCAGAGAGATAGAAATAATGTTTATTTATTCTACACCCTTGGGGCCGTAGTTCCTCCACGTGGCCCAGTACAGGGCTGATCCCAGGCAACTTTCAAAACAGGCAAAGATGTCTTTGGCATCCTCCTACCATTTTACTAACACTTGTCTCTCTGATTTTAGTTATTTTAGGTGACTTCTAAAATCCCCACAGTGAAAGGCTCTTTTTTAAAAGTAATTTAACATTGTAAATAGCACAGTAGCTGGGGTTCAGGGTACCTTTCTTTGGACCCTGTTTTTATTTGGATCCTACTTATTAATTGGGTGACCTTAGGAAAATTACTTAAACTACCTGAACCTTACTTTCCTCTTGATAGTATTTACCTCCTGAGGTTGCTGTTTTATTTTATTTTTTAAAGATTTTATTCATTATTTATTTGTCAGAGAGAGAGAGAGAGAGCACCAGCAGCGGGGAGCGGCAGGCAGAGGGAGAAGCAGGCTCCCCGCGAGCAGGAAGCCCAACGCGGGGCTCGATCCCAGGACTCTGGGATCATGACCTGAGCTGAAGGCAGACGCTTAACCAACAGAGTCACCCAGGCGTCCCAGTTGCTGTGAGTTTTAAATGAGATATTGCATATAAAGTACTTAGCACAGTACCTGACACAGAGAAATAGTAAACGCTTAGTAAATAGGAGCTGTGACTTTTGTAACTTAAGGAAAAAAATTTGCTGTTCTGGGACAAATTTCAAATTTGTCTCATGATTATCTTTGTATGATTATCAAGCACGAAGCCTATTTTATAAATCATGTGCTTTTGAATTTTAGCACAGACGTTCTCACATGGCTTTAAACACCCAAATTCTACTTAGTACACACCAGCACCTTTATGTATCCTACTGAATGTATGAATTTGAATTAAGTGTCAAATCAAAGGTACAGAATCTAAACTGAATAGGACCCTATTTTACTTGCATTCACTACATTTCAAAGTATGAGTTTTACTGATCAGCATTTATTGCTCTTGTTCATGGTACTATTGCACATGTTTATTACCATGATTACACTGAATGTATTTAATTCTTACTTAGGATTTACTCATGTGTATGTTTCTTTTTTATTTTGAGGCAATGTTCTCTTTAGTAAGGCACAAATTCCAAAGTGATTTATTATTTTTTTAGGTAATCTCTATGCCCAACATGGGGCTCGAACTCACAACCCTGAGATCGAGAGTCGCATGCTCTACTGATGGAGGCAGCCAGGTGCCCCTTCCAAAGTGACGTAAAGAAGAAATACAGGCAATATGATGTTGAAGTCTGTGCTTCTGGAATGCACCTCAGTTACAGCAATAATAACTTGCATTTGAATACTGCTTTTATAATTTCCAAAGGACTTCCATAAAGCCTTTCAAAATTTTGTTAAATTGCATGTTTTAGGGGAGCCTGGGTGGCTCAGTCGGTTAAGCGTCTGCCTTCGGCTCAGGTCATGATCCCAGGGTCCTGGGACTGAGCCCCGCATCAGGCTCCTTGCTCAGCAGGAGGTCTGCTTCTCCTTCTCCCTCTGCCCCTCCCCCTGCTGTGTTCTCTCCCTCTCTCTCTCTCTCTAATGCATAAAATCTAAAAAAAAAAGAAAATTGCATGTTTTAGTCCCAACAGTGAAAAATCTGACTCCACTTAAAAAATGAACTGAAAAATCAATCTTTCATTTTTTTTTTTAAAGATTTTATTTATTTGACAGAGAGAGACACAGCGAGAGAGGGAACCCAAGCAGGGGGAGTGGGAGAGGGAGAAGCAGGCTTCCCGCAGAGCAGGGAGCCCGACGCGGGGCTTGATCCCAGGACTCTGGGATCACGACCTGAGCCGAAGGCAGACGCCCAATGACTGAGCCACCCAGGTGCCCCAATCTTTTATTTTTATACAATAGTATTTTTATTTTTACTAACAACCGTTGCATTTGCGCCATGGACAGACCCTACCCACTATCCCAGTAGCATGACCTTTTTTTTCCTTCATAAAATAAGCGTAAGACAGAAAACCATTTTCATGGGAGGCATCACACAACTAAATGCAAGGGATAAGAAACAAATAGCTTATTTAAACTGAGAAGGTAATTTAAATATAATTAGTCATTTTACGTTTGTAGAAGCATTCAACAAAAGATTTGTGGAGTGAATGGCCGGTTGAACTTTTTATTAATTTAAAAGATGAATTGCAAGAAGAAGGTAATATAAAATTGAATTTCTGCCACACATTTCATATGCTTCTGCTGGCTCAAAAACAACAGCCTGACACTCAACTTTTGCTGGCTCGCTCTTGCCTACCAAATGGGATACATTTGCTTGACATTTAATTTTTTCCATTCTCAGACCTCGTCTGATCTACCACTCCCCCCTTCAAATCCTCGATGCCAGCCCACCTGGACTGTTCTGAACTGTTCTTTTTTTTTAAAAAAAGATTGTATTCACTTATTTGAGAGAGAGCACAAGAGGGGGAGGGTCAGAGGGAGAAGCAGATTCCCGGAGCCCGATGTGGGGCTGGAGCCTGATGTGGGGCTCAATCTCGGGACTCTGAAATCACGACCTGAGCCGAAGGCAGACGCTTAACCGACTGAGCCACCCAGGCGCCCTGAACCGTTCTTTGTTCTATGAACACAGTCACACTCCCCCAGCTCAGGAACTCTGCTCATGTGGTTTCCTTTGCTGCAAATGATCTCCCTATTTCCAGCTTACCTGTGGAAGCCTATCTGTGTGTGTGTGTGCGCGTGCACATAACAACCATTTTTTAATGCTCGTGAATTCCGTGAGTCAGGAGCACAGACAGCACAGCAGACATGACTACCTCTTCTCCACAATGGCAGGGGCGTCCGCTGGGAAGACCTGAATGGCTCCTGTGATTCAATGCCTAGGAGCTCTAAATGTCCAGAGGCGTCTTCACTCACTGCAAATTGCTCTGCTGCAAATTTCACATCTGGCACCTGGGCTGGGTTGCCTGGAAAATTCTGCTCAGCTGAGCTGTTGACAGAAGCACCCTATTTAATAGGGACTCCCCATGTAGCCTCAGCTTCCCACAGCCTGGTAGCCTGGAGGTTCCAAAAGTTGAGTGTCTCAGCCAAAAGTCCTACCCATTCTTGAAAGCCCCCTCTCAGAGGCATGTCCCCCATATGAAACCTTTCCCTTTTTCCTCTAAGCAGATATGTTTGCTCTCTTTTGAAACATTAGTAGTTTCTTTGTGCCTCTCTTTAAGTACTTTTCTCATTCTGTCTTGGTTTTATAGCTGTTTTTATATTACCTTTTTCATTCATCTTATGCTCCTGTCTGTTCCTTAGGAGCACTTTGAGGGCAAGAACCAGGTTTTACTCATCCACATAGTCTCCAAAGCAATTAATAAGGTGCCTTCCCAGGATATCATACATGCTAGACAAATGTCTGTTGAATCAAAAAGGACAGAAAACCTAGTTCCCTAATCTTCCAGCAAGCATTTCAATTTCTTAAATATCCATAAAAAAAAAAAACCCACACTTTTACTTGATACATATATGTGTTTGGGAGTATCATGAGTTATGTCAAGCCATAATAATCAAACAGGAATACCATTTGGCAGTTGGCAAAGAGGAATCGGGTAACCACTGTGAAGTGGTTATTTCCAATCAACCATGCATCCATGGATGGTTTGTGAACCATGGTTAATTTAATATCCACACATGCTTATTAGAAGTATTCAGCCTCTTGCTATAATCAACGTGTTTATATATTTACAAGTAATGACTTTCTGGTTATTTTAATTAAGAAACCCTTCATTCATTAGGATTCTGTTGACTAATATAATCCCTTCCAATGGGGCAAACTAGTATTTATTGCAGTTGTAGGAAGAGCAGGTTGACAAATTGCCACAGACATCCGCAAAGAGGTCTTGATTAACCTGTTAGTGGAAGAATTAAATCAGATAAACATTCTGGAGAGCAATTTTGCAATAAATACCAAATGCATATCCTTTGATCTAGTAATTTCTCTTCTAAGAATTCATCCCCGTCATCTGCTCAAGTATATGAACCTGATATTAATGGAAGCACTGGTTATAAGAATATATATTTAGAATCAAGAGAAACATGTCTAATGCAGCACAGGTGAAATAAACGATGGTAGGGCCATACAGTGGACTGCTACGTAGCTGTTAAAAAGATTGAGGAAAAGGAATACGCAATAACTGAAAGATATCCATGATACATTATTTATCAAAGCAGCTGCAGGACAATATGTAGATCATGCTCCCATTTGTATTAAAAGCGAAACACCAATACATGTTTATAAATTGTAGAGGGGCGGCTGGGTGGCTCCCTCGGCTAAGCCTCCGGCTCTTGATTTTGCCTCAGGTCACGATCTCAGGGTTGGGGATCGAGCCCCGCGTCAGGCTCTGCACTCAGCGGGGAGTCTGCTTAAGGATTCTCTCTCTCCCTCTCCCTCTCCCCCTCCCTCCCACGCACACACTCTCTCTCTCTAAAATAAATAAATAAATATAAATACATATATTGTAGAAATGTAACCAGGACCAGAGTTGTGTCGGCAGGGGGAGGGGGAGGGCGGAAGGGAAGGCAGGGCTATATATAGTAGTTCTGACAACCAAAATGTGTTGTCAATCTTACTTAGAAATGGACTTCTAGGGGCACCTGGGTGGCTCAGTCGGTGAAGCATCTGCCTTCAGCTCAGGTCATGATCCCAGTCCTGGGATCGAGCCCAGCATCGGGCTCCCTGCTCGGCGGGAAGCCTGCTTCTCCCTCTCCCGCTCCCCCTGCTTGTGTTCCCTCTCTCGCTGGGTCTCTCTCTGTCAAATAAATACATAAAATCTTATTAAAAAAAAAAAAAACCAACGAAATGTACGTCTAATGTTAAGGAACTCCTCTCTTTCTCTGTCAATCGTCTCCCAGTGGCTGAGGCACCCATTTCCATTCTCTCTGACTGACCTCTGGGGAGCCAGTCCAGAGCCAATTCCCAGTCTGTCAATTCTGGCTAGTCCAATCAACTCTTTCTCGCGACCTCTCAGTTTTCTCCTCCTCTTTTTTTTTTTCATTCCCACTTTCTCTTACTGGTAGTCCAGGCCTCAACACCTCACCCCCCAGTTCCTGCAGTTGCCTTCTAGCGGATCTCCCAGCCCATGGTTTCTCTTCCTCCCTCTGTCCTCTACAGGATCCTCCTATTCCCCAGCCATGTGCCAGCCCAAGGCCTTCCGTGCTTTCCACTGGTACACGTTCCAACTCCAGAGGAAGGTTGGGCAGTCGCGCACCCTTCCACAGCCTGGCCCAGTCCAGGCATAACTCTCAGGCCCCCCACGTGGTGATGGGCTGACTCCTGGCCGTGGGGATCCCTCTCTGGAAGGCCCTTCCTGCCTTCCCAGCTCTCTGAATTCTAGTTATTCTTCAGTACCCACCTTCCCCACTATGAGAACCCACTTATTTTTCTGGACCCCAGCAATGTCTTCCTCATCAAACTCCTCATGCGTTACTTCTTATAATCTCTCCTTTATTGCCAGGTGAGGACCTCCCTGAGAGCTGTGGGGAAGCTCCTTCCTAGCGGAAACCACGTCTCTTACGCTGACTACGTCACCTGAATTTCCTCAGGCTTTGCCAGCACGCGTGTAGAGTAAAGTCACAAGAACCGATGCTTCCCTGACCCTTATCCCTATCCGCCTTTGTGGGACCCTGTCCTCCTGCAAAGCGCCCCTCACGTACTTCTGGGAGTCTCCAAGTGGCATCTCGCTTTTGCTCATGATTGAGTCCCTGTCAGCTGTCCAGGTCCACGACCATGTGGCATGCACCATTTCTGTCTTCATTTCCTGCTCTCACTCCCTGCCAGACACCAGTGCCTCCCACTGGGCCCCACCGCCGCTTCCACTGGATCCCACTGTGTTCACTAGGCACCAGCCTCCTGCAGACCCACGACAATTCTATTTCTTTGTGCTTGCCACACTGCTGTGAATCTAACAGTCTCTCACAGACATTAGCTGTTGAATAAAGGAGATATTCACTAGGACATGCTTTGATTTGCTTTTCTGGGGGTGGAGATAGGTTGCCCTGATTTATCCTCACGTTCTCTGCAGTCACCATCGGGACCTGTCTGCTGACACCGCGAGGTAGTTTTTCAGGGCTCAGGGTACACACCCTTCTGAGCTGTTGAGCCAAGTAATCCTACCTGCCAGGGTTGCCAGCCCAAATCAATGGGTCCTGCTCTGATGTGTTTTGATCCTTGTATGGAAACTTCCTATCTCTGGGTCTTCAAAGTTCAAATCCAAGTAGGAGTTGATCTCAAATTTCCCGAAAGGTCAGTTCACTCCTCAAACAGAGTTTCTTTGTGCCCATCTGCTAGGCCAGAGAGAGAGAGAGTTCCCTAATGCAGTTCTCATAAGGGGAGAATTGGAGAAGTAAAACAATCCACCTAAATGCTTTCTCTGCAAGGAGTGGCCCAGGGTAGTGCAGCTAGGAATGTACAAATGCCCAGCATGCAAGAGTGTGGTGGAAGGATGGTCAGAAGACTGTTTATGAGTGTTTGTTTCTTAGCGCTTAACAATATGACCATTCAGATGGCTCCCGGAGGCTTTGAAGTTAAAGCCCCTGGCAAAGAGAAGTGTTCACACTTGGGGCTTCAGTCCACCAGACCCAAGGTCAAGTAAACTTGGTGGTGTGCAAGGCTCACAATAGAGGCTCACATGGTAGGAGATCCATCTGGGCTCTCTTTTAAAAGACCTGAAAGAAGGATGCCTGGGTAGCTCAGTCAGTTGAACATCTGCCTTCGGCTCAGGTCATAATCCCAGGGTCCTGGGATCAAGTCCCACATCAGGCTCCCTGCTCAGCAGGGGCCCTGCTTCTCCCTCTGCCTGCAGCTCCCCCTGCTTGTGCTCTCTCTCTCTCTGTCAAATAAACAAATAAAATCTTTTTAAAAAATAAAATAAAATACCTGAAAGAATATGGAAATACTCTATCCTTATAAAAGCAGAAGGTAACTGTTTAGTCCTCAATAGTCTTAGTAAAGGAAATATTTTCAAATCATACAAATTGGGTTAGTAACTTCCTGTGACATCTAGCCATTGTTCAAATGTGACAGACGTAAGAAAGAAAAACAGATGGTCTGAAATGCATGGTCCTTTAGTGGCAGATACAGCACTAGATGATTCCAAACTGTTTGTAGCAGGTGTGAAATTTTCATGAGCTACTTTCATATAAACATTTTTGGAATTTCAAGGACATTTCTGTTATATGGGTCTCATTCAAGGAAAATACCATAAGTAATTCTTCATCTATACAAAGGAGAAACAGGGAGTGATTATTTGCCTAACAAAAGGATCTTCATCCCCTACAGAATACAGTTGACCTTCCAACAAAGGGGGTTAGGGGCACTGACAACCCTGCACCGTTGAAAATCCACATATAACTTTTGACTCCTCAAAAATTTAACGAACAGCTTACTACTGACTGGAAGCCTTACCAATAACACAAACAGTCGATTCACACACACTTTGTATGTTATATGTATTATATACTGTATTCTTACAATAAAGTAAGCAAGCAAAAAGAAAATGTTATTAAGAAAATCCTAGGAAAGAGGGGCGCCTAGGTGGCTCAGTCAGTTAAAAGTGTCTGCCTTTAGCTCAGGTCATGATCCCGGGGTCCTGGGATCGAGGCCTGCATCGGGCTCTCTGCTCGGCGGGAAGCCTGCTTCTCCCTCTGCCTCTGCCTCTCCCTCTCCCCCCACCCCCTGCTCATGCTCTCTGTCTCTCTCTCTCTCTCAAATAAATAAATAAAATCTTTTTTAAAAAAAGAAAACCCTAGGAAAGAGAAAGCACATGTACAGTAGTACTATTCAATATTTATCAAAACAAATCCACATGTAAGTGGACGCACGCAGTTCAAACCCATGCTGTTCAAGGGTCAACTGTAATATGAGATTTAATGTACACAAACATGTTTTCTCGGGGCCCTTGGGTGGCTCAGTCAGTTAAGTGCCCGACTCTTGATTTCGGCTCAGATCATGATCACAGGGTGCTGAGATCGAGCCCCGCGTCGGGCTCTGTACTGGGCGTGGAGCCTGCTTAAGATTCTCGTTCTCCCTCTCCCTCTGCTCCCCTTCAAATAAATAAATAAATAAATAAATAAATAAATAAATAAATAAATAAAATGTTTTCTCATAACATTTTTTAAATCCCACTCTCATGGACTCGTTTTGGATGATAAAAGTAAGGCTCATCTCTTCCGAGCGCTTGAGACTGGTATGTCAGTTTGTTCTGTTCGAGCCTTGCCCTCCTCCCATCCGCCCCTCATTTGGTTCTGGCAGCCCCGTGAGGGCAGAATTCTCCATCTCTATTTTGTTTCACCTTTACCGTGTGTGTGGTTTTGTTTTACGCCACCGTGAACATTTTCTTGTTGCAAACTATCACAGTGACTGGAAGTCTAACATCGGAGAGTCTCTCTATCCTGCTCTACCTTCACAACTTCTCTCCATCGAGTTAAAGGTATCCTCACATTTCATAGAAACACCCACTAAGGGGTGGTGGTGATCTTTTCAGCCTAGAGAAGTGGTTCCCAAGCCTGACTGCGTGTCAGAATCACCTGAGGTTGCGACAAATTCAGGTTCCAGAACCTCACCCCGGACCCACTGAATCAGAGTCTCTGGCAGGAAGAAACTTCGGGAGTACCTATTTCAGATGGCACTCCTACTCCTACCTCGGGGAGAGGACTCTGCTCTTCCTAATTCCTTCACTCGGGAACTTTAAACAGCACTTTACAGATGCTTGGAGGGTGGCACAGAGATAACTGAGGTAGGAGCTTTCAACGACTAGCTCATAACTTATAATCCACACCCCATTCCCAGCCCACCTCCTGGCAGGGTCCTGCTGGCAGGTGCCAGCTCCAAATGCACACCAACAGGAATCTTCTGGAAGTCTCATGCTGAGGATTCCAGATCCAGCTCCTCTTGGCACCAGCAAAAGGAGAAACTCCCCCTCTCCTGCCAACTTAGATCACTGGCCCACTTTCCCACCCCAAAGTGGTTGACATTGAGATTCTTTATTTCCTCCTGGGGAAATCCCACTCCTCCTCTCCAGATACCATGACCCAGACAGATAATCAGGAGTCCACAGTCCATTCTCCAAAGGCTGGTACGTTTCGTCTCAAATAATACCAAGGGGGGGGGGCATCTTTTACCTAGGCTAGCCAGGTCCGCCTCAGTTCCTTGTCACAGCCTCTCCTCCCATTTAAGACCAAGGAAAATTCAAACCTGCACACCTCTCTTGCCACAGACTAATCGCAACTCCAAATCTATTGAGAGAAAATCCCAGGGCAAAAAGCGATACCCATCTTGGGGTGGGGGGATCCGAGCTTAATCCATCTTTAGAAAAAGGGAAATTCTTTAACTCTATTGGAGAGTAGTTTGTTTAAACCCAATTTACATCACCAAACAGATTGATTAGCATCTCACTCTGAAGTAAGTTTCCTCCCGAACAAAGGCTTTTTATGACAAAAGTTGCTCATTGAGGCGGAGTTCCCCTAAACAAAGCCAGGACCTGCTCCCCTTGAAGTGTGTCCCTTCCAGGCCCCTCACACTTTTCTTCCTATCTAAAGCCTATCCAGCTCAAATCCCTCTTCTTCCTGGAAGCCTTCCCTGACCATCCTTGGACTACCCGGATGCCTTTTTTCCAATGAATCACGACCGTTGTTACCTATCCTGTTCATCTGGCAATCGCTCATATACATGGTCTTAAGACTTGACACTATTCTTGTATTATTGCCCTGAACTTTCGAGTTCTTTTACCATTTAAATCTCGGCATAAATATCTGTTACCACCCCCACCGCCCCCACTTGCCCATGAACTACTCGAAAGAGTGCCAACGCGCGCATCTCTCCGGCTTCTTTTAGACTATCTAGAGCCACTTCTGTCTTCCCCTCCAGCACTAGCTCTGTCTGTGCTTGTCACACAAGTAACCAGTGCGTGGTTGACAGGAATCATCGAAAATATCCTGCTGCTCCCAACAACGTCGATGAAAAGTTGGTATCATGTTCAGACCTCACAACAGCCCTAGATGGCCGGTGTTGGCATTAACCCCATTACATTGATGAGGAAACTGAGACCCAGAAAGGGAAGCAGATGGCCTGAGGTCACACAGCTGGGTCAGCCAGAAGCAAGTCTAAGCTGGCTCCCAAAGAATGTTCTCCCACCTATTATTTCTAACTACTTCCCTAGGGGTCTCTTGACTGGCCCATGAGATGTGTGGAAAGGTATACTGCAAAATAAGTTCGGGCCTAAGGGAGGAGGGGCTTATGTGTCAAGCTATGAAATGTGTACTTAATTAGATAAACCACGGGGCACCACTCAAGGCTCCTGAGCGCAGAAAGGACAGGATCGGTGTTAGGTGTTAGGAAGATGAATCTGAGGAGTGATGAGAGCCTGCAGGCGGGGAGGACCAGTTAGTAGGGAAAGACAACAGTCCAGATGAGGCAAGACAGTGGAGTGGACTGATCATGAATATATTCCTCCTCAGCCAACTTCTGGAGCCAAAGGAGGGAAGAAAAGGTAACCTCTCAATATTATACAAAATGAACATACTTTTCCTTGGCATTTCCTTTTCTCATGTCTCTTCTGATTCTGGTCTCCTCTCTCCCCTTGTGACTCAGCTACAGTCACCAACATGGGACTCTTCTGTTGGATTTTGAATTTGTTTCTAAGGAACACAAACATGTAAAAGTTAGAATTGTAATGATCCCAACTTGGAGCACAGCCACAGTATTCTATGTTCGGGGCTGGAATATAGTAAAACCTGCCCAATGTTTCTGCCCGAAGCTCAGACACTTGAGCTTGAATAGCGCCTGAGAGAAAGATACTAAAATTAAAGATGACAAAGTGGGAATCAGGAACCTCTTTTGAAAACAGTGTGTTAAAGGAAATAAGAAAGGGGCCCCTGCCCCCCCCCCCCCGGCCGGCTCAGTCAGTGGAGCGTGGGACTCTCGATCTCGGGGTTGTGAGTTCAAGCTCCACGATGTGTGTAGAGATTACTTTTTTTAAAAAAAAGGGGGAAATCTTAAAAAGAAAGAAAGAAACAAAGAAAGAAAGAAAATTAGAGATATTTAACTTGCATTCAAGTTAGGAATTTGGACCACATCTACAAGTTTAAACAAAAAGAAAGAATTGCATGTCCTTTTTTTCGAAAGGAGGACATAATCTACTAATTTTAAAAACATCTGAACACTTAAACTTTTTTTTTCAAAACCTAATGCAAACATGAGTATTTTCTCTCCTACTCATTCTCTGACCTCTCCTATCAGCCCTCCTCCAGCTGGATTTTTCCAGATCTCTTTTGATAAGCTTTATTTCTATAGCTCCAGAAAAGCGCGTGGCTAGATGCTCCTCAGACAGCCGTGATCCTATGAGCCCAGATGACGAAGACCCACTGCAGTCTCATGATTTACACATCAAATGCCTTTCAATAGCTTCACATATTTGGGATTACTGATGCTCCAATAACGCATTAGGCACTTGCGGTGGTATTGAAGCCACAAGAAAGGAATATTACTTTATTAATACATGGTTGAAGATGTGCTCTTTCATGGAGGGAAGGAAACACACACAGTAAAAAGCACATATGCTCTACTTGTCTGACATCAAAGAATCCAGAGTAAACCTCATCAGACAAAATGAGCACAGGACCGGGCACCACGGTGCGCGCGGTCTTTCTGGTTGCAGTAGGGGAATGGTTAGTCACAAAAAGGGTTGCTCTAAATCGGGAAACTCTCCTACTTACTGCATTCTGAAAGCTTTACTGTACCGTGCCTCTATTTAGTGTGCAGGGTATAATAAAATCCATGTGTGAATGTTTATATTTTAAAGATGTTGCGCTCCAATATGTTCTGAGTTAGGGCTTTTGAACATACTGTATGGATTCAACACAAAGCTAACTGAAGGACTAATCTTCCCATTGTTACACTTTAATTAGTGCGACCTGTCATTACAACTTTTTATGATGGAAAGTATCAGGCCTTTTATCTTACTTTTAAGCCCTATTCTGAAAACAGCAGAAAGGGAACTGAAAAGACAAAGGAAATTGCATTTTATGGAACAATAAGGGGAGTCTTTAAAAATCCAGGGAAGTTCACAAACTGCCAATGAAATCTAGTTGGAGGCACCAGCACTAGGAAGATGGCCTGTTACTGAGGATGCAATATTAGACGCCGGCTACCTCCTTAGTCCTCTCCAGAATCCAAAGTCTAAGAAAGAATAAGAACATTTCATTACAGCAGCCCATAAGGGTGGCCTCGCAATTGTATCACTTACTGTGTAGGAATTTAGAGACGAGGTCCAAAGCTCTTAGGTCCTCCTCTGTCACACCTGTGTCCTCTTTACCAGCAGATTCGAGTTCTACAACAAATGCTTATTACAAATTTATTACATTGATTTCGTTATTTGTTTCACTAAATATTGTCCTGGCCCTTTTAGTCGGAAGTTGGACACTGAAGAAACACAAAAATCAGTACTAAAAATAGCACCAGAAATTAGAAGATTTACAGAATTAGCCGGAAATTAAGACCCACGACAACTACAAATGTGACAGCTTGAGCTACTTTTATTAGATGAGCCAGATTTAGCAAACTTGACATCTAAGTAAATAATGCCCTCCAAACGTTCTCAGGAAATGGTGACTTAAGAGAAAGAAAGAAAAAGAGCTAAAAAAGCCAGAAGCCACAGACAAAAATAGGGCTTTCTGATTTTGTGTAATTCTCTTCTGCAAACACTATTTATGTAAACATTATTGTAGTTTGTCCTCAAGACAGAAGAGGCTTGATATGAATTAACGTGCTGTTTTGAGGAAATGTGCATGTTTTGAAAGCACATGGGACAAAAAAACAAACACAAAGTTGAGAATGCAGTTTTTCTCTTTTGGAGTGAAAAATAATTGGTTATTGCTAAAACAAAAATGCAAAAGTTAAGTCAAGGGTACACTCCACTTCTGTGGAGTGAAAAAAATAATTGGTTACTGCTAAAATACCTTTCCTTCACTCTTTCACTATTATCTAATTTGGGGCAGATTCAGTTGGTTCACTTTGTGTCTGACTTGGAAACCAAAGCTTTAAACGGAGATAAATTGAGAGCTTTTCAAAGCAGAATCGGAAAAGGGGTGGGGGGCGGGGGGGGGGGGGGCTCTGAAAACAGGGAGGATGCCGCTGTACAAAATTCCGGCCTTAAAAATTCCAACACACATGCCAATTTATTCCCTTTCTCCACTCTCTATCTGCAGTTTAAAGCTGGACAAAAAAAAGCACTACCACCACAACAAAAAGAAGCTGGCTCCTACATCAGAAACCCAGTTCGAGGCCCACACCAATTCTAGAGCTCTCTTCAGTCCCACTCAAACCCCAAGGGGATGAGAAAAGAGGGTAACACAGAAGAAGAGGGGGTGGTCTTCTCTTTTCCTACCTCTCCCATGACCACCCCCGGTTTGTCTGGTTAACTGGGGAAGGAGAGCCGAGGTGTGCCTTTGGCATCCATAGTTGGGTCACCGCACCTTACTAGGGTTCCATCATCTGACTACACTGTGAATTAAAGTTGAAATAGAAGAACTGGCGAAAGCTTTCTGTGAGGTAATCCAGAGACTCTAACTAGCACTGATTCTAGAGAGAAATAAATTGAGTTTAAAACAACCTAAAATCGGGGTGCCTGGGTGGCTCAGTCAGTTAAGCGTCTGCCTTTGGCTCAGGGGCTCAGGTCGTAGTCTCAGGGTCCTGGGATCAAGTCTGGCTTCCTGCTCAGCAGGGAGTCTGCTTCTCCCTCTCCCTCTGCCCCTCCCCTGGCTCATGCTCTCTCTCAAATAAATAAATAAAATCTTTAAAAAATAAAATAAAATAACCTAAAACCTTTTCACTAAATATTGTCCTGGCCCTTTAAAATAAAATAAAATAAAATAAAATAACCTAAACCTGGCTCAGTCAGTAGGGCATGAGCCTCTTGATCTCGGAGTTGTGAGTTTGAGCCCCGTGTTGGGGGTAGAGTTTACTTTAAAAATAAATGAATGAATGAATTTTAAAAAATAATAACCTAAAACCTCAAAAGGAAACTTTGGAACATAACTCATTATTTGTTGGGAACTGCCCGTATTGAAAAGACTCAACTGAGACACTCAATGGCTCACAAAATGCAGATGAACTAAGTGTCTCTACTTGCCACATTCAAACAGGTATCATCTTTAATATAACGGAAAGGCAATCCTTTGGCACCCGTAATGCTCAAAGTTAACTTTAGACTTGGCTTTTTGCTCCAAATAAAGCTGTTGGAATGCCCATCTAAAAGAAATATGGGATAGGTGAAAGAATTATTGTTCTCATTGCAGAAAAAACAAGAGCATTATTTTCCGATTCAGGAAGTGCCAGAATTCTTAAGACAGCACAGTATTTATAATGTTACCATTTTTAATATGTCATGATCATTGACACAGAAAGCTGCAGAAACCCGGAGGAGGACTTTTGGCATAATGAATGGGAAATGATCAGAAATACAAAAAGACTTGGGTTTTGCATTTAAGTTAAATGTTAAATCAAACAAACACATGCTGAGGAATCTACCCCCTGCTTGTAGAAACCAATTTGTCCTCAGATCCACATCTATGTGTCTCTGGATGGTTGGCAGTTCTCCGTTGGCAAAATGAAGTAGAGAAAATTGAGACAATTGTCCACACTGGAAAAAAAAAAAAAGTTTGCCTCGGACAAAAGTCAAATCGGAGTTTATTAATTGAGCAGGCCATAGTGATATCCTGACTCTTAAAAGACCACAAGTAGATAAATTGATAGTAAGGAGTTTCAAGAGTTTTGGTTTTTGCCATTCTCTATGAAATAGTTCTAAAACTTTCATATAGATCAGATTCATCTGGAACACTTGTTTGAAAGGCATATCCAAGCCCAGGCTCTGACACTGAGAAGCTGGACTTCATTTATCTAACCTGGGTCCAAGAAATGTTGCTCTTGTTTAGGTAGGCTCTACACCCAACGTGGGGCTTGAACTCACGAGCCTGAGATCAAGAATCGCACGCTGAGCCACAGGCTGAGCCAGCCAGCTGCCCCCCAAGAAATTTTCATACAGGTGATCCACAAGCCACACCCATCAGGCGGCCCCATGGGCCTCATAGTTCTGTGAAAATACCTAAATAAGCAAAGATAAAATGCCTACTAAGTTACCTAGTATATTCCATGCAAGCAAACCTTGAGTTAGTCATCCATTCATTCGACACTCACTAAATTGGTGGACGTTGTGCCAAGCCAGGCACAGAGTAGGTGCAAAACTCAGTTTCTTTAGCACCCAGTTATCTGTACCATCTCCTGAGTCCCCACTTCATTTTGTCCCTACACAACATCAGCACATCCAGTTAATTTAATGAATCAACTAATTTAAATATATATAATAACTTCGCGATTCGTATTGAATGTTTTCTGAAATGACTGAAGTTTTGGCCTGAGTTACATATAGCTGGTCCTCTGACTTTCAGAATGCCTAACGAAATCAAGGAGGAATGCAGTGAAAAGTCTTGCCTGAGAACATAAGTAGAGAAGTTCCTGGAATGGTGGAATGGTGGTCAGGTTATGCCCTGAATGAAACCTGTGCTTGTGGCTAATGCCCAACCTGAGGATCAGTGCGGTCCTCCGCTTCTTTCATTCTAGACAATACATGTAAAACTCAAACATAAACACTCGAGCCACTCACAGCAGTTGCAGCATTTTTCTCACACGGAAGAAATGGGTTTTAACCACCTATTTTAGCTAAAGAATGCTCTCTCCCGATTCTACCAGGAACTTCAGTTTTGAACACCAGACTACTGTGAACACGTACTTTTCATCTAATTTGACGTATATGCGTGAACACACAAGCCACGACTCCTTTATTGAACACCGTACATGCACAAGATAAGTTTCAATTAGTGCAGGCTAGGAATCAATCCTCCCCCACCCCAACAAAAACTGCCCGAGGCCACACATTTAAAGAAATGAATGCAAATTGAAAACAATTGCACATTACCTTTTCAAAATGATTTAACTTTAATTAACATATTTATATTATATGTGGATGCTCAATTTAAAACACTTAAAAGGAGCAAGTGTAGAAGATGTGATAAAATATTTATTGTGTCTCAGGATTTTGCGTTTAGCAATTACCAATTCATTTTCTGATTCAATATTTGCCCAATAGAAAACTGGATGGGGGGCGCCTGGGTGGCTCAGATGGTTAAGCATCTGCCTTCAGCTCAGGTCGTGATCCCGGGGTCCTGGGATCGAGTCCTGCATCGGGCTCCCTGCTCCGCGGGGAGCCTGCTTCTCCCTCTGCCTCTGGCTCTCTCTCTCTCTCTGACTCTCATGAATAAATAAATAAAACATTAAAAAAAAGAAAAGAAAAGAAAACTGGATGGTTAATTTATAAATTCAAAGTTGTTTCTAGATTTTTCTTTTTTCTTTTTTGAAAATAGGGAAGGGGTTCTTGTCCTGAGTCCTGATTTTCAAGTAGTTTATTCCAACTACTCACTTAACCAAAGTGATTACAGTTTAAGCCCACACAGAAGCATTTGGGTTTAAATTCAGTGTTCAAATAGTTGTGTTATACAATTAGTCAATATGCAATTACAGGGAATCTAATGGAGCCAGATGCATGCGGTCCGGACACAAGCAAACTACAGATTAAGACTTTCTCAGTTTTAAACATACAAAAGCAAATTATGCGGTTAAACAGGGCTCACTAAAGAACCGCATCCATTTTTAACCAGTCGGACCATGTGAATTTTCATTTCACCAGTTCAGAGAGATGCCTTAAGGCACTGAAACTTTCAACACTTATAAAAGTAGTATGAAGTTTCAAGTACCCAGAGCACAGACAACCCCCAAAAGTTATCCTTAATGTTTTTCCTAAATAAGGGTTTCTCTCCCCTCCCCCACTCAATTGCTTTCACAACAATGTCTTATCAGAAAGTCTTGTGAGAAAGCTTCCCTGCCGGCTCATTCACAAGATTAAATCTAGTGCCTGGGACAGAAACATGGTGTTTCAGTGTTCAACGACATAACATCCAATGGAAGAAGCTTCATTTCACATCCTTGATATACCCGCACATCAGGCTCAAAAACCACGGAAGGCTCAGAAATGATCAAGGAATAGACGCCTGATGGAACAGATGCACAGATGCTGTGCTGGAAGAAAAGACAAATGCTGAAGTGCATAATGATTTTGAAAAGATTTCTTTATCAAACATGTCATTTGTTTGAAAGACCAGGGTTGTTGGCATCAGATGTGGGGTACCAGCTTGTTAGCAAAGTGAAACATGATGGCTGCGAGATACTGGCGATTGATGAATCAATTGAAATCACTGATGTTGCTCAACTGAACGTCTTCATTTACTACCTCAATGGTCAGGAGTTAAGGAAACACCTTTTGTTTGGGGTTATCACCACCACCAAGATGTCACATCTCAGTGAATACCCTGGCTAAATATTTTTTATAAAGACTAGGGAAGTCCCCAAAGGAATGTTATCAGCTGGACAACCAATTACATACTCTGTTGGTGATCAGCTGCAAAACTATGACACGAGCGATCTTTTCCATGTTAGTTCTGGCTGGGTAACATTAGTGAATCATCGGTAAACAAGTCCTATGCACTGGATTCCTATCGAAATGTTACAATGCATTTACTCATCTTGTATCACAAATTGCCTATTATTGACTCTGGGACATTTACAGAGGGAATTGTTGGCAACAACATTTTTCTCATTGCACCAATGAAGTTTCTGATGATCTGATTGAAAACAAAGAGGACTTTTTTTTTTTCCCCCCTAAGGAAAGGCAACAGGAGCAGGAACACTTCTTTAAGAATCAAAGAGGGTGTTCTCCTGCCTGCCCCTGCACCCCGCCCCCTTCCTATTTTACCAGAAGACCTGGAAGGCCGTGCTGACTGATTTGATCCCTGTGACTCTAGACTAATGTCACCTATAGGAGGATCCGCCACGGAAGGCACTACAGCGCTGTCAGGTTTGAAACTGGTCATTTAATATAACCTCGCTCTTACTAAGTAACCGACAACAAATACTCAGAACAAATTGAACAAGGCCGACCCCCCCGCATCTAATAGGGCAAAGTCCAAAAGAAATAGACAAAAGTGATAAACCAGTTTCGGAAGGAATAATGAAAAGTCCTCCAGACTCCATACAAAAGCCATTATCATTCAGTAGTACAACCTCTCTGGGAAGCTCCAAGTCCCCAAAATGAGTGGGAAGGAAACACACACTTCCCACTCAGTTCATCCGGGAAGAGCTTAGTGTGTTTGGTGTTTCTGTTTGGTTTTACTGCATGAATAGACCCATCACTGAGAAAAAAATAACGCATTTCATAATGCTGTAATAGAGCATTTCTTCACCTTCAGTCAGGCCTCAGTTTTAACATAAAATAATCAGGTTATCCTTTCAAAACATAAGAAAACCAAAAGGAGGGGCACGTGGGTGGCTCAGTCGTTAAGCATCTGCCTTCGGCTCAGGTCATGATCCCAGGGTCCTGGGATCGAGCCCCGCATCGGGCTCCATGCTCAGCGGGAAGCCTGGAAATTGAGCCCTGTATCAGGCTCTGTGCTAGGCTCGACACCCCCCCACCCCTCCCTCAAATAAATAAAACCTTTAAAAAAAACGAAAACAGGGCGCCTGGGTGGCTCAGTCGGTTAAGTGACTGCCTTCGGCTCAGGTCATGATCCCAGGGTCCTGGGATCGAGCCCCGCATCGGGCTCCCTGCTTGGCGGGAAGCCTGCTTCTCCCTCTCCCACTCCCCCTGCTTGTGTTCCCTCTCTCGCTGGGTCTCTCTCTGTCAAATAAATAAATAAAATCTTTAAAAAAAAACAAAAACAAAAGTATGGCGGTAAAGTATTAAGACTGGTGGCTGTTGTTTGTGTTTTTATCTTAGGTGAGGCCATAACCTAGGGAGTCCCTAAACTTATTCTAAGGATGCTGACATCGCTCAAAACGTTTTGGGGACCCTTCTTTGAGAACTGCTTCCAAAGCTAGCTTCTAAGCCCCATAGGGAAATTGGTCTCATTATTCTACAGTCACATCCGCATAATACTAACATAAATTTAGTAGGGGGAAACTGAATAATTTAAGACATCATACGATTTAATCTTTTTGTTAAACGTGAATGCCAATTTTCACATTGTAAAATTGTCATTTGCTCTAAATACAGTAAGAATCAAGCTGTTGACTAAAGTAAAATTTTATCAAATTAAAAGTAAACCACTAAATTACTATGTTTACAGACTCTAAGTACACAACTTATTTTTATCTAAGAATAAGTGTATTCATTGGAAGATAACTTACAACAGGCATCTAATAACACTTCACTTTTACGTGTTTAAATATTCATAGCTATGTTCATAAACCCACATGCCCGATCTAGCAATTATGCTTATGAAATGCAGTATTTCTTATATACCCTAAGTCTCCATCTATTTTCTGAAAACGGCATTCATTTGCACCCCAGTACAAATCACTGCGTGTTTTTAACAAAATAATCCATAATAGTAAAACTAGGAAACTACCCCAAAGCAAGAGGAAAAGAAGGGAATTCTCATTTGTTCAGGGATGACTGTGTGCCAGGTTCTTTATGGACTTTTTGTGTTAATCCGTAGAATAACCCTAGGAGGTATTATTATCCCAGGGCAGCTGGCTCATGCACAACTTTGTAGTCTACCTTTCCAAGGGCTTTTTAAGTAATCCCATTATAATACTCCACTGCCTGTCTGAAAGAACACAGTTCTTGTTCTTAAAAACAAAAACAAAACAAAAAATTCTACCGGCGTTGGTATAGTGGGATATAAAAATGTCCAATTTTCGGGAGCTGAGAATCAAAGAACGATAGTCTTTCTTGACTGGCCTATACTCCTGCTCTTAATGTAAATGAACAACCAAAATCAGAGGGAGATGAGCCGCTTTCCCACTACTTAAAAATTACAGTATCATCAGTCTACTTAGAAATTTTAATAAAACTGGATCTAAAGAACCAATAGCGATATACTCTATCAGGCTGCAATTTACAATACCTCTCACGGCGTAATCACGTCAAATAAATAGAATGATGGCCACTCGCAGATTACATTAGATTACAGAGGTTCAATTTAAAATGAGAAATCAAGTATCTGGAGTTCGAAGAATTTCTCTTAAGTGTCTTCATCTTCTCTAACACTACAGTTAATTAACGACAACTTGTTTTAATAACACCTATATTCCATGATTCGGTAAGTGTCCTAATCAATGGTTGCCAAGTTGTCTACCCCAAGAACCACTTTGGGGCTCCTGAATAAAAGACATGTAATGTGCCGTGCTATAACATCTGCTCTCCAGAGGCCCTCCTTTCTTCTTCAAGGCCATCTTTAGCTTTGTCTTTCTCTCTCTTTCTCACCCAAAGAGTGGTATGCACAAGCTCTTGGTCCTCCAAACTCCTGCCTCCCGTCCTTCCTTCTATTCACCCCTATCAATCCTCGACTCTGAATTTTTCCCCTGACTTCCCCAGCACCTGGCCCCGAGTCCCTCTGGGAAAACACTGTGAGCTCAAAACAGTTGGCTGAGTTTTGTTCAGTGGGTTTGTTTGGTTGGTTTTTTTTTTTTTTTTTTTTTTGCTCAGTGAAAGCCCCAGCTATATCATGAAAAATGTGATAAGAATATAAAATTGTCCCAATTCAACAGGTTAATCAACATTATTTAGGAGTTCTGGTTGTCACCGTAATAAAACAATGATCACAAAAAATTTTAATGGTTTTATTTAAGTCAAACAACAATTGTAGGGATCCTGGGTACTGCTTCTTGAACACAAACATACAAAGTTAAAACAAGCATTCATGTTTCTAATTTTAAACACTTGAGCTCTACATGTGGAATGCAGATATTTGAAAGAGATTTTCAACAAGGTCAACACAATGCATGAGATAATACACACTGGGTTATGAATTAGGCCAGTCTTCACCTCCATCTTCCCACTTAAATCCTAAAGTGGCAGGGCGCCTGGGGAGGGGGGGAGAGGGGGTGGGGGGAGCATTTTTGCTTTTTCATTTCACAAATGATTGCTCAACACAGACTGAAATACACCAAAAGAAGAAAAGAGTCTTTTTATACGTCGGGAAGAAGCTACTACTCTTAAAATGATCACTTCAGGGTAACAGACATCCAAATTGATGTGGTTTTCTTTGAAACCTCATCAGTAAATCATTTCTTGCACAGTAGGCTCGGCATTAACCCTGCATTTAGGATAGGTAGTGTTATGGAGGGCTGGCTGCTGCATACCAACGTCAGTATCAAGTTCTTCGTCAGGAATTAGAGACTGTCCCGGATACCAAGCAGGACAACACTGGCAAAAAAACAAAAAGTGAACTGCAGATAGGTCAAAACAAGCTATATTTACTCTTAGAAAAATGTCTTAAATTGTTACTGGCTATGTTGTTTTAAATGCTAGTTTATAATAGAACACAATGGAATCTTTTCTTTTTAACACCATACATTCAAATGGTCTTTACGTACGTTGTGTTACAATGCAACACATTAGACAGCATACACATCCTATTAGGGATCGAACATAATAAACTTGCCATCTGGTGCTGGCTATTTCTACAGTTACCGTAAGGTCACATTTCTCTCTATTCATCAGATTAGTCAACAGGTTGAACTATCATCACATTAAAAATATGCAAAAGTGTTTGCTTTGTTGTATGATTTTTAAAGAAAGATATTTTCTTTCGTTTTAAGAGATTTTGTTGAAACCAGAGTTTCTTGAATCCTATTCAAAGCTGTTTTGCTCCTGTGTTATTATTAAGAGTCCAAGTACGCTGAACCACTCCCCCTTTTAATGCTTCCTGCATACTTAGTGTTTTTCAAGCTGTAAATTTCAATGGTTATGATAGAAACCAAGCCTCAGTGGGAAAAGCAGTGCCCTTCAGAGTCCTCAAACAAATATAAGAGTTCTACCAACTTATCACTCATCCAGTTTTGCAGAAATTCCATTCACATAATTCCTATGCAAATCCGCCAGTTTTACCATATCAAATGACCCAAAGAACACCGCAGGTATCCGGGGGAGACAGTTCACCAGTGCATCTTTAGCTTGATTTTAATGCCAATTTAAGAGACAATCCAGGCTCTGTAGTTCTTAGAGAGACAAACTGCCTAACCATTAGCTAAAGCTTTTTCAAGTTGACGAACTTTTCATTTTTCACACTTTCGGTACCAAGAGATTTAACCAGGGAAAAGCTCAAAGCTCAGGGTTCAAACTACAGCATGGAAAAATAAAGTATAGACCAAGCACCATCTACTTCCTTTGATCTCTCAAAGATGTCAATACTCCATTCCAGTGAGGGGGTGGGGGGAGTGGCTGAGCCCGGGAAGGAAACTTCAACCAAAGGGGGTAAAAAAAGATCTGTTTGGTGGCAATTTCAAAACAAGTTTCCAAACTGCAGAAGAGGCTGCAGCCCCTTTGACTTGCAGGAATTACACATAAGAAAAGGACAGAAAATACTACAAGGCATGCTTATTATTTTAATTGCCCAGGGGTTTCCAATGCAAAGCACGACAACTTAAATGCATATTCCAAATTCTTGCTCCAAAGCCGTCTTCTTTGTGCACTGAAAAGGAGGAAAGACAACCCCATCAATTGTTCTCTGCTGATAAAGGCACTGTTTTGCAGATTTCCCCCCAGATCTGGGCCAGCTTTGCTAATGACCTGCCCACCCACCTGGGACGCTTCCCAAGGTGGCCCCCCGGGAACTGCCCCACACTTTCAGGTGCCCAAATGCTCGACGGTGGGCAGCCCCGAGAAGGCTGCCTTTTAGTTCAGCTGTTGGCCTCCACGAAGACGCAACCTGAAAGAATTCGTGCCGCTCATTTTCCTAGAGGAGGCGGGGGGTCAACAGCTACACCTTTTTATCCCACTTTTTTTTTTTTTGTCCTCCCGAAACACACATCTGAAGGTGAATCTGCAAACTTTTTCTGCAGGAAAAAAAAAAAAAAAAAAACACGAGCTCGAGATCCCAGACCTACCAGGGGTTCTTTCACCCGCCAGGATTTAGGCAGTTAAGCAAAAGCTGAATGAAAGTTTTCGGGACTGTGGCCTTTCCCCCCCCCCCCCCCCCCTTCGCGTAGGATCACCAGCTGTTAACAGCACACACAAGAGCTGCGACAGTGCCATTTCTCAAAGGTCCACGTTTAAACGAGATATGCAGAAAACGGGGCCCGAGCAACGCTTAGGGTTCGAACTCGCAATGGCACGTTTTATATGGAAATGGTACCTGCGTGTCCCCTCCCGGGCCCCGCCATTGTCCTGGAGGAGAAAGCGGCCGCTCATTGGCATTTTTAGGGGGATCGGACTTGGCTGCGGCTTCCCGACCCGGCACAAGAACTCAAAATGGCACACACACCCCCACCCCGGAGGGCCCGGAGGAGAGGTTTTCAGTCGGGACGGGAGGGTGGGGCGGCCTCCAGCGGGCTTCAAGTCCAAGTCCCCTGGGAGCCCCAACACCCAGAAGGCTCGCCAACTTCCCACGCCCAGAATGCCCTGGAAGAACTTCTTCGCTTCCGTTTTTTCACAATTTTGCGATCGGCCGCCACAACCTACATTCTCCCGCGAGGCGCTCGGAGCCGAGGAATAACGAGGGAGTTTAAAGCACACAACAGTTCGGCGGCCCGCAGTCAGCGCTTTGCTGCGCTCCGCGGGGGTTCGCATCCGGCCGCCATGTTCATCACTCGAGAGCCGCCCCAAAACCACCCCCCTTCCCCACACCCCTCTCCTCCCCTCCCTCCCCGCTCCGCCGAGGCCGCGGCGCAGCAAAGCCGCTTTCAACTCTCCCCCCACCCCCTGGCAGTCGGAGCGGCTCGACGGCTGTGGGGTGTGCGCCTGCGGGGGGGGGCGGGGGGGGGGGGGGGGGGGGCGGCGGGCTTGAAAAGGCCGGAGCGGCGGGGAGCGGGGGAGGGGCTGGGGCCCGGGCCGAGCCTACTCTTTCCTCGCAGCGGGTCCCCGCTCCGGCCCCGGCCCGGCTCTCGCACGTGCGCGCTAAAAACCCACTTCAAAGTCTGCTCCCGGCGCGGGGGCGGCCCCCTCCGGGCCGGCCCTAGAACCCTCGCACCCCCGCACCGCCACGCGGGCCGCCAACCAAGCCCCGGGCCTCACTCCCCTCCGGCCCCAGGCCCTGCGAAGAGACCGGGAGGGCCGAGCCAGAGGACGCCCGCCTAGGAGCCCCGGCAGCCGGGAGCGGCCTCCGGGCGTCCGAGTGCCTCCCTCCCTCCTCCCACCCCCACCGCCTGGAGAAAATGAATGGAACACAAAGTTTGCGGCCAGCGCTACGCTGTGGCCTTCGGAGCTCACCATTGTTTGGGCTCGTATTGACCCCAGGTCCGGATTAGGCAGCGGCTGATTCCTGCTTTACAGCCCCGCCGGCCTAATGAGGCCGGGAGGCGATGGGGCGCGAAGCGTCCGCGGAACCCGGGCGACCGCCGGCTTACGGCCGCCGAGGGCCCTGTAGGTGGAGGTCAAAGGGTCAGCGGGCCGAGACCGCGAGAGAATTGACCCTAGGAAACGAGGTCCCTTCCCCGCCCGCCCCCCACCCCCCGCCCCGAGCTTCGACCGGGACTTGCAAGAGGTTGGTGTGTGCACAGGGACCCTGGGCGCCCCGACGAGGGGCCTGAGGAGCGCGGAGCGGGAGCCCTGACTTCCGAAACGCCTGGCCTCGTCCCCGGGGCAAAGCCTCGAGGGTCAGACATTGAGAGAGGCAGCCTAGCTGCCAGGCGGAGAACCCGCCCTTCGGGGCATGGGCACGCCGGTGGCTATTCTTACAGAAACTTGAGTGGCAAGAGGCCCTTCGACTTTTCTCCTGTTTGGGGGGAGGGGGAGCTTATAGGGGGAGGAGAAGGTGCCAGGGGCACAGCGGCAAGGGGACAGCAGGCGGCAAGAAGGGGGGAGGGGCGAGGAGGTCCTGAGCACAACTTTCCAGGGAGGCTTTGTGAGCGGAGGCGGTCCCTGCTCGCTCTCCAACCTTCGCAGTAGCTGAGACGGACTGCCCCGCTTAGCCTGGACTCTGATCTTTAACCTTCCAAACTGGATGAAGGCTAGACTTCTGTCTGCTGGGAAATAGACACCTCCCCTTTCCCCACCCAACACTGGAAATCTTAAGCTAAACCACCCAGTTTGGGAAAGATAATGGACTATTAACAAAGGTCTTACCAGGTGCAAGAAGGAAAATAACAGGTAGATCACTAAGAGCCCAGTTGACATTCATGGTTTCCAGCTGATCCATCTTTAGGGTTGCAAGGTTTTTTGTTGGGGGGGGTGCTTATTCTTTAAGGTATTTACTGAAAATTCAAGAATATAAATGTGCACTCCCAGAGTCAGATTATAGGAGGAAAATCTGTGAAAAGTTTTCTACTGAAATAAACTTTTTTTTTGCCAACAAGTGACAGGGCAGAGACTATTTGAGAAACATGATGCTACACCAGAATTAGAGGAAATCACGTAGAGGGGCAAAGCTTTTACTTTATCTTAATATTGCTTATCATCATTGTTAACTGGTATCTTCCCCTCTTAGGACACAATGCTTTACTGTAAAAATTTTATGGTAGAATAATACCAAGCTTGCTAAGGAAAAATCAAACTCTTCTTTATGTCTCCTAAAGAGATATTTAATATTTTTACTGGCAGGGAGGAGAAGCAAGTTTCTGAGAGAATCCTTCAACCAACCCACCAGTCAACCCCCATTTGAGATTAGGTTAAGTTGGGGGTGGAGAGGAAATTCATGGAGAAAACAGTAAATTGTGGAAGTTCAATGCATATTTCAGACAAAAAAAACACTATTTAGACTTAAGTTGGAAGACATTTAGCGCCAATATTATGAACATACACTTTCTGCAAACCTGCTGAGCATTTAAAACGGCCTCTGGTTTGAAGTGAAGGAAAAATCCTGAAACAGGAATTTGGTCCAGCACCCTGAGTGTCAAGGTCAAGATTGGAATGTCTGGGGTAGGAGTGGTGGACTGACCAGGTTACCTGCTCATCACTTGTGAAGTCATCCCAATCTCTCTGTTCATGGCATTCAGGCCCTTGCCTTGTCTACTGGCGGAGGAGGAGGAAAGTGCAAAAAAAAAAAAAACCCCATTCTCCACAAACAAAAAATTGCATCCAAAGCAATTTGCAATTAGAAACTGTCAATAATTGTTGACAAAGATCAGTAGATAACTTAAAATAGACTGCTTCAACTGTATCCAGGAAATCAAAGTTTCTTTTTTAATCATCAGAAGTTTTCTGGGCATTTCAATTTAAGGTTGATTTATTTGAACATGAAAAAAAAATCAGGCACTAAATACAAAAATGTTATAACATAAATAAGATGTGCCAAGACTTTATTTCTTCAAAAAGAACAATAAACAAAATCCTATAATTCAAAATGATATTGTATAATACCAAATGGACTGCCACCAAAAAACCTAGAGCATTGCCCCTTCAAGAGAAGGAGGTACTTAAGCCTATTCATTACATTTCTAAATTCTTTACAATTCCTTATCTCCACCATTCTATTTGCTGATTTGCAAGCTGGTTATTCATGCAGAGACTGGGCTCTCAATATTAAACAGCACCCTAAATTAGTTAAAAAGTCTCTCGATACTCTACCCAGTCCAACCCACCAATATAGTAATCAGTTTTTTTCATACAACAACTGTAAAACAACTGTTTGTCCACATGAGTTGCTTCGCTGAAGATTAAATGGATTGTTAATATTTTGTCACAAAGCAAACAACCATTTTTCATTGTTATTGATTTTAATGGAAACAATGCTCTTAACATCTGTGCCTACAAACCATGAACTTTAAAAATACATATTTTGCAAATGTTTTTTTCTTTCCATAATATCATTTCAGAACCGCTGCAGTTATTACACTGCTATAAAAATGTTATGAATAACTGATAATTATGAATTGAACTATATACAGCAAAACAAATCAGCCTTTGCCTTCCAAAACTGTAAATGGACTATGGTTCTTTTAAGAAGCACTTTAACCATAAGTAAGCACGGCTCAACTGGCCTTACTCATCACCACTGTTTCAGACATACGCTTACTTTTGAAAATATATAGATAGCTAGATAGATTTGATAGGCAGATTAGATAAGTCATAGATACAAACATATATATGTATATGGGTGATCCCTCGATAGCATACACAGACATGCATCCTGCCACAATGTTCATTTTTATGTAAGGTAATAAAAAACTAAGGGACATAAAACTCATTAGGTTACCTTATGTTTATATATGTAGGGCAGGGATGATTAAATCCAGCTTCTCAGTCTTTGAAATACAAGATTGAGATGTCATGGCCACTAACTGAACTGATCAGTAATATTTGATTTGCATGCTGAAAATCCAGGACAAACACATTTAAACTCGCAGTTAAACAACCATCTGAGCTACAGATAAAGAAAGGAGGGTCTCCCCAGATGGAAACTGACACTTTAAGGAATCTACACTGCAATAGAAAAATAATTTAACAATTAAAAAAGGGATCTGAGTGAGTTATAAATACCAACAAACAAGATTTCATTTGCTTACGTCTCCTCTTTGTAGAGGGAGGCTGTTACAAAACAAGAGAAAGGAGTCAGTGGTTCAAAAACTGTAAATTGTGTTCTTCTTTCAAAACAATAAAATTTAATGCTAAAGCAGTTATAATCAAAAGCTGTACAGCATTTGTTAGAAAACATTTTTTTCCATAAATATTGTTCAGTTCCCGGCACTTGTAGCAATAATTAAATTACAAACGATAAATATGGCATCAATGGATATGTATTTACAAAAAAAAAGTTATTACAAAAGGCAACTGTATACTAAACGTCACAATCTGTGTAGAGTAACATCACATCCTCAGCCTGAAAAAATACTGAACAACAGTTTCGACCCCATTAGACAAAAATACATTCACAAGTGTAATGCTTTGAGGAAAAGTTCAAGACATAACAGGACTTTGGCACGGTTTAAGACTGTGAGAGTTTAAACAATCACCACTAAGGCGAAGAATTTCCATCAGTTTAACATCACCACCACCAACAAGCCTTCTATAACTTCCTCTCAAGAAACAGGACAAGTGTTAAAATGAGCTGAAGGAGTTTAGGAATGGGGTGTGCAGAGAGCAAGAGAAAAGGGAGGAAAAAGCAGTGAAAAAGATTTTTTTTGAAAATCTTTCAAATGCCAAAACATATTTTCTAATCCTGAGAAAAGGGCAGGCTACTTTTGGATCTTGCCCAAAAACCTTCCTGGACAATTGCAATTAACAAGATGTAACCCTATATATGGCCTCTTGCCTTAAAGAACTCCATTTCCATCTGATTGGTCTCAGTTTCCTTTTTAAAATGCATTTGGTCCATTCTATGATT
This sequence comes from Neomonachus schauinslandi, assembly GCF_002201575.2. NCBI lineage: Eukaryota > Metazoa > Chordata > Mammalia > Carnivora > Phocidae > Neomonachus > Neomonachus schauinslandi. The sequence goes on from NC_058419.1 coordinate 14,496,572, forward strand.
AACAGGGTTTGTGTTTGTGTTTGTCCTCAGACGTACCATTCGTTAAAATTGGGAGGAAGTCCAGGGTTGTGGCTGGTGCTAGTTTGAACTGCAGAAGGGGTTTTAGTGGTATCTTTACTGTTTGCAGAAGCTATAGCGGGTGGAGTGGAAGATTCATAGCCTGAACTGGCAGCAGGGGAGGAATCTGACCCTTGAGATTCATGAACCTAAAATTAACATGTATATATTATAATGAATATAATTCCAACTGGCATTGTGCAAGCAAAAACAAGAGCAGAATTCGAGCACTGTAAGAGCAAGACCGCCCAGTGACCCACTTAAACGAGAAATGCTGCTGATTTGGGTTTTGTTTTTTTTTTTTTTTTTTAATTTCCATATTACCGATGTCTAGAAAACCCGGAGATGGTCGCCAACACAACAGTTTCAGCCCTAAGACCGGCATTACGGCAAAGGAGTACAACACCTTGTCTTATCCATGCCCTTTCTCCGCGGATGGAGTGGGATAAGCACTTGGTCTTTGGGGCCTCTAAAATACGCCCTCCCGGCCCAGGTTTCACCAAGCCCGCTTCGGCTTGGGAAAGCAGGTACGGAGAAAGGTGGCACAAGCAGCCTGGGCGCTGCGAGGTCTCAGACAAATGCGTGGGAATCCGACCACGCTCCTCGGCCCTATTGTTTGATCGGCAGCCGAAGAGCGAATGAACCACCCACCCCCGGGTTCGGCGCGGGTACTCCGGGTTCCCACCGCCGGCTGTGCCGGGAAGAGGCGGCCACTACAACCTCCAGCCCCAGCGAGCTCGGTTAGAGCTTCCCAGTAAACAACCAATTGTTCCTCTGCTCCCTCCTCCTCCCCACCGTGCCTCCCCACTGTGCTCTCCCCCGCCGCCCCCCTCCCCCGGTGCCCAAAATGGGTTCAAGGTGTCACCGCTGGAGCAAATCGGATTTAACGTGGAGGATACAGGGTTGGCAGCGCGGGCGCTTCCGTTCCGCGGCCCGCTGTCGGGCCGAGTGTTTATAAACCGCCGACCGCTAATAAAGAGGTAATTACCTTCATGTGCTTGCGCAGGGAGCTCGGGTGCGTGTAGGACTTGTCGCACACTTTGCAGATATAGGGCTTGTCCGAGGTGTGCACATGCATGTGCTTCTTGCGGTCGCTGCTGTTGGCAAAGCGTCTGTCGCAGCCTTCGAATTCACATTTGAACGGTTTCTCACCTGCAAAAGGCAAAAACGCAAAGGGGCAAAAATATGATCAGGGCCCGGAGCTTCCTAGGGCCCAGCAGCGGGAGACGCAGCGCCCGGCGGTCTGGCCGGAGAGGGAGCGCCGACTGGGGGCGGCTGTGGCGTCTCGGTTCCCTGGAGAAAAATGGAGAGCGCTGGTTGAGCCCGCTGGGCTGGGGAGTGGTGGTCGGGCGGGGGTGGGGCAGGGTCGGCCCCGAACCTGCGCGTCCCTTTGTTCTCGCGCAGGATGGGGAAGCTTCTGGCTCCTCCAAACTTTCCCCTAACTTGTGCTTGCATCCCACCCGGCCCAGGGCTCCCAACGCGTGGCCACGCTCCGCCGCTACCTCGGCGATGTAACCCAGCCCGGGCGGGACAATGGACCGGGGACGGGACAATCCCGTTCAGTTCCTTCTTTGTACCTTTTAATTCGCCTCTTTCAGATGCGGCGGTTTTGCTAAACCCAGTATTAAAAAAGCAGGGGTCGTTGTACTTAACGTTCGAAAAGAGAAACCTATATAAATCCAGGGGCTCCGGACAGTTTTACAAGATGTTCGGAACAAGCCACGAAACTGAGGTGTCTTTTCTACTTTAGCTTTCCTCCCGAAGGACTGAATTGAACCTGGAACTCCAAATAAAAATAGTTTGACAAAAGTATCAGTCATTTAATTAGGAGATGTGCCAATCAAGGGTAAATAAGAGCGGAAGTAACCGAAAGTTAGTTTTCATTAGCATTTCTATGGTTGCTTTCCCCGAATGTGTGCCGAGAGCTAAGTCGCTTGCAAGCAATCCGCTCTCATCACATTCGGAATCCCTTCCTAGTAACCCAGAAAAGAGACAAAAAGAGGCGGCGCCAGTTGGTTCCTGGGCGCGAGAAGGTTCCAATTAGTTCCTGAGACCGCGGAGCCGTCTGCCCGGGAAGTTAGAACTGGGCAAAAGCGCCGCGGGGCGGGGAGGGCGAGAGGTGGAGGGACACTGACAGCGCTTCTTTCCCGAACGGCCCCGGCGGGGCGCCGCCCCTCTCTTTGGTCGCCACCCCTCTCCCTCGCGCTGCAAGTCGGCTCCGTGGCGCTGTGCCGCTGTGAATCACGCGCCCGCCTGCCTTACCCCTTACCTGTGTGGGTCCTCTTGTGGATCTTGAGGTTCTCGGAGCGGGCAAAGATCTTCCCGCAGCCCGGGAAGGGGCAGGGGAAGGGTTTCTCGCCCGTGTGCACTCGAATGTGGTTGACCAGTTTGTACTTCGCCTTGAAGGACTTGCCCTCGCGAGGGCACTCCTCCCAGTAGCAGACGTGGTTGTTCTGCTCCGGGCCCCCCACATGCTCCATGGTGACATGTGTCACCAGCTCGTGCATGGTGCTGAAGGTCCGGTCGCAGCTTTTCTTGGGCCGGCTCAGCTGAGCCTCGTCGATCCACTTGCACGACAGCTCCTGTTTGATGGGCTGCCGCATATAACGGAAGAAGGCGCCGGGCCCGTGGTGGGCCGCCACGTTCACGCCCATGTTCATGTTCATGGGGCTGTAGTTAGGGAACTGCGCGCCGGCCGTGTAAGGGTCCGTGCGCGGACTCGCCACCGGGCGGTACGGGTCGGCGCGGCCGAACAGCTCCCCGCGCAGGCCCAGGTGGACCTGGTTGTTGTCCACGTGCCCTGTGGGCGACGGGTGCCCGGCGCCCTGCTCATGCAGCCCGGGGAAGAGCAGGTAGCCAGGGGGCTCGGGAATGCCAGCTGGAGCGTGCAGGCTGCTCGCCGAGCCGGCGAAGAGCCCGTGCTGCCCGCCACCCGAGGCCGCCTCACCGAGTCCGGAGCCGCGCTGGCGGAACAGAAAGTCGCGCGTGGAGTTGAAGGCGGCGGAGGCGGCACCGCCGTAGCTGGGCACCTGGCCGGCGTGGTGATGATGGTGATGGTGGTGGTGATGATGGCCCAGGGCGTTGGCGTAACCCGAGCCCTGCGGCGTGAACGCAGAGCTCTGGCCCGAAGACAGATCGTGAGCCGCCGCGGGGCTCAGCTTGAAGGCGGCGGCGGCGGCGGCGGCGGCGGCGTGGGGCGAGTCCCCGAAGGGATTCAGCCCCATGCCCGCCGGCTCGCGGTTGGGCATCTCGTGGTGGCGCGGCGCGCCGAAGCTGCCCACTCCCAGCCCGGGGAACTGCGGGCCTCCGTCCAGGAGCATCGTCATGGGTGGGGCGTTCTGGGCACAGGCGATACCGCTGAACTGAGCGAGGGTGCGGGCGAAGGAGATCTCCGAAGTGCCGTAGTCGGCGAGGGGTGGCGGCGGTTGGACACTGCCGGGAGACCCCCAAGGCGGTGCCAGGGGCTGCAACTTTCCGTCGCTGTGAGAGTCTCCTGCAGAGGGATAGGAGGGAGGAGGGGAAGTAGAGGAGCAGGAGGGGGGAGGAGGGGAGAAGAAGGAGCGGGGAGAAGGGAGGAGAAAAGACTCTGGGACTAGATCTGGTTTAACAAACTAACAGGCGCGCACAAAGAAAAATAAGCAAAATAATAAGTGGAGGGCGGAGTTGGCCAATCCGGTCCCGGGCACCCCTCCTCTCCCCGAGAGCGCAGCACCGCGGGGCCAAGAGGCTCCCTCGGCACGGGCCTCCCGGCTGGGCTGCGCTGAGTAGCAGAGCCGGCTCGTGGCCGGCGGGCAGGCAGCGGGCTGGAGGCAGGCTCGGTCCTCGCCGCTCGCCGCGCGAGTCCCAGCCTCTTCGCCTCCAGAGTAATGTCCTTGGACTGATAAAGTCAATCACTCACTCCTCTCACATAAACCGAGCGGGAGGCCGCGCGGCGCGCGCCAATGGGGAGCCAGCTGGCCCGCGGTCACCTGACCCCCGACCCTGCAGCCCATTGGCCGCCGCCACACTGATTGGCAGCGCGGAGCGGGGAACATGGCAGCCGCAGCCGAGCGACCGCCGCTGATTGGGCCGTGGCCGGGCGCCTGGCAGGTGAGGCGGCGGCGGCGGCCGGGCGCCCGCGAGTGGGCTCCACGGAGCTTGCGCTGCGGTGGGGAGCTGGAGCCAGGCTCGAGTCAGCGGCCGGCGGGGCGGCGCCGGGCCTCTCCCTGGCTTCCCTCCGGCCCGAAGCGGGCAGGCAACCCCTCACGCGCTTTACCCGCTTTGGCCAAACGCACTCTTTGCCCCGCGAGGATCGTTCCCACCGTCGGCGCGGCGCTGGACGTCCAGGCCCGCTTGGGCCCCCGCCGCCTCACCACCCGGAGAAAGCGCCCTCTCGGCCGCCGCAGGGCGCCGATCCTGGGGCGAGCGTAGCAGTTCCAGGTTCACGGCCCATTAGCCGCGTCCTCCCCACACGCCACCGTGGGCCCTGATGGCTCCGAGACCACGGACCCGGGCTGGCCAGCTCGCCGTGCGGGCCGCGAGCCGCTGCTGGCCGTCCGAGGCCCAAGCGAGGAGAAACGATTACATTAGAGCCGATTTCCCTTACTTCCGCCTGAGCCAAGCGTTGACTCCTTAGTTTGTGAGTGGTGGCTCTACTCGCCGCTGCCCCTGCCCCCCCCATATATGACACACCAGCCACAGCTCAGCAAACATACAACATCGTAAACGCAAGCACGTCGCTGGGAACACTCACGCAGCACGGTTAACACTAACAGAGCTAAACAGAAGCGTAAGCACGCACAAACCAGTACCACAACAAACTACACACAAAACGGTAAAAACACAGGCACACGACAAACGGAACACACAACAGAGTAAATACACGCACACAACACAGCAAACACAGACACAAGTACAAATAACTAAACACGCACAGAATACACTTAGCCTGCGCACACAACACACTAAACACACTACATAGCAAACTCACTAGACACACACTAGATCAGCGTGGTTTCCAACCCAAAGGGTAATCGGCTTCGAATTCTCAACATTTTCAAATGCAGAAGTGGGGGGGGGGCAGGAATGGAGACTGGGGGGTGGAATTTTCTTCTCTCTGAACAGCCAAGGCTTTGCTCTCTTCTACTCCTACCCAGACAAGCACATAGTGACCTCAGGGAATTCTTACCCCTTGAGGATTTACCTTCCAGAGTTGTGTGTTGAAGCACACCCCCCCACACACACCCCACCCCGCCCCACCCCCACCCCGCCTGGTGCTAGGTCTTTCTGGACTTAATGGCCAGGTTCAGACAGGGCTATAAACCCACTCATTTTTTGTCCGGCAGGGTATTTGCAAAGAATGCAGGAGAGTGGGAGTGGAAAGAAAAGGCCCACAGAAAGATGGCTGTGATTGTCACATCTCGAACAGGGCCGAGCCCCCAAAGTCTGCGCCTTGAGTCAGCCTCACAGCCTGGCCGCCATCTCTCTGTAGGAAACAGAACATCTGATCAAGTTCAGAGGCGCTTGGAGAGACAGCCTCAAGCAGCGCTAACTGCGGCCTTTCACTTCCTGCCCCCCAATCCGCCGGGCCTGGCCAAGACTTCACCTTCTTTCTTTGCCATTTTGCTGGGGGGAAACCCTGCCGGTAGCACACTTACCGTAGTCACCCCCTCCCATCAAACTCGCCCCAATTCTCCCTCTCCATCCACAGCTCTCTCCCCAGGTTGGAAGGTGAGTTCACTACTGACTTAAATGATTAC